>NC_137103.1:53799985-54032485 GCF_949357685.1 Gobio gobio | reverse complement strand
AACCCAGTGTTTGGATACTTTTTATGTTACTCAGATCTTGGGTCAGACGTAACAACCCAGTGTTTGGGTAGTTTTTGTGTTACTCAGATCTTGGGTCAGACGTAACGACCCAGTGTTTGGATAGTTTTTGTGTTACTCAGATCTTGGGTCAGACGTAACAACCCAGTGTTTGGGTAGTTTTTGTGTTACTCAGATCCTGGGTCAGACGTAACGACCCAGTGTTTGGGTAGTTTTTGTGTTACTCAGATCCTGGGTCAGACGTATCGACCCAGTTTTTGGGTAGTTTTTGTGTTACTCAGATCCTGGGTCAGACGTAACAACCCAGTGTTTGGGTAGTTTTTGTGTTACTCAGATCTTGGGTCAGATGTAACGACCCAGTGTTTGGGTAGTTTTTGTGTTACTCAGATCCTGGGTCAGACGTAACGACCCAGTGTTTGGGTAGTTTTTGTGTTACTCAGATCCTGGGTCAGACGTAACAACCCAGTGTTTGGGTAGTTTTTGTGTTACTCAGATCCTGGGTCAGACGTATCGACCCAGTTTTTGGGTAGTTTTTGTGTTACTTAGATCCTGGGTCAGACGTAACAACCCAGTGTTTGGGTAGTTTTTGTGTTACTCAGATCCTGGGTCAGACGTAACGACCCAGTGTTTGGGTAGTTTTTGTGTTACTCAGATCCTGGGTCAGACGTATCGACCCAGTTTTTGGGTAGTTTTTGTGTTACTCAGATCCTGGGTCAGACGAAACGACCCAGTGTTTGGGTAGTTGTTGTTTTACTCAGATCCTGGGTCAGACGTAACAACCCAGTGTTTGGGTAGTTTTTGTGTTATACAGATCCTGGATCAGACGTAACAACCCAGTGTTTGGGTAGTTTTTGTGTTACACAGATCCTGGGTCAGACGTAACAACCCAGTGTTTGGGTAGTTTTTGTGTTACACAGATCCTGGGTCAGACGTAACAACCCAGTGTTTGGGTAGTTTTTGTGTTACTCAGATCTTGGGTCAGACGTAACGACCCAGTGTTTGGGTAGTTTTTGTGTTACTCAGATCTTGGGTCAGACGTAACAACCCAGTGTTTGGGTAGTTTTTGTGTTACTCAGATCTTGGGTCAGACGTAACGACCCAGTGTTTGGGTAGTTTTTGTGTTACTCAGATCTTGGGTCAGACGTAACGACCCAGTGTTTGGGTAGTTTTTGTGTTACACAGATCCTTGGGTCAGATGTAACAACCCAGTGTTTGGATACTTTTTATGTTACTCAGATCTTGGGTCAGACGTAACAACCCAGTGTTTGGATAGTTTTTGTGTTACTCAGATCTTGGGTCAGACGTAACAACCCAGTGTTTGGATACTTTTTATGTTACTCAGATCTTGGGTCAGACGTAACAACCCAGTGTTTGGGTAGTTTTTGTGTTACTCAGATCTTGGGTCAGATGTAACGACCCAGTGTTTGGGTAGTTTTTGTGTTACTCAGATCCTGGGTCAGACGTAACGACCCAGTTTTTGGGTAGTTTTTGTGTTACTCAGATCCTGGGTCAGACGTAACGACCCAGTGTTTGGGTAGTTTTTGTGTTACTCAGATCCTGGGTCAGACGTAACAACCCAGTGTTTGGGTAGTTTTTGTGTTACTCAGATCCTGGGTCAGACGTAACAACCCAGTGTTTGGGTAGTTTTTGTGTTACTCAGATCCTGGGTCAGACGTATCGACCCAGTTTTTGGGTAGTTTTTGTGTTACTCAGATCCTGGGTCAGACGTAACAACCCAGTGTTTGGGTAGTTTTTGTGTTACTCAGATCCTGGGTCAGACGTAACGACCCAGTGTTTGGGTAGTTTTTGTGTTACTCAGATCCTGGGTCAGACGTATCGACCCAGTTTTTGGGTAGTTTTTGTGTTACTCAGATCCTGGGTCAGACGAAACGACCCAGTGTTTGGGTAGTTGTTGTTTTACTCAGATCCTGGGTCAGACGTAACAACCCAGTGTTTGGGTAGTTTTTGTGTTATACAGATCCTGGATCAGACGTAACAACCCAGTGTTTGGGTAGTTTTTGTGTTACACAGATCCTGGGTCAGACGTAACAACCCAGTGTTTGGGTAGTTTTTGTGTTACACAGATCCTGGGTCAGACGTAACAACCCAGTGTTTGGGTAGTTTTTGTGTTACTCAGATCCTGGGTCAGACGTAACAACCCAGTGTTTGGGTAGTTTTTGTGTTACTCAGATCCTGGGTCAGACGTAACAACCCAGTGTTTGGGTAGTTTTTGTGTTACACAGATCCTGGGTCAGACGTAACAACCCAGTGTTTGGGTAGTTTTTGTGTTACTCAGATCCTGGGTCAGACGTAACGACCCAGTGTTTGGGTAGTTTTTGTGTTACACAGATCCTGGGTCAGACGAAACGACCCAGTGTTTGGGTAGTTGTTGTTTTACTCAGATCTTGGGTCAGACGTAACGACCCAGTGTTTGGATAGTTTTTGTGTTACTCAGATCCTGGGTCAGACGTAACAACCCAGTGTTTGGGTAGTTTTTGTGTTACTCAGATCTTGGGTCAGACGTAACGACCCAGTGTTTGGGTAGTTTTTGTGTTACACAGATCCTTGGGTCAGATGTAACAACCCAGTGTTTGGATACTTTTTATGTTACTCAGATCTTGGGTCAGACGTAACAACCCAGTGTTTGGATAGTTTTTGTGTTACTCAGATCTTGGGTCAGACGTAACAACCCAGTGTTTGGATACTTTTTATGTTACTCAGATCTTGGGTCAGACGTAACAACCCAGTGTTTGGGTAGTTTTTGTGTTACTCAGATCCTGGGTCAGACGTAACGACCCAGTGTTTGGGTAGTTTTTGTGTTACTCAGATCCTGGGTCAGACGTATCGACCCAGTTTTTGGGTAGTTTTTGTGTTACTCAGATCCTGGGTCAGACGTAACAACCCAGTGTTTGGGTAGTTTTTGTGTTACTCAGATCTTGGGTCAGATGTAACGACCCAGTGTTTGGGTAGTTTTTGTGTTACTCAGATCCTGGGTCAGACGTAACGACCCAGTGTTTGGGTAGTTTTTGTGTTACTCAGATCCTGGGTCAGACGTAACAACCCAGTGTTTGGGTAGTTTTTGTGTTACTCAGATCCTGGGTCAGACGTAACAACCCAGTGTTTGGGTAGTTTTTGTGTTACTCAGATCCTGGGTCAGACGTATCGACCCAGTTTTTGGGTAGTTTTTGTGTTACTCAGATCCTGGGTCAGACGTAACAACCCAGTGTTTGGGTAGTTTTTGTGTTACTCAGATCCTGGGTCAGACGTAACGACCCAGTGTTTGGGTAGTTTTTGTGTTACTCAGATCCTGGGTCAGACGTATCGACCCAGTTTTTGGGTAGTTTTTGTGTTACTCAGATCCTGGGTCAGACGAAACGACCCAGTGTTTGGGTAGTTGTTGTTTTACTCAGATCCTGGGTCAGACGTAACAACCCAGTGTTTGGGTAGTTTTTGTGTTATACAGATCCTGGATCAGACGTAACAACCCAGTGTTTGGGTAGTTTTTGTGTTACACAGATCCTGGGTCAGACGTAACAACCCAGTGTTTGGGTAGTTTTTGTGTTACACAGATCCTGGGTCAGACGTAACAACCCAGTGTTTGGGTAGTTTTTGTGTTACTCAGATCTTGGGTCAGACGTAACGACCCAGTGTTTGGGTAGTTTTTGTGTTACTCAGATCTTGGGTCAGACGTAACAACCCAGTGTTTGGGTAGTTTTTGTGTTACTCAGATCTTGGGTCAGACGTAACGACCCAGTGTTTGGGTAGTTTTTGTGTTACTCAGATCTTGGGTCAGACGTAACGACCCAGTGTTTGGGTAGTTTTTGTGTTACACAGATCCTTGGGTCAGATGTAACAACCCAGTGTTTGGATACTTTTTATGTTACTCAGATCTTGGGTCAGACGTAACAACCCAGTGTTTGGATAGTTTTTGTGTTACTCAGATCTTGGGTCAGACGTAACAACCCAGTGTTTGGATACTTTTTATGTTACTCAGATCTTGGGTCAGACGTAACAACCCAGTGTTTGGGTAGTTTTTGTGTTACTCAGATCTTGGGTCAGATGTAACGACCCAGTGTTTGGGTAGTTTTTGTGTTACTCAGATCCTGGGTCAGACGTAACGACCCAGTTTTTGGGTAGTTTTTGTGTTACTCAGATCCTGGGTCAGACGTAACAACCCAGTGTTTGGGTAGTTTTTGTGTTACTCAGATCTTGGGTCAGATGTAACGACCCAGTGTTTGGGTAGTTTTTGTGTTACTCAGATCCTGGGTCAGACGTAACGACCCAGTGTTTGGGTAGTTTTTGTGTTACTCAGATCCTGGGTCAGACGTAACAACCCAGTGTTTGGGTAGTTTTTGTGTTACTCAGATCCTGGGTCAGACGTAACAACCCAGTGTTTGGGTAGTTTTTGTGTTACTCAGATCCTGGGTCAGACGTATCGACCCAGTTTTTGGGTAGTTTTTGTGTTACTCAGATCCTGGGTCAGACGTAACAACCCAGTGTTTGGGTAGTTTTTGTGTTACTCAGATCCTGGGTCAGACGTAACGACCCAGTGTTTGGGTAGTTTTTGTGTTACTCAGATCCTGGGTCAGACGTATCGACCCAGTTTTTGGGTAGTTTTTGTGTTACTCAGATCCTGGGTCAGACGAAACGACCCAGTGTTTGGGTAGTTGTTGTTTTACTCAGATCCTGGGTCAGACGTAACAACCCAGTGTTTGGGTAGTTTTTGTGTTATACAGATCCTGGATCAGACGTAACAACCCAGTGTTTGGGTAGTTTTTGTGTTACACAGATCCTGGGTCAGACGTAACAACCCAGTGTTTGGGTAGTTTTTGTGTTACACAGATCCTGGGTCAGACGTAACAACCCAGTGTTTGGGTAGTTTTTGTGTTACTCAGATCCTGGGTCAGACGTAACAACCCAGTGTTTGGGTAGTTTTTGTGTTACACAGATCCTGGGTCAGACGTAACAACCCAGTGTTTGGGTAGTTTTTGTGTTACTCAGATCCTGGGTCAGACGTAACGACCCAGTGTTTGGGTAGTTTTTGTGTTACACAGATCCTGGGTCAGACGAAACGACCCAGTGTTTGGGTAGTTGTTGTTTTACTCAGATCCTGGGTCAGACGTAACAACCCAGTGTTTGTGTTACCCAGATCCTGGGTCAGATGAAACAACCCAATGTTTGGGTAGTTTTTGTGTTATACAGATCCTGGATCAGACGTAACAACCCAGTGTTTGGGTAGTTTTTGTGTTACACAGATCCTGGGTCAGACGTAACAACCCAGTGTTTGGGTAGTTTTTGTGTTACACAGATCCTGGGTCAGACGTAACAACCCAGTGTTTGGGTAGTTTTTGTGTTACTCAGATCCTGGGTCAGACGTAACAACCCAGTGTTTGGGTAGTTTTTGTGTTACTCTGATCCTGGGTCAGACGTAACAACCCAGTGTTTGGGTAGTTTTTGTGTTACACAGATCCTGGGTCAGACGTAACAACCCAGTGTTTGGGTAGTTTTTGTGTTACTCAGATCCTGGGTCAGACGTAACGACCCAGTGTTTGGGTACTTTTTGTGTTACTCAGATCCTGGGTCAGACGTAACAACCCAGTGTTTGGGTAGTTTTTGTGTTACTCAGATCTTGGGTCAGACGTAACGACCCAGAGTTTGGATAGTTTTTGTGTTACTCAGATCTTGGGTCAGACGTAACAACCCAGTGTTTGGGTAGTTTTTGTGTTACACAGATCCTGGGTCAGACGTAACAACCCAGTGTTTGGGTAGTTTTTGTGTTACACAGATCCTGGGTCAGACGTAACAACCCAGTGTTTGGGTAGTTTTTGTGTTACTCAGATCCTGGGTCAGACGTAACAACCCAGTGTTTGGGTAGTTTTTGTGTTACTCAGATCCTGGGTCAGACGTAACGACCCAGTGTTTGGGTAGTTTTTGTGTTACACAGATCCTGGGTCAGACGAAACGACCCAGTGTTTGGGTAGTTGTTGTTTTACTCAGATCCTGGGTCAGACGTAACAACCCAGTGTTTGTGTTACCCAGATCCTGGGTCAGATGAAACAACCCAATGTTTGGGTAGTTTTTGTGTTATACAGATCCTGGATCAGACGTAACAACCCAGTGTTTGGGTAGTTTTTGTGTTACACAGATCCTGGGTCAGACGTAACAACCCAGTGTTTGGGTAGTTTTTGTGTTACACAGATTCTGGGTCAGACGTAACAACCCAGTGTTTGGGTAGTTTTTGTGTTACTCAGATCCTGGGTCAGACGTAACAACCCAGTGTTTGGGTAGTTTTTGTGTTACTCAGATCCTGGGTCAGACGTAACAACCCAGTGTTTGGGTAGTTTTTGTGTTACACAGATCCTGGGTCAGACGTAACAACCCAGTGTTTGGGTAGTTTTTGTGTTACTCAGATCCTGGGTCAGACGTAACAACCCAGTGTTTGGGTACTTTTTGTGTTACTCAGATCCTGGGTCAGACGTAACAACCCAGTGTTTGGGTAGTTTTTGTGTTACTCAGATCTTGGGTCAGACGTAACGACCCAGAGTTTGGATAGTTTTTGTGTTACTCAGATCTTGGGTCAGACGTATCAACCCAGTGTTTGGGTAGTTTTTGTGTTACACAGATCCTGGGTCAGACGTAACAACCCAGTGTTTGGGTAGTTTTTGTGTTACACAGATCCTGGGTCAGACGTAACAACCCAGTGTTTGGGTAGTTTTTGTGTTACTCAGATCCTGGGTCAGACGTAACAACCCAGTGTTTGGGTAGTTTTTGTGTTACTCAGATCCTGGGTCAGACGTAACAACCCAGTGTTTGGGTAGTTTTTGTGTTACACAGATCCTGGGTCAGACGTAACAACCCAGTGTTTGGGTAGTTTTTGTGTTACTCAGATCCTGGATCAGACGTATCGACCCAGTGTTTGGGTAGTTTTTGTGTTACTCAGATCCTGGGTCAGACGTAACGACCCAGTGTTTGGGTAGTTTTTGTGTTACTCAGATCTTGGGTCAGACGTAACGACCCAGAGTTTGGATAGTTTTTGTGTTACTCAGATCCTGGATCAGACGTATCGACCCAGTGTTTGGGTAGTTTTTGTGTTACTCAGATCTTGGGTCAGACGTAACGACCCAGAGTTTGGGTAGTTTTTGTGTTACTCAGATCCTGGATCAGACGTATCGACCCAGTGTTTGGGTAGTTTTTGTGTTACTCAGATCTTGGGTCAGACGTAACGACCCAGTGTTTGGGTAGTTTTTGTGTTACTCAGATCTTGGGTCAGACGTAACAACCCAGTGTTTGGGTAGTTTTTGTGTTACTCAGATCCTGGGTCAGACGTAACGACCCAGTGTTTGGGTAGTTTTTGTGCTACTCA
Organism: Gobio gobio; assembly: GCF_949357685.1. NCBI lineage: Eukaryota > Metazoa > Chordata > Actinopteri > Cypriniformes > Gobionidae > Gobio > Gobio gobio. Next base: position 54,025,104 of record NC_137103.1, on the reverse strand, counting down.
GATCCTGGGTCAGACGTAACAACCCAGTTTTTGGGTAGTTTTTGTGTTACTCAGATCCTGGGTCAGACGAAACGACCCAGTTTTTGGGTAGTTTTTGTGTTACTCAGATCCTGGGTCAGACGTAACAACCCAGTGTTTGTGTTACCCAGATCCTGGGTCAGATGAAACAACCCAATGTTTGGGTAGTTTTTGTGTTATACAGATCCTGGATCAGATGAAACAACCCAATATTTGGGTAGTTTTTGTGTTACACAGATCCTGGGTCAGACGTAACAACCCAGTGTTTGGGTAGTTTTTGTGTTACTCAGATCCTGGATCAGACGTATCGACCCAGTGTTTGGGTAGTTTTTGTGTTACTCAAATCCTGGGTCAGACGTAACAACCCAGTGTTTGGGTAGTTTTTGTGTTACACAGATCCTGGGTCAGACGTAACAACCCAGTGTTTGGGTAGTTTTTGTGTTACACAGATCCTGGGTCAGACGTAACAACCCAGTGTTTGGGTAGTTTTTGTGTTACTCAGATCCTGGGTCAGACGTAACGACCCAGTGTTTGGGTAGTTTTTGTGTTACACAGATCCTGGATCAGACGTATCGACCCAGTGTTTGGGTAGTTTTTGTGTTACTCAGATCCTGGGTCAGACGTAACGACCCAGTGTTTGGGTACTTTTTGTGTTACTCAGATCCTGGGTCAGACGTAACAACCCTGTGTTTGGGTAGTTTTTGTGTTACTCAGATCTTGGGTCAGACGTAACGACCCAGTGTTTGGATAGTTTTTGTGTTACTCAGATCCTGAGTCAGACGTAACAACCCAGTGTTTGGATAGTTTTTGTGTTACTCAGATCTTGGGTCAGACGTAACGACCCAGTGTTTGGGTAGTTTTTGTGTTACACAGATCTTGGGTCAGACGTAACGACCCAGTGTTTGGGTAGTTTTTGTGTTACTCAGATCCTGGGTCAGACGTAACGACCCAGTGTTTGGGTAGTTTTTGTGTTACACAGATCCTGGGTCAGACGTAACGACCCAGTGTTTGGGTAGTTTTTGTGTTACACAGATCCTGGGTCAGACGTAACAACCCAGTGTTTGGGTAGTTTTTGTGTTACACAGATCCTGGATCAGACGTAACAAGCCAGTGTTTGGGTAGTTTTTGTGTTACTCAGATCCTGGGTCAGACGTAACAACCCAGTGTTTGGATAGTTTTTGTGTTACTCAGATCCTGGGTCAGACGTAACAACCCAGTGTTTGGGTAGTTTTTGTGTTACTCAGATCCTGGGTCAGACGTATCGACCCAGTTTTTGGGTAGTTTTTGTGTTACTCAGATCCTGGGTCAGACGTAACGACCCAGTGTTTGGGTAGTTTTTGTGTTACTCAGATCCTGGGTCAGACGTATCGACCCAGTTTTTGGGTAGTTTTTGTGTTACTCAGATCCTGGGTCAGACGTATCGACCCAGTTTTTGGGTAGTTTTTGTGTTACTCAGATCCTGGGTCAGACGTGACAACCCAGTTTTTGGGTAGTTTTGTGTAACCCAGCTCCTGGGTCAGACGTAACAACCCAGTGTTTGGGTAGTTGTTGTTTTACTCAGATCCTGGGTCAGACGTAACAACCCAGTGTTTGGGTAGTTTTTGTGTTACTCAGATCCTGGGTCAGACGTAACAACCCAGTGTTTGTGTTACCCAGATCCTGGGTCAGATGAAACAACCCAATGTTTGGGTAGTTTTTGTGTTATACAGATCCTGGATCAGACGTAACAACCCAGTGTTTGGGTAGTTTTTGTGTTACTCAGATCCTGGGTCAGACGTAACAACCCAGTGTTTGGGTAGTTTTTGTGTTACACAGATCCTGGGTCAGACGTAACAACCCAGTGTTTGGGTAGTTTTTGTGTTACACAGATCCTGGGTCAGACGTAACAACCCAGTGTTTGGGTAGTTTTTGTGTTACTCAGATCCTGGGTCAGACGTAACAACCCAGTGTTTGGGTAGTTTTTGTGTTACTCAGATCCTGGGTCAGACGTAACAACCCAGTGTTTGGGTAGTTTTTGTGTTACACAGATCCTGGGTCAGACGTAACAACCCAGTGTTTGGGTAGTTTTTGTGTTACTCAGATCCTGGATCAGACGTATCGACCCAGTGTTTGGATAGTTTTTGTGTTACTCAGATCCTGGGTCAGACGTAATGACCCAGTGTTTGGGTACTTTTTGTGTTACTCAAATCCTGGGTCAGACGTAACAACCCAGTGTTTGGGTAGTTTTTGTGTTACTCAGATCTTGGGTCAGACGTAACGACCCAGAGTTTGGATAGTTTTTGTGTTACTCAGATCTTGGGTCAGACGTAACAACCCAGTGTTTGGGTAGTTTTTGTGTTACACAGATCCTGGGTCAGACGTAACAACCCAGTGTTTGGGTAGTTTTTGTGTTACTCAGATCCTGGATCAGACGTATCGACCCAGTGTTTGGGTAGTTTTTGTGTTACTCAGATCCTGGGTCAGACGTAATGACCCAGTGTTTGGGTACTTTTTGTGTTACTCAGATCCTGGGTCAGACGTAACAACCCAGTGTTTGGGTAGTTTTTGTGTTACTCAGATCTTGGGTCAGACGTAACGACCCAGAGTTTGGATAGTTTTTGTGTTACTCAGATCCTGGGTCAGACGTAACGACCCAGTGTTTGGGTACTTTTTGTGTTACTCAGATCCTGGGTCAGACGTAACAACCCAGTGTTTGGGTAGTTTTTGTGTTACTCAGATCTTGGGTCAGACGTAACGACCCAGAGTTTGGATAGTTTTTGTGTTACTCAGATCTTGGGTCAGACGTAACAACCCAGTGTTTGGGTAGTTTTTGTGTTACACAGATCCTGGGTCAGACGTAACAACCCAGTGTTTGGGTAGTTTTTGTGTTACACAGATCCTGGGTCAGACGTAACAACCCAGTGTTTGGGTAGTTTTTGTGTTACTCAGATCCTGGGTCAGACGTAACAACCCAGTGTTTGGGTAGTTTTTGTGTTACTCAGATCCTGGGTCAGACGTAACAACCCAGTGTTTGGGTAGTTTTTGTGTTACACAGATCCTGGGTCAGACGTAACAACCCAGTGTTTGGGTAGTTTTTGTGTTACTCAGATCCTGGATCAGACGTATCGACCCAGTGTTTGGGTAGTTTTTGTGTTACTCAGATCCTGGGTCAGACGTAACGACCCAGTGTTTGGGTACTTTTTGTGTTACTCAGATCCTGGGTCAGACGTAACAACCCAGTGTTTGGGTAGTTTTTGTGTTACTCAGATCTTGGGTCAGACGTAACGACCCAGAGTTTGGATAGTTTTTGTGTTACTCAGATCTTGGGTCAGACGTAACAACCCAGTGTTTGGGTAGTTTTTGTGTTACTCAGATCCTGGGTCAGACGTAACGACCCAGTGTTTGGGTAGTTTTTGTGCTACTCAGATCCTGGGTCAGACGTAACAACCCAGTTTTTGGGTAGTTTTTGTGTTACTCAGATCCTGGGTCAGACGAAACGACCCAGTTTTTGGGTAGTTTTTGTGTTACTCAGATCCTGGGTCAGACGTAACAACCCAGTGTTTGTGTTACCCAGATCCTGGGTCAGATGAAACAACCCAATGTTTGGGTAGTTTTTGTGTTATACAGATCCTGGATCAGACGTAACGACCCAGTGTTTGGGTACTTTTTGTGTTACTCAGATCCTGGGTCAGACGTAACAACCCAGTGTTTGGGTAGTTTTTGTGTTACTCAGATCTTGGGTCAGACGTAACGACCCAGTGTTTGGATAGTTTTTGTGTTAGTCAGATCCTGAGTCAGACGTAACAACCCAGTGTTTGGATAGTTTTTGTGTTACTCAGATCTTGGGTCAGACGTAACAACCCAGTGTTTGGGTAGTTTTTGTGTTACTCAGATCTTGGGTCAGACGTAACGACCCAGTGTTTGGGTAGTTTTTGTGTTACTCAGATCCTGGGTCAGACGTAACGACCCAGTGTTTGGGTAGTTTTTGTGTTACACAGATCCTGGGTCAGACGTAACGACCCAGTGTTTGGGTAGTTTTTGTGTTACACAGATCCTGGGTCAGACGTAACAACCCAGTGTTTGGGTAGTTTTTGTGTTACTCAGATCTTGGGTCAGACGTAACGACCCAGTGTTTGGGTAGTTTTTGTGTTACTCAGATCCTGGGTCAGACGTAACGACCCAGTGTTTGGGTAGTTTTTGTGTTACACAGATCCTGGGTCAGACGTAACGACCCAGTGTTTGGGTAGTTTTTGTGTTACACAGATCCTGGGTCAGACGTAACAACCCAGTGTTTGGGTAGTTTTTGTGTTACTCAGATCCTGGGTCAGACGTAACAACCCAGTGTTTGGATAGTTTTTGTGTTACACAGGGGCGGCAGTGGCTCAGTGGTTCATGTAGGTTGTCTACAAATTGGAAGGTTGGTGGTTCGATCCCCGGTTCCACCTGACCAAGTGTCGAGGTGTCCATGAGCAAGACACCTAACCCCAGCTGCTCCCGACGAGCTGGATGGCGCCTTGCATGGCTGACACCGCCGTCGGTGTGTGAATGAGTGTGTGAATGGGTGAATGTGAGGCAAAATGTAAAGCGCTTTGGATGGCCGTAGGTCTGTTAAAAAGCGCTATATAAATGCAGTCCATTTACCATTTACCATTTACAGATCCTGGGTCAGACGTAACAACCCAGTGTTTGGGTAGTTTTTGTGTTACACAGATCCTGGATCAGACGTAACAACCCAGTGTTTGGGTAGTTTTTGTGTTACTCAGATCCTGGGTCAGACGTAACAACCCAGTGTTTGGGTAGTTTTTGTGTTACTCAGATCTTGGGTCAGACGTAACGACCCAGTGTTTGGGTAGTTTTTGTGTTGCTCAGATCTTGGGTCAGACGTAACGACCCAGTGTTTGGGTAGTTTTTGTGTTACACAGATCCTTGGGTCAGACGTAACAACCCAGTGTTTGGATAGTTTTTGTAGTACACAGATCCTTGGGTCAGACGTAACGACCCAGTGTTTGGGTAGTTTTTGTGTTACTCAGATCTTCGGTCAGACGTAACAACCCAGTGTTTGGGTAGTTTTTGTGTTACTCAGATCTTGGGTCAGACGTAACAACCCAGTGTTTGGGTAGTTTTTGTGTTACTCAGATCCTGGGTCAGACGTAACGACCCAGTGTTTGGGTAGATTTTTTGTTACTCAGATCCTGGGTCAGACGTAACGACCCAGTGTTTGGGTAGTTTTTGTGCTACTCAGATCCTGGGTCAGACGTAACAACCCAGTTTTTGGGTAGTTTTTGTGTTACTCAGATCCTGGGTCAGACGAAACGACCCAGTTTTTGGGTAGTTTTTGTGTTACTCAGATCCTGGGTCAGACGTAACAACCCAGTGTTTGTGTTACCCAGATCCTGGGTCAGATGAAACAACCCAATGTTTGGGTAGTTTTTGTGTTATACAGATCCTGGATCAGACGTAACGACCCAGTGTTTGGGTACTTTTTGTGTTACTCAGATCCTGGGTCAGACGTAACAACCCAGTGTTTGGGTAGTTTTTGTGTTACTCAGATCTTGGGTCAGACGTAACGACCCAGTGTTTGGATAGTTTTTGTGTTAGTCAGATCCTGAGTCAGACGTAACAACCCAGTGTTTGGATAGTTTTTGTGTTACTCAGATCTTGGGTCAGACGTAACAACCCAGTGTTTGGGTAGTTTTTGTGTTACTCAGATCTTGGGTCAGACGTAACGACCCAGTGTTTGGGTAGTTTTTGTGTTACTCAGATCCTGGGTCAGACGTAACGACCCAGTGTTTGGGTAGTTTTTGTGTTACACAGATCCTGGGTCAGACGTAACGACCCAGTGTTTGGGTAGTTTTTGTGTTACACAGATCCTGGGTCAGACGTAACAACCCAGTGTTTGGGTAGTTTTTGTGTTACTCAGATCTTGGGTCAGACGTAACGACCCAGTGTTTGGGTAGTTTTTGTGTTACTCAGATCCTGGGTCAGACGTAACGACCCAGTGTTTGGGTAGTTTTTGTGTTACACAGATCCTGGGTCAGACGTAACGACCCAGTGTTTGGGTAGTTTTTGTGTTACACAGATCCTGGGTCAGACGTAACAACCCAGTGTTTGGGTAGTTTTTGTGTTACTCAGATCCTGGGTCAGACGTAACAACCCAGTGTTTGGATAGTTTTTGTGTTACACAGGGGCGGCAGTGGCTCAGTGGTTCATGTAGGTTGTCTACAAATTGGAAGGTTGGTGGTTCGATCCCCGGTTCCACCTGACCAAGTGTCGAGGTGTCCATGAGCAAGACACCTAACCCCAGCTGCTCCCGACGAGCTGGATGGCGCCTTGCATGGCTGACACTGCCGTCGGTGTGTGAATGAGTGTGTGAATGGGTGAATGTGAGGCAAAATGTAAAGCGCTTTGGATGGCCGTAGGTCTGTTAAAAAGCGCTATATAAATGCAGTCCATTTACCATTTACCATTTACAGATCCTGGGTCAGACGTAACAACCCAGTGTTTGGGTAGTTTTTGTGTTACACAGATCCTGGATCAGACGTAACAACCCAGTGTTTGGGTAGTTTTTGTGTTACTCAGATCCTGGGTCAGACGTAACAACCCAGTGTTTGGGTAGTTTTTGTGTTACTCAGATCTTGGGTCAGACGTAACGACCCAGTGTTTGGGTAGTTTTTGTGTTGCTCAGATCTTGGGTCAGACGTAACGACCCAGTGTTTGGGTAGTTTTTGTGTTACACAGATCCTTGGGTCAGACGTAACAACCCAGTGTTTGGATAGTTTTTGTAGTACACAGATCCTTGGGTCAGACGTAACGACCCAGTGTTTGGGTAGTTTTTGTGTTACTCAGATCTTCGGTCAGACGTAACAACCCAGTGTTTGGGTAGTTTTTGTGTTACTCAGATCTTGGGTCAGACGTAACAACCCAGTGTTTGGGTAGTTTTTGTGTTACTCAGATCCTGGGTCAGACGTAACGACCCAGTGTTTGGGTAGATTTTTTGTTACTCAGATCTTGGGTCAGACGTAACGACCCAGTGTTTGGGTAGTTTTTGTGTTACTCAGATCCTGGGTCAGAAGTAACAACCCAGTGTTTGGGTAGTTTTTGTGTCCCAGTAGTAACACGGTAACACTTTACAATAAGGTTGTATTAGTTAACATTAGTTATTACATTAGTTAACATGAACTAAGCATGAACAACACCTCTGTTAAGCATTAATGCAAATGTTGAAATTAACATTAACAAAGATTAATAAATGCTTTAAAAGTGCAGTTAATTAGTTCATGTTAACTAATGAACCTTATTGTAAAGTGTTACCTAAATAACAATTTCATGCACAACAGTTTTTGTGCATGTCCCTTTAAATGCAAATGAGCTGCTGCCTTTCAAGAAGAGGGCGGAGCTTCAAGAGCTCATGTTAGCTGCTCCGATTACCTCATGCGGACACACACTGAAAATGTCAGAAACTGCTCAGCCATTGATGTTTATGAATGGATAGTTGATGAATTTATGAGTTAATGATCTTCAAGTCATTGATTAGCATATTCTGTCATGATAATCTATAAATGGCTGGTGTGGGAACTGTTGTGAGATGCACAGAGCCAGAGAATATCAGCTGCATGAAGAGAGAACAGGTATAGTTTAGTGTAATTACGGTTATAACTAATGTTGTCATCTTGTTTTATGACATTTGTGTTTGTACTGTATCGCAATAAATGTGAAAGACGAATGAGACGGCTTGAGCGACTCCCAAATGTGCTCGACTACAACAACTCTTCCTCTTCTCATGGCCTTTGTTGTGTTCCCGGGGGCGGGGTTTATGTAAATTTTTGGGGTTGTGATGTCACTAACCCAGGAAGAAGCTCGATGTAGTCCCTACCAGCCGTTTGTTGTAGTCCTTAAAAAGTGATTTCTGTAAAAGAAAATATCTCGCTTTGCTTTGAACTTTGAGCATCGTGATGTTTGCAGATGTTGTTTATGATCAAACAGCGACATTACACACTAAATACAGTTTAAAAAGTTAAATCATAATCAACCAACCCTTTAAAATTGAGTTTCAGTTAAATGTTTAATGCTATTCATATAAAGGGTGAAGATGTCAGTATTCCCAGGCTGGACATCGCTTTTGGACGCTTGTCCCGTAACTCTTGTGTGTTGAAGCAGAGTTGAATGTTTTTCTGCCTCTTAAACACAGCTAAACTCTTCCAGGGCTTCCTCATAAATCTCCCCATCTGCTAAAACACTAGCACAAATGCTGAAGTCGAGGCTCTGAGTGTGTGAGCGCACGTACTGTAATACTACAGGGATCTCCGCGGCAGATTGATTCTGTGACTGTACGTCTCTCTCTCTCTCTTCTGAAAAGAGCCGAGGTGAAAACACCAGAGAAGCTCCTCTGCTTAGTGAACGTAACCGATGAAAGAAATGTTCTGGGTTCAGCACAAGTTACAAGTGGAGGCAGTGTTCCTGAGGGTTTTATAAAAGCAGAAATGTGAAGCTTGAATTTTTGTTAAAGCACTTGCATTAATTATTCAGTTAAAAACTATTTATTTTGACATATCAAGTGTATGCATTGTTCTTTTTTGGGGTTGGGGCTACTTTTCTTGGTGCATGAACTTACTGTTGCTTTACCTACTTGGTTGCACACTTTTGAGGGATCATGCACCGGCCAAGAATCTGCCATTGTGATGCATGTGAAACGGATCGCTCTCTGCTGGTATTAGAGACCTGCATGCATTTTGCTAAATGTAAACACTAGACTACACTGAAAAAAAACTGCATGCATTTCGTGGAAGAACATGGTTTTGTCTGTGCTTCAGCTCTGTGTGACTTTGCGGATTAATATGATCCTTCACAATAGATAATGCTTTACAGTGAACTTTGCTAGAGTGGTATACACTTAACGTACACTCACCTAAAGGATTATTAGGAACACATACTAATTCTGTGTTTGACCCCCTTTCGCCTTTAGAACTGCCTTAATTCTACATGGCATTGAATCAACAAGGTGCTGAAAGCATTCTTTAGAAATGTTGGCCCATATTGATAGGAGAGCATCTTGCAGTTGATGGAGATTTGTGGGATGCACATCCAGGGCACGAAGCTCCCGTTCAACCACATCCCAAAGATGCTCTATTGGGTTGAGATCTGGTGACTGTGGGGCCATTTTAGTCCAGTGAACGCATTGTCATGTTCAAGAAACCAATTTGAAATGATTGGAGCTTTGTGACGGTGCATTATCCTGCTGGAAGTAGCCATCAGAGGATGGGGACATGGTGCTCATAAAGGGATGGACATGGTCAGAAACAATGCTCAGGTAGGCCGTGGCATTTAAACCATGCCCAATTGGCACTAAGAAAGAAAACATCCCCCACACCATTAATTCTGACTTCACCATCTGAATGTCTCAACAGAAATCGAGACTCATCAGACCAGGCAACATTTTTCCAGTCTTCAACTGTCCAATTTTGGTGAGCTTGTGCAAATTGTAGCCTCTTTTTCCTATTTGTAGTGGAGATGAGTGGTACCCGGTGGGGTCTTCTGCTGTTGTAGCCCATCCGCCTCAAGGTTGTGCGTGTTGTGGCTTCACAAATGCTTTGCTGCAGACCTCGGTTGTAACGAGTGGTTATTTCAGTCAAAGTTGCTCTTCTATCAGCTTGAATCAGTCGGCCCATTCTCCTCTGACCTCTAGCATCAACAAGGCATTTTCTCCCACAGGACTGCCGCATACTGGATGTTTTTCCCTTTTCACACCATTCTTTGTAAACCCTAGAAATGGTTGTGCGTGAAAATCCCAGTAACTGAGCAGATTGTGAAATACTCGGCCCGTTTTCAAGATTCAAGATTCAAGAGTTTTATTTGTCACATACACAGTTATATACACAATATACAACTGGCAGTGAAATGTAAACAGGTCCGCTCCATGGACAGTGCAAATAACAGTTACAAGAAATTAAATAGAAATAGAATAAAATTAGAATAAAAAGTATTAACATAAGTAGAATTATAAATAAATCAAGTAAAAGATAAAAATAGGAAATAAGATAAAAAAAATATATAAAAAATATGTGGATATGATAAGTGAGATAAACCATAAGCCCGTCTGGCACCAACAACCATGCCACGCTCAAAATTGCTTAAATCACCTTTCTTTCCCATTCTGACATTCAGTGTGGAGTTCAGGAGATTGTCTTGACCAGGACCACACCCCTAAATGCATTGAAGCAACTGCCATGTGATTGGTTGATTAGATAATTGCATTAATGAGAAATTGAACAGGTGCTCCTAATAATCCTTTAGGAGTGTATACGCTCTCACCTGATGGCCCGTTGATGGCAACATTGCTCAAAAAGTATCATCACCTTATGTAGCTACAAGTATTATGCTGTTAAATGTCAAAATAAATCCAATATCATACACACGAGTTGTGTGGGGTGGGGGTAAATTAAGTGCATCACAACCGTGTTGCATTGTGGTCTATGGATCTGCCTGAAATGAGTAGACTCGTTCCCTCTGCCAAAATCGAGGGGTCGAGTGTATGTCCAAATAAACTACCCTCGCCCACATGACAAAGTTGAACACACTTCAAAATGGCGGCGAGGATATCCCTGAGAGGAAGTGCTTTGGGAAGTTCATGAGTGTATGGCCCTGTCCCAAATGGCACCCTAAACACTCGCTGTCTTTCTATGAGTCTGCACTTTCGTGACGTAACGGCGCTTTGACTGTGGGGAAGAAGTCTGAGGTGGAGCTCGCTTCAGTGCGGGCTCGGTAAAAGTGCACATCGTGGGCACATTTTGACCGCAAAGAAGGCGCTTGCGAGCACCCTTCTGAGACCTACAATAACACCCTACGGTCTCATGGACTTAACGGACACACTCACGCGGCAGCCATTGTAAGCCCACAAGCCCGAAAGTGCATATGAAGTGTGCCATTTGGGACAGGACATGTCTAAAAGTTGAGTTAAAAGTGTTTGAAACTCCCCCATACCCTCAATCACTGTTCCCTACATTAGTCCACTAATATAGTTCACTTGAAGGAGTGAATGAAAACGAGGAAGGGCTGCTGCTTTTGCATAGTTTGTCCTTGCTGTTTAATAATCATTTGAAACTTAGCAAACTGGCAGCTCCAGTAGTAATGAAAAGATTTATCTTCAACTATCTTGAACAGGTTTTGTGTTTTAGAATATCCTGGAAGTAAGGGCATAAAAAATTGGACTAAAACGCAGGTCATCATATATTAACACTTATCATAGTGAATCAGGGTAAAACGTGATGTATTGACTCATTATTTTTATTTTGTTAATGTTTGAACAAAAAAAGTGTATCTTTAACATTAATGAGCACTACATTTGGTACAGTATTTGTCACGTTACTTAAATGAAAACTGAGGTGAGGACTTAAGTGCAGAGAAAAAGTGAATTTAATGAACAAAAGGAAACAAACACAAAACAAAACCCACAATGGGGCAAACACAATTAAAGTAACAACTAGGAACATAAAACATACCAAAGGAGAATCAAGTGAGACGTAGACAATACAACGATCCAACGAAGACTGAACACACAAAGGAACTTATAAAGGGGACAAATCAAGCAGGGAATGAGGGAACACAGGTGGGGCAAGTGAAACCAATAACGAGATAACAAGGGGGGTGGGATCTATACAGAGACAGGAAAATAACAAAACACCACATGTGATACACAAGACAGGACAGGCATGTGACAATTTATTAGTCTTTGTGGACCCTTCCTGTTTTCGAACCGCCCCGCTCCAAGCGGGACTCGAACCCGGGTCCTCCGACATGAGAGTCAGACGCTCTAACAAGGAGGTTAAAGGCTGCAATCCCTAGTGTCATTCGCTAGAGCGTTTCTTGAGATCAGAGGAGTGAGGTTTACTCGTACAGCGACTACTAGCTGGCCTCTGTAACTCTCACCCCCCTAAACCGCACTCCCATCTGGGTCATGGTACCAATGTAACCCCTCCGGTTCAAACCACCCCGCTCCAAGCGGGACTCGAACCCGGGTCCCCCGACATGAGAGTCAGATGCTCTAACAAGGAGGTTAAAGGCTGCAATCCCTAGTGTCAGTCGCTAGAGCATCTCTTGAGATCAGAGGAGTGAGGTTTACTCGCACAGCGACTACTAGCTGGCCTCCATTACATTTGCTAATCTTAGTTAATAAAAATACCACCATTCATTGTCGTTTCACATTGTTAGCTCAATAAATTAACATTAACTATGAATAATTAATGCTTTAGAAGTATTTTTCATTGTTAAATAATGTTAACCTCATTGTAAAGTAACACATTGAATTAAAGTAGAAAAACTGAAATGGTGTTTTCAGTAACGCTTTATTTTACAGTGCCATTGTTACACATGAAGTTACTATAGTAATAACTATAAATTAAGCATAATTACATGCAACTTACCCTATAATACGTATATGTAGTTACTTAATATTACTCAATACGTAAATGTATAATTACAGTGTAACAATGACACTTTCACTCACAAAAAATAAGAGTACAAAATTGTAGGTACAAGTACAAGTTTGGTCCTAGATAGCTGATGTCCTGCAGAGTTTAGCTCCAACCCTACAAACCCACCACAATATAAAACTCATAGCTCCCAGCATGCATTGCAGCATTTAGTATGTCGTCACCATTGTTGAGATTCATATGCTGATTCTTGATATCTGTGTGCGTCTAAACTTTTTTCCCCCTAGAATGTGTTTAAAAATCTGAATTCAGAATCTCTGATCTGTGGCAAGTATTGTTGGTGAATGTTATTTATCAATATTTTTAGTCAGTGATGAGTTTAGTCAAACATTTTTCTTCATGATCATTTTTGTTTATTGCTTCTTTTTATTTGAACAGATTATGTGTTTTGTTAACACTGCAACAAAAACCACAAACTCACATAAAAGCCGAGAGTCAAACTGGCCAACTGAAGTAAACACTGATCACCATAATGGTGATAAACATGTTCAATAAATCATCAACATCTAAACCTCTGTTAGTTCTCAATAAGAGCTTCTATAGATGTCTTTCAGGGTTTGAGCCAAACTCTGCAGGACAGCGGCTCACTAGGACCGAACTTTACCTGCTCTAAGTGAGGAAAATTATGGTATAACTGTACCCTATTGTACCTTTAAAGGTACAGTTATACGTTTTGTTCCCCAAGGATCAAAATTGTACCTCCACTGTACATTTTTTTTCTGAGAGTGTAAAAATAAAGTGTAACATTTAACATCTAATAATAGGCCTATTTGTGTACTCTAATCAACTTTGATAAATCATCCTCATGCATATTGTGAAAGGCACCGGCTTTACCAGGTTTGAGGGAAACAAGACAAGGTCACTAATTCCTAATGTGAACACTTACAGTATGATGTTAAAGTCTTTTGAAACTGTATATTTCTATTGCAAATGCTTTTCGAGCTGAACTTGCACTGAACCCAGAACTCAGTTCTTGTGCAGATATAGTCCAGATGCATTTGTGAAGATAAAGATGTCTGGATAATGCAATGTGACCCGCACAATCATTACATTTTGAAACAATACACCAGTCAAAGCCGTCTGAAGGATGCAACAACACATTAGCGTCCGCGATTACTCAGTGTTACGCATTTAAACAGGGCATCTGTCAGCGGCCCAGTGAACCCCAGCGCTGAATCAGCAGAAAAACACACATGAATCAGTCAGAGAATGATAAAAGACAGGTAATCAAAGTGCTGCCCTTCATCCAGACATGTCTTTCCATCATGCAGTATCTGTAAGACATCAGTTCTGCTTCATCTCCACACACAAAAAAACACACAAGAGAGACGATCTGATCACTGGCACCGTCGTCTGAGATCATTCCCTCGGGTTTGCCTGCGCTCTCATTTACAGCAAAGCTTCTCAAAGACATCCTGCCGCTCGCTTTGGGGCGACAATATGAGACAATGGGTTTGTTTAGATCTGAATTCAAATGGTGTCATTATGGAGCGGTTAATAAAAACACTGAGCGCCTCGGAGGAACTTCCTCTGATTCATAAACGCCGTAAACACAGATGCTGCTCGCTTTATGATACGAGCCTAAAACTACTGCACATTTCCAGCGTTACTGTCCAGGAGCATTCATTTAACACACATTTAATGCCTCTGTAGTGGGACACGTTGTCACAGCGGAAAGCCCATTCAAATGTAGATTTTCAGCAAACATAAAAGGTGCACACAAAATATCAAATGATTGTTTTGGTCAACAGATATGACCAGATGTGAAACTAATGAATTTAATTAAATAACTGATGATTTACGAAATTAAGCCTTTGTGTATAATGCATTATATACGTATTCATAATGCCCATTATAATGCATTATATCTTTTCATAAATATGAAATTATTATGCATCAGTATTTGCAGATTCCTACATCTGAAATTGGTTGTTTATCCTGTCTTTTAATGCATACTTTCTAAAGGTGTACACTATATAAAAAAAAGGTTCTATGTGGCACCAAAAATGGTTCTTGGCTCGTTATCATAGGGGAACCTTTTTTAGTGCTATATAGCACCAATTTTGGTTCTTCAGCGGTTCTTCAGAGGTTTTTCACCGGTTCTTTGTCTAAGGTGCTATATAGCCACTGAAGCACCAAAATTGGTGCTATATAGCACTAAAAAAGGTTCCCCTATGATTACGAGCCAAGAACCATTTTTGGTGCCACATAGAACCTTTTTTTTTTGAGTGTATAGATATGCATTATTACTGGTTAATCATTTTTATGAGATCATACAATGCATTATAAAACACTTTTATAATGCATTATATCTATTCATAATGTCTGTTATATTGAATGCTATCTTTTCATAAATAATTGTAACCAGTTACATGCATTTTAATAATATTATGCATTATAATATTCATTGTTACATCTTAAATTGGTTGTTTGCCCTGCATTTTAATGCATTGTACTTTCTAAATGTGTAACGATTAATATTATAATGTATTATGTTACAATTACACTGAAAAAAAACATTAAGTAAGATTTACTTAATTTTTCTTCGGCAAGTTTTGGCATGCATGGAATATGGAATTAAGTAAACTCTACTTAACTAAGTTAAGAAAAATTAACAAAGAAAATAAGTCATTTTAAAGCATATGCTTTACTTAGAAATATCCAATAACACAATAGATATTGTGTAGAAACCATATCTATATAATAGAAGTAATTAGGAATGGGCATATCGATATATCGATACTGATGTGAGCTTCAAAATATTTCGATACTCAAATAAAAATATCGATACTAAGGTGTTTTTTTTTTTAACCAGTAATTTTGTTTATTTAAAAAGATTATTTAACGCATACAATACGAATAACCTATGTTGCCGAATAGTTGTGTAGTATAGAAGTATTTTCCTGCTCATCTGAACGCACGCAAATGCTGCAAGACAGAACCAGTCAATCACAGAGAGAGCTTTCACTCACTGATGACACTGTATACAAACAGAGCTGCATTTCCCAAAACTATCACAAGAAACCATTGATGCTTTTGGAAACGCAGCCCAGAACAATGCTCATCAGAAGACAGAAAACATATGTTTGAGTTATTTCACAATAAACAAATAGAAATTGTAGCCTACTTAGTGCAGTTACACTCTTTAAATTTAATGTTAAAAGTTGATATTGATCATGTTCTGTAACTAATGTTATTATAAATAATGTCAGAATAAAAAGGTTGCATTTTATGGGTGCAACATCCTGTCACTGGCAGTCCCTTTGAAAATATATTTTTTACTACAGTGACCATAGTTCAGCTAGTATTTGTAAATTTATTAGTATATGTGCACGTGTAAACAAAAATATGATCTAATAAGTTGCAATTAATGCATATTGAAAATTACAGTTTTTCTCAGTCGCTTTGGTACATTTCTCGAATCATCCTCGACATTTGCAAAACAGCAAGTGCCTTTCTCAAAACAATTCGTACAAATAGCAAAACACCATGGATGACCTGCAAAAGCCAGTCTCTTGCTCAAAATCCTTAGTTCATCTCTCAAAAGTAAATATCTATGTCAATGAACATGTCAATGCCATCAGAATGACAAGTTCTTGTGTCATTGTGTATGAATAACACAGTCAAATTGCTTAGTCATATTGTCAATATAACTGTACTCTGGAGGGATGTTCTGATGTAAATATGGCAAAAATTTTGATGACAATTATTGTAAATTGTAGGTTACACCTCAGTGTATGTGGGAGTTTGAATGCAAGAGACTGGACAAGATTCACATTTATGCTTTTACTGTTTGTACTGTAATTTGTTGACAGATCATGTCATTGCGATACAGAAAGGAAAAGACAGCACTGCATAGCACAAAGAAAAAAAACCCCAGAAAAACAAAAGTAGAAATGTGAACGTCTAATGGAAATGTATAGAAATATGCTTGACATTTTATGACAACTTGTTCAACCATTTTGCATGTAAAGACTTATGCTATGAACTAATGCCTACATGTTGTGGGGGGTGAGACTATTCAACAGAGACCCATTATAATACATTTTGATCAACATGACATAAGCAACTGATAATGTAGGAAACAGCAGAGAATTGTACATAATCATTTGCATGGATGTACCAAAGCATTTGCAACTTGTTCAAAGAAATGAGAAACTGCTTTTTGGATGTGCACAAGTGACACAATGATGTGAAGATTGAACAGGTAGCTTTGAGAATTTCAATTCTGATCTGAGAAATGTACCAAAGCGACTGAGAAAAACTGTAAAATATATTTCAAATATGATAAGTGGGTATCTTCACCCATTTTACTCGTAGTAATTTTAATAATTTAATAAATGTAATGATTAAAAAGTTCAGTTTAGAAGTATCGTATCGGTATCGTATCGAAAACAAAATAAGTGTTATCGCCCATCCCTAGAAGTAATGCAGCACCTGAACACAGAATTCAGTCCTCAATCCTCAATACTTGGTACACAATACAGTGACGGACACATTTGATGGATCGTTTTTGAGTATGAATGTATCATTTTGAGTAGAAAATGAACTCCAGATGTCACAAAACGGCTAAACAGAACAACAAAAGCAATGATAAAACAGTGTAAATACAGCAGAAAAACAGCCTCCTTAATTATTCAAACCCCAGTGCATGATGGGAGCACCAGTATAAGAAAAGTTGAGTAGTTTTACTACATTTTATAATGCTGTTATTTAATTTCTAAATGCTTAAATTGAGTACTAATATAGAATTTACTTAATTTTTAAAATTCTTGCCTGAACTAACTTTTTCATGTAGAAATTACATTTGTTTTTTCTGTAGTATTTACTTCAAAATCATTTTTATCTGAGATCGCTGCATTACAAAATGCTTCAAGATGCATTATACTATACACTCACCTAAAGGATTATTAGGAGCACCTGTTCAATTTCTCATTAATGCAATTATCTAATCAACCAATCACATGGCAGTTGCTTCAATGCATTTAGGGGTGTGGTCCTGGTCAAGACAATCTCCTGAACTCCACACTGAATGTCAGAATGGGAAAGAAAGGGGATTTAAGCAATTTTGAGCGTGGCATGGTTGTTGGTGCCAGACGGGCCGAGTATTTCACAATCTGCTCAGTTACTGGGAGTTTCACGCACAAACATTTCTAGGGTTTACAAAGAATGGTGTGAAAAGGGAAAAGCATCCAGTATGCGGCAGTCCTGTGGGAGAAAATGCCTTGTTGATGCTAGAGGTCAGAGGAGAATGGGCCGACTGATTCAAGCTGATAGAAGAGCAACTTTGACTGAAATAACCACTCGTTACAACCGAGGTATGCAGCAAAGCATTTGTGAAGCCACAACACACACAACCTTGAGGCGGATGGGCTACAACAGCAGAAGACCCCACCGGGTACCACTCATCTCCACTACAAATAGGAAAAAGAGGCTACAATTTGCACAAGCTCACCAAAATTGGACAGTTGAAGACAGGAAAAATGTTGCCTGGTCTGATGAGTCTCGATTTCTGTTGAGACATTCAGATGGTAGAGTCAGAATTTGGCGTAAACAGAATGAGAACATGGATCCATCATGCCTTGTTCCCACTGTGCAGGCTGGTGGTGGTGGTGTAATGGTGTGGGGGATGTTTTCTTGGCACACTTTAGGCCCCTTAGTGCCAATTGGGCATCGTTTAAATGCCACGGCCTACCTGAGCATTGTTTCTGACCATGTCCATCCCTTTATGAGCACCATGTCCCCATCCTCTGATGGCTACTTCCAGCAGGATAATGCACCGTCACAAAGCTCCAATCATTTCAAATTGTTTTCTTGAACATGACAATGAGTTCACTGAACTAAAATGGCCCCCACAGTCACCAGATCTCAACCCAATAGAGCATCTTTGGGATGTGGTGGAACGGGAGCTTCGTGCCCTGGATGTGCATCCCACAAATCTCCATCAACTGCAAGATGCTCTCCTATCAATATGGGCCAACATTTCTAAAGAATGCTTTCAGCACCTTGTTGAATCAATGCCACGTAGAATTAAGGCAGTTCTGAAGGCGAAAGCGGGTCAAACACAGCATTAGTATGTGTTCCTAATAATCCTTTAGGTGAGTGTATATAAAGTACTATATTTGTGTGACAACTTGCCCCGGTGTCCTGTATAACTAGTGTTTTTGCTCCTCTCAGGAGGAGAGTAATGGATCCGCCTCTGCAGACTCGGCTCTGGTTTCCTTCTTTCAGCACAGGTGAGGCTCATCTCAGGTAACACGGCAGTTACTTTAACACTCGCCTCACTCCTCCAGTTTTTCATTTACTCTGACTTGGCACGATCTTAAATGTATCAGTGAAACAAGTGTGAAATAAATGTCGTTCTGTTGTAAATTCTGGTGAATCACCTTCCCTTTGGGTGAAGACGGTGCTGAGGTTTTTTGAAGTGGAAACCATTTGCATATCGTCATGAATAATTCATGAGGCCCGCTCTGAGCTACAGTTTCCCCACTAAAACAAGAAGCATTAAGAAAAGTAAATACTCCTCTGGCGACTGCAGGGCCCTGACCTTACAATCATGAGGTTAATTCAAACACGGCTGCCTGGAAATATCAGCAGTAATGGAAATTAATAAAACATTAAAAAATCATGGACAGACTGTGAATAAGAGCTATTTCAGCTAGAAATTTCTCATCTCTCACAGAAATAATGATTTTGTTTCCATGACATTTTATACATTTTACTAATTTCTATGACTTGCACAGTTGTAACAAGATAAGGATTGATTGAAATTCAATGATCAAAAGTATGAGAATCCTGTTTTTCTATCCTGATCTTCAATGTTCTGAATTTTGCTCTGATTAATTTTTTTTAAATGTTTTACATTTTACTAAATAATGTGATTTTAATGTTTTTTTTTTAGCAGACTTATGTCAAATAGCTAAAGTACATCGTAAAACCTGAAATATTTATCTCAAGTTTTGTTGTTTTGAGGGGAGTGGCCATTGGCACTTCCTCATGAATATTTAATTAGGTAGGCCCATATATGGACAGTTGTTGGTAATTAATATCGATTTTTGTGTATGTTTACAGGTCTGTTTTGAATTACAGTAGATTGTTTTTATAATCGTGAGCTGACCGCTGTTCACATGCATAGCTGTGCCTTACAAAACATGCATCTTGAGACAAAACAATGGCTTTATGGCATATTTTAAGATATTTTAGTGCGAGATGAAACAGCTCAAACATGCATTTTAGTCTGAGACTTTAGACTTTTCTTTTGCATAATTCCGTGAGGTTTGACTGTGTAATTTAAGTTGTAGAGTCTCTTCAGATTATATTATCCACACACTTAATTTTCCTCAAAAATGGAAATGTGCTATTCTAAAAACCCACAGAAAATTGATAGTTTTTTCTTGGTTAGTTAGTATTACAGACCGCACACAGTCCTAATGGAACATTTCTATTAGGCTAGTAGTGAAATGGACATTAGTTACACTCTAAAAAACTCAAAAGTTGGGTTGAAAATGGACTAACCCAGCGGTTGGGTTAAATGTTTGCATAAAACAACCCTTTCCCTCTTGATGGGTTAAAACAACCCAATAGCTGGGTTAGTCCATTTTTAGTTTTTAGAGTGTAGTTATATTATATAGTTATGCAATACAATTAAGCTGATATTGATAAATCAGTTTTATGCAAATGCTTAAAACTAAAACGTTGCATAAAACTAAAACAAAGTTACATGCATTATAATAACATGCATTGTAATATATGCAGATTCCCTGTTACATCGGAAATTGGTTGTTTGTCTTGTATTTTAATGCATTATACTTTCTAAAGGTGCAATGAACAGATAAGTATTATAATAACTGTGGTTACATTATTCATGAGATCATACAATGCATTTTTATAATGCATTATAGGTATTCATAATGTCAATTTTAATGCCTTTTCATAAATAATTGTAATGCATTATAATAATATTATTCATTGTAATATTTGCAGATTCCCTGTTTTGTCATGTTTTAATGCATTATACTTTCTAAAGGCGCAATGAATGCTGGGTTAAAAACAAAAACCCAGCAATTGGGTTGTTTTAACCCAGTGAATGGGTCGTTTTAACCCAGAGGTTGGGTTAAATGTATGCTTAAAACAACCCAATCGCTGGGTTAAAACAACCCAATTGCTGGGTTAGTCCATTTTCAACCCAACTTGGGTTGTTTTTAACACAGCATTTTTCATTTTTCACAGAGTGAAGTATTATAATCTATTATAACTGTGGTTACAATTATTCATGCTTTGCAATGCTTTTTTGCATTATAAAGTGAAATGAACTTACTTACACTCTAAAAAATGCTGGATTAAAAACAACCCAAGTTGCACTCTAAAAAATGCTGGGTTAAAAACAAGGTGGGTTAAAAATGGACTAACCCAGCAATTGGGTTGTTTTAACCCAGCAATTGGGTTGTTTTAAGCAAACATTTAACCCAACCGCTGGGTTAAAACAACCCAATTGCTGGGTAAGTCAATTTTCAACCCAACTTGGGTTGTTTTTAACCCAGCATTTTTTAGAGTGAAGTATTATAATGTAGTATAACTGTGGTTACAATTATTCATGCTTTACAATGCTTTTTTGCATTTTAAAGATAAGTGTTACCCCGTCTTATATATCTAGTAGTGAAATGAACTTACTTACACTCTAAAAAATGCTGGGTTAAAAACAAGTTGGGTTGAAAATGGACAAACCCAGCAATTGGGTTGTTTTAACCCAGTGGTTGGGTTAAATGTTTGCTTAAAACAACCCAATTGCTGGGTTTGTCCATTTTCAACCCAGCTTTCTTTAGCGTGTAGATGGATTGCTGTTCACTTTGCTCAGTACAACTGCGCTGATATTGATAAATCAGTGCAACCACATACAACTCAAACTTTTTAGTATGGTTAAATGACTCAGCTCAATCCTCATTATCATATGCATATATTTGGTTGTACCTGTTCCGGCCCTTGGAAGCATATCCTGCACACCGGAGTTCCTTCTGCATAGCTGATGAAGGAGAATCGGTCGTCCCTCCGGTCCTTGGAGAACTCCTCCGCGGCGGCGCCCGTCCACCCGCACCCGTCCGCGGCTGCCTCCGCGCCGCCAGCGTCCTCTGTGGAC
This sequence comes from Gobio gobio, assembly GCF_949357685.1. NCBI lineage: Eukaryota > Metazoa > Chordata > Actinopteri > Cypriniformes > Gobionidae > Gobio > Gobio gobio. The sequence continues at coordinate 54,003,489 of NC_137103.1, read as the reverse complement.
GGGGTACTCCAGTCCCGGAGCCGGTGGGCTCGCAAGGTATTGTTGTTCTCTGAGGCATACGGGCTGACTCTGGCCGTTTGTCCGCTCATGGGGCTTGTGTGATCCTGTGGCCCGAGCAGAAACACCTTGAGGTCACTGAAGAGAACGCAACAGCGGCTCTTCAGCATGCCGTGACCGCGCTGCATCCAAGAACAGGAGAATCCAGACCAACTATTGCAGGTTCCCTTCGAGTTCAGACTGCGAGGAGTGAATATAAGCCATGGTATTCCACAAGACACACTAAAATCGAGAGCTTACAGTCGCAAACTGTCCATTGCACTTTTAAAATCGCATGCAAGTGAGAAGTTATAAAGTGATAATGAAGTGCATTATCAGTCACTGATCTATATTTCGTCATGCATTGGGTAAAAAATAATAGAAATGCAGTAAACAGGTGTCAGAAGCCATATGAACGATTTATTCCATTGGCTTTGTGATCGGTATTTCCTCCGGCAAAGTAAAATATCTTCATGCCACACGTGCTAAAGCATTCCTCGTTCAGGTTAAAGCGGGTCTTGCGCGCGCGCGACGCGTGGTCAGATGTGTTATTCTGCCGTCGAGCTCGAGCTCATGCCATCATTGAGTGGATCAGGGATGTGTAATCCGCGAGCTGCTCCTCTGCTCGTGTCGGAGTGGCTGATGCTGCGGTTTCAGCACCGTGATTCCCGGGACAGCTCCCGAGCACACGTCACGCGCGCGGATGATGCGGGAGGAGGGAGAGGGACATGATGAGGATGATGAAGTTGCCCATCAGTCTGTTTTTTTTAAAACTCTGTAACCTGAATTATTTCGACAAGATGACAAGAAAATGAACATGATGGAAATAAAGGTGCTAAAGTTATAGTCGACTTGATGTTGATTTTTTTTATATATATATATATTCTCAAACAGTTTTGTGCGGACGCTTCAGACTGAGGTAGAGGAAAAAACACACACCACAAAACATCACAGAGTTCATCAGATCTATTGCTGAAAAGTCCATGCTTGTGAAACATTTATTTGTATGTTAACTTTTCTGTTTCATGAATCATATTGTCATTCATTCATCAATCCACCCACCCATCCATCCATCTAACTGTCCATCCATCCATCCATCTAACTGTCCATCCATCCACCCATCCATCCATCTAACTGTCCATCCATCCATCTAACTGTCCATCCATCCACCCCATCCATCCATCTAACTGTCCATCCATCCATCTAACTGTCCATCCATCCACCCATCCATCCATCTAACTGTCCATCCATCCATCTAACTGTCCATCCATCCATCTAACTGTCCATCCATCCACCCATCCATCCATCCATCTAACTGTCCATCCATCCATCTAACTGTCCATCCATCCACCCATCCATCCATCTAACTATCCACCCATCCATCCATCTAACTGTCCATCCATCCACCCATCCATCCATCTAACTGTCCATCCATCCACCCATCCATCCATCTAACTGTCCATCCATCCACCCATCCATCCATCTAACTGTCCATCCATCCATCTAACTGTCCATCCATCCACCCATCCATCCATCTAACTGTCCATCCATCCATCCATCTAACTGTCCATCCATCCACCCATCCATCCATCTAACTGTCCATCCATCCACCCATCCATCCATCTAACTGTCCATCCATCTATCTAACTGTCCATCCATCCACCCATCCATCCATCTAACTGTCCATCCATCCATCTAACTGTCCATCCATCCATCTAACTGTCCATCCACCCACCCATCCATCCATCTAACTGTCCATCCATCCATCCATCCATCTAACTGTCCATCTATCCATCTAACTGTCCATCCATCCATCTAACTGTCCATCCACCCATCCATCCATCTAACTGTCCATCCACCCATCCATCCATCTAACTGTCCATCCATCCATCTAACTGTCCATCCACCCATCCATCCATCTAACTGTCCATCCATCCATCTAACTGTCCATCCATCCATCTAACTGTCCATCCACCCATCCATCCATCTAACTGTCCATCCATCCATCTAACTGTCCATCCACCCATCCATCCATCTAACTGTCCATCCACCCATCCATCCATCTAACTGTCCATCCATCCATCTAACTGTCCATCCACCCATCCATCCATCTAACTGTCCATCCATCCATCTAACTGTCCATCCACCCACCCATCCATCTAACTGTCCATCCACGCACCCATCCATCTAACTGTCCATCCACCCACCCATCCATCTAACTGTCCATCCATCCATCTAACTGTCCATCCACCCATCCATCCATCTAACTGTCCATCCACCCATCCATCCATCTAACTGTCCATCCATCCATCTAACTGTCCATCCATCCATCTAACTGTCCATCCATCCATCTAACTGTCCATCCACCCATCCATCCATCTAACTGTCCATCCATCCATCTAACTGTCCATCCACCCATCCATCCATCTAACTGTCCATCCACCCATCCATCCATCTAACTGTCCATCCACCCATCCATCCATCTAACTGTCCATCCATCCATCTAACTGTCCATCCACCCACCCATCCATCTAACTGTCCATCCACGCACCCATCCATCTAACTGTCCATCCACCCACCCATCCATCTAACTGTCCATCCATCCAGCCATCCATCTAACTGTCCACCCACCCACCCATCCATCAGTCTGTTTTTTTTAAAACTCTGTAACCTGAATTATTTCGACAAGATGACAAGAAAATGAACATGATGGAAATAAAGGTGCTAAAGTTATAGTCGACTTGATGTTGATTTTTTTTAAAATATATATTCTCAAACAGTTTTGTGCGGACGCTTCAGACTGAGGTAGAGGAAAAAACACACACCACAAAACATCACAGAGTTCATCAGATCTATTGCTGAAAAGTCCATGCTTGTGAAACATTTATTTGTATGTTAACTTTTCTGTTTCATGAATCATATTGTCATTCATTCATCAATCCACCCACCCATCCATCCATCTAACTGTCCATCCATCCATCCATCTAACTGTCCATCCATCCACCCATCCATCCATCTAACTGTCCATCCATCCATCTAACTGTCCATCCATCCACCCCATCCATCCATCTAACTGTCCATCCATCCATCTAACTGTCCATCCATCCACCCATCCATCCATCTAACTGTCCATCCATCCATCTAACTGTCCATCCACTCATCCATCCACTCATCCATCCATCTAACTGCCCATCCACCCACCCAGCCATCTAACTGTCCATCCACCCACCCATCCATCTAACTGTCCATCCACCCATCCATCCATCTAACTGTCCATCCATCCATCTAACTGTCCATCCATCCATCCATCTAACTGTCCATCCACCCACCCATCCATCCATCTAACTGTCCATCCATCCACCCATCCATCCATCTAACTGTCCATCCATCCATCTAACTGTCCATCCACCCACCCATCCATCTAACTGTCCATCCATCCACCCATCCATCCATCTAACTGTCCATCCATCCATCTAACTGTCCATCCACCCACCCATCCATCTAACTGTCCATCCATCCATCTAACTGTCCATCCATCCATCTAACTGTCCATCCACCCATCCATCCATCTAACTGTCCATCCATCCATCTAACTGTCCATCCACCCATCCATCCATCTAACTGTCCATCCATCCATCTAACTGTCCATCCATCCATCTAACTGTCCATCCATCCACCCATCCATCCATCTAACTGTCCATCCATCCATCTAACTGTCCATCCATCCATCTAACTGTCCATCCATCCACCCATCCATCCATCTAACTGTCCATCCACCCACCCATCCATCTAACTGTCCATCCATCCATCTAACTGTCCATCCACCCACCCATCCATCTAACTGTCCATCCATCCATCCATCTAACTGTCCATCCATCCAGCCATCAATCTAACTGTCCATCCAGCCACCCATTGATCTAACTGTCCACCCACCCACCCATCCATCTAACTGTCCATCCATCCACCCATCCATCTAACTGTCCATCCACCCACCCATCCATCTAACTGTCCATCCACCCACCCATCCATCTAACTGTCCATCCATCTAACTGTCCATCCATCCATCCATCCATCTAACTGTCCATCCATCCAGCCATCCATCTAACTGTCCATCCAGCCACCCATCGATCTAACTGTCCACCCACCCACCCATCCATCTAACTGTCCATCCACCCACCCATCCATCTAACTGTCCATCCACCCACCCATCCATCTAACTGTCCATCCATCTAACTGTCCATCCATCCATCCATCTAACTGTCCATCCATCCAGCCATCCATCTAACTGTCCATCCAGCCACCCATCGATCTAACTGTCCACCCACCCACCCATCCATCTAACTGTCCATCCATCCACCCATCCATCTAACTGTCCATCCACGCACCCATCCATCTAACTGTCCGTCCACCCACCCATCGATCTAACTGTCCACCCACCCACCCATCCATCTAACTGTCCATCCATCCACCCATCCATCTAACTGTCCATCCACGCACCCATCCATCTAACTGTCCATCCACCCACCCATCCATCTAACTGTCCATCCATCCAGCCATCCATCCATCCATCTAACTGTCCATCCATCCATCCATCCATCCATCCATCTAACTGTCCATCCATCCATCTAACTGTCCATCCACCCACCCATCCATCTAACTGTCCATCCACTCATCCATCCACTCATCCATCCATCTAACTGCCCATCCACCCACCCAGCCATCTAACTGTCCATCCACCCACCCATCCATCTAACTGTCCATCCACCCATCCATCCATCTAACTGTCCATCCACCCACCCATCCATCTAACTGCCCATCCACCCATCCATCTAACTGTCCAGCCATCCAACTAACTGTCCATCCACCCATCCATCCATCCACCCATCCATCCATCCATCCATCTAACTGTCCATCCACCCACCCATCCATCTAACTGTCCATCCACCCACCCATCCATCTAACTGTCCATCCACCCACCCATCCATCTAACTGCCCATCCACCCATCCATCTAACTGTCCAGCCATCCAACTAACTGTCCATCCACCCATCCATCCATCCATCCATCCATCCATCTAACTGTCCATCCACCCACCCATCCATCCATCTAACTGTCCATCCACCCACCCATCCATCTAACTGTCCATCCACCCATCCATCCAACTAACTGTCCATCCACCCATCCATCCATCCATCTAACTGTCCATCCATCCAGCCATCCATCTAACTGTCCATCCACCCACCCATCCATCCATCTAACTGTCTATCCATCCAGCCATCCATCTAACTGTCCATCCATCCATCCATCTAACTGTCCATCCATCCATCTAACTGTCCATCCAGCCATCCATCCATCTTACTGTCCATCCATCTATCTAACTGTCCATCCAGCCATCCATCCAACTGTCCATCCATCTAACTGTCCATCCACCCATCCACCCATCCACCCATCCATCCATCCATCTAACTGTCCATCCATCCAGCCATCCATCTAACTGTCCAGCCATCCATCCATTCATCTAACTGTCAATCCATCCAGCCATCCATCTAACTGTCCATCCACCCACCCATCCATCTAACTGTCCATCCATCCAGCCACCCATCTAACTGTCCAGCCATCCATCTAACTGTCCATCCACCCACCCATCCATCTAACTGTCCATCCATCCAGCCACCCATCTAACTGTCCACCCACCCACCCATCCATCTAACTGTCCATCCACCCACCCATCCATCTAACTGTCCATCCATCCAGCCATCCATCTGACTGTCAATCCACCCACCCATCCATCTAACTGTCCATCCACCCACCCACCCATCCATCCATATAACTGTCCAGCCATCCATCTAACTGTCCATCCACCCACCCATCCATCCATCCATCTAACTGTCCATCCACCCACCCATCCATCCACCCATCCATCCATCCATCCATCCATCCATCTAACTGTCCATCCACCCACCCATCCATCCACCCATCCATCCATCCATCTAACTGTCCATCCACCCACCCATCCATCCACCCATCCATCCATCCATCTAACTGTCCATCCACCCATCCATCCATCCATCCATCTAACTGTCCATCCATCCATCCATCCATCTAACTGTCCATCCACCCATCCATCTAACTGTCCATCCACCCATCCATCCACCCACCCATCCATCTAACTGTCCATCCATCCATCCACCCACCCATCCATCTAACTGTCCATCCATCCACCCACCCATCCATCTAACTGTCCATCCATCCATACATCCATCTAAACTGCAAACATCCAATAATAATGGATGGATGGACAGTTAGATGGATGGATGGATGGATGGATGGATGGGTGGGTGGATGGACAGTTGGATGGATGGACAGACAGTTAGTTAGATGGATGGATGGGTGGGTGGATGGACAGTTAGATGGATGGGTGGGTGGATGGACAGTTAGATGGATGGGTGGATGGATGGACAGTTAGATGGATGGGTGGGTGGATGGACAGTTAGATGGATGGGTGGATGGATGGACAGTTAGATGGATGGGTGGGTGGATGGACAGTTAGATGGATGGGTGGGTGGATGGACAGTTAGATGGATGGGTGGATGGATGGATGGATGGACAGTTAGATGGATGGCTGGATGGACAGTTATATGGATGGATGGACGGACAGTTGGATGGATGGATGGACAGTTAGATGGATGGCTGGATGGACAGTTATATGGATGGATGGACGGACAGTTGGATGGATGGATGGACAGTTAGATGGATGGATGGACAGTTAGATGGATGGATGGACAGTTAGATGGATGGATGGACAGTTAGATGGATGGCTGGATGGACAGTTATATGGATGGATGGACGGACAGTTAGATGGATGGATGGACAGTTAGATGGATGGCTGGATGGACAGTTATATGGATGGATGGACGGACAGTTGGATGGATGGATGGACAGTTAGATGGATGGACGGACAGTTGGATGGATGGATGGACAGTTAGATGGATGGACGGACAGTTAGATGGGTGGATGGACAGTTAGATGGATGGATGGACAGTTATATGGATGGATGGACGGACAGTTAGATGGATGGATGGACAGTTATATGGATGGATGGATGGATGGACAGTTAGATGGATGGATGGACAGTTAGATGGATGGATGGACAGTTAGAGGGATGGATGGACAGTTAGATGGATGGATGGACAGTTAGAGGGATGGATGGACAGTTAGATGGATGGATGGACAGTTAGAGGGATGGATGGACGGTTAGAGGGATGGATGGACAGTTAGAGGGATGGATGGACAGTTAGATGGATGGATGAACATTTAAATGGATGGATGGACGTCTGTCCGTCCATCTAACTGTCCATCCATAACTGTCCATCCATCCATCCATTGTTATTGTATGTTTGCAGTTTGACTGTAATGTAGTTCTAATTATGTTTAAACAAATATTCACTTTTTCACACAAAAAACAAAAAAAAAACACTTAATCTTAAAAAATACTATTGTCTTTAAAAACTTAAAAATAAAACCTTAAAAAACACTCTTACCTTTTAAAAAAATGTTTTTATAATAAAACCTTACATGGGACACTTGTTGTTTGGGACACTTTCCCCCAGTCATTTCAATGACAAAAAATGTATAACCCTTAAACATACTCATGTAGTTTGTGTGGCAACTAGCCCTGGAATCCAGTATAACTTATGCTATACGATTTAATTAACATGTTTCTCTAAGCAGTGGTAGTAGAAGAGCTTAATTTCGTTTCATTTTCATTGTAAAGCACATTTACCAACAATGTTATTATTACCACATTAAAATAAGCGTGTTGACCCTAAGCCCCGCCCATCTGGCCTCCCCATTGGACAGCGCTTGCGTCAATCACAGTGCGACCAGCAGCAGCGCTGACGTTACGTGACGTCTATCCGTCATATCCTCTTCGCCGCGTCGTTTGAAGTAGATGGTAAAGTTTATCTCTATATAACTAATAATAACTAACATAATTTTCACGCGTTTATTTAGATTATTCAAACAATCAAACGTGGTTTGAATCAACTTGACAGTGTTTAACACTTTATGATCTGAACTTTGACAGCATTTTGAAGCGACCGAAGGCTCAGGATATAATGTAAACAAGATCGCAAGCAGATTTCAGCTGGGGAAATATGATATATGTATATATGTGAACGTTTAAAATACGACATGTATGAGTTTAGCTGCTGTACGTTTTAGGAAGAGACTCATAATAAGGCTCAGTTGTAATGATGTCTCTGAGTCTGACTCCAGAACAGCAGCGGAGGATAGAAGAGAACAGACAGCGCGCGCTGGCCAGGAGAGCCGAGAGACAGGCTCAACTTACCCCTGGATCTGCCCAAAACAAGCACACACAGCCCCTCTTTACAGAGCCAGGTCCCGCCGGAGGCCCAGCTAAGAACAGCCAGCACTTTGCTTCTGATCAGGCACATCCAGGGGCACCTGCTCATGCTGCACGGCAGGTGGGCACACATCTCTAATATAATTACTTTTTATTCTTAAGTGTCAGAGAGTCAATGTGCAGAGCTGATGGCAATTATCAGTCACCCAAAAATACAAATTCTGTCATATACTCACTCACTCACTCACTCACTCAAAAGAAGATATTTTGAAGAATGATGGTAACCAAAACAGTTGATGGACCCCATTGACTTCCATAATAAGGGAAAAAAGTAAGCCAATGGGGCACTTCAACTGTTTGGTTACAGACATACTTCACAACATCTTCTTTTGTGTTCAGCAGAAGTAAGATAGTTCTGGAGGATAAGTAAATGAAGATTTTTGGGTGAACTATCCCTAAATGTATATCAATCACTAAACAACTGATGTTATCCTGTAAATGCAACCATTAGTAAATCTATTAATATACAGTTTGTGATAAATGTACTTTTTTGTAACGCATCGATTGAAGATATTGAACATTTATTTTTTCTATTTCTTTTTGGACTGACTTTAAAATAGACATGACAAGAAAACTACACATAACTCTTAGTTTAGAACCTCATGACATTTTACTCCCACTTTTTTTCTGAAAAACTAAACTATTATTAATCTTTTAATTATTTTGGCTAAGTTTTATATTCATAAGACAAGACTTACTCAAAAGAAACCCTCATATATTACCTTTTATAAAACTGATCTCAAAATATTCATTGAAATCACAAAACAAAAAACATATTAAAACAATAAAGGGCTGCGCGATATTGAAGAAAAATGCGATATCCTTGTTAAATGCAATATTCGATATGCGATAGGATATTGTTTTAAGTGTGTAAAATCAAATTTTTTTCCCAACTGATATCCTTCACTTAAAGCATAACCGACTGTGTTTACATGAATACTCATTTTTGACATAACTGTGTGTGTATTTGACAGTTCGAGTGTGTAACAATACACAAAAAAAGAACGGCGTGTGCGCATGTTTCGGTGTGTGTGTGTGTGTGTGTGTGTGTGTGTCAGACAGCACGAGACTCCAAGGAGTTTTTTTTCGCAAGTTATTGTGTTTAATAACTCTTTTTAACGTCAAGCAAGTCACATAAGTCACAGTCGTGTGCTCAGTCTATTCTCTGCTATATGCGTCGACCTAAAACATACACTTTTCACAATGTTGAAGTAGCCTATTAAAGTAAATCGGATATTGTGTGCCCTTGCGATATGCATATTGCGATATGTACATTTGCGATAATCCAATAATTTCGATATATTGTCCAGCCCTAAAACAATAAAAATTTTAAAGCTTTTCAAATTCATGTAACTTCCCTAATATTATACTTTATTTCAGTTTTTAATATTTTAATTTTAATTTTTTTACATGTTCAATCTATATTTTAGTTGTTGTTGTTATTACACACTCTGAACTGTATCACAATGTCTTATTTGTTTTGTACTTATCTGTAATTGAACTAATAATAAAAAATAAAAATAAATTACAGACTGACTACCAACAACCACACATTTTAGTCTACTAGAAACTCTACTAGAACAACCAGAAATGCTGGTTTTACTTTATTTTGATGGTCTTTTTAACACCAAAGTGTTACCAAAATTATAAATATAATCAAAATAATCTGTATTAAATTATAGCGGTGTAACGATACCCTCATGTCACGATTTGATACATATCACGATACTGACCTCACAATACGTTATTATTGCAATAATACATGCTAAATTTGGTATTACATTGGTGTGGAAATGAATAGGCTTGGACCTGGTGCTGGAAACCCAATGCACAAGACAATGATGACACCAGATTAAAAATATTCATGACTCTGAAGCTGAAAATACAGAATTATATGAGACGAATATGCTTGCACTCGGTCACTGACTAGACTAAACTAATGTAGGTCACTTTTTACTGGTAACAAAAGACATTTGGCTTCATCACGACCCACAAATATTCCCCCAGTGCTTTATTAAACATTATATTCAACATTATATAGTAGTTTAATGGAGGACTGACACTAAAACTCTGAAATTGTAAACTTGAATTTTTCATTATTCACGATACATATTGTTGCATTTTTGTATTGCGATATATTGTGACACGATATATTTTTATACCCCTATTCAATTATTTAAAGTTATACAAGTTAATATTTTATTTTAAAAAGTGTTCATTTAGATTGTGTTCACATAATTGCTATTATTACATTGTATTATACATAACAGCATTATTTGTATAATAGTGTTTTGAGGGTTTTAGGTTCAGTTAAAATGTTTTCAACATTGATAATAATAAAAAATAATATTAGAATGATTTCTGAAGGATCATGTGACACTGATGACTGGAGTAATGATGCTGAAAATTCAGCTTTGTTCACAGGAATAAATTACATTTTACAATATACTACAGAAACCAGTTCATTTAAATTGTAATGATATTTCACAATATTACTGTGTGTGTGTGTGTGTGTGTGTGTGTGTGTGTGTGTGTGTGTGTGTGTGTGTGTGTGTGTGTGTGTGTGTGTGTGTGTGTGTGTGTGTGTGTGTGTGTGTGTGTGTGTGTGTGTGTGTGTGTGTGTGTGTGTGTGTGTGTGTGTGTGGGTGTGTGTGGGTGTGTGTGGGTGTGTGTGGGTGTGTGTGGGTGTGTGTGGGGGGTCCTGGACAAACCCGGCCCATGAGTTCCCCCGTGAATGTTTTTACCTTAAATTCGAGTGAATAAATAAAACTAGGACAGGGACAAATAATGATGGATATTATTGAGTTTACTGCAAATGCCGTTAACAAATTTTATATTGCACTTTTGTCACGCTGAAATGCACTTGACAGTAAAGAACTGATTTTGAGCTAGGATGCATTCAAGTGAATTTACTGCTATTAAATTCTGTCATCATTTACTCACCCTCATGTCATTCCAAACCTGTTTGACTTACTCTCTATGTGAAACACAAAAGAAGATGTTTTGAACAATTTTGGCCTGTTTTATTTATTCACTCGAATTTAAGGCAAAAACATTCACGGGGGAACTCGGATGGGCTGGGTTTGTCCAGGGCCAAACACACACACCCACACCCACACACAAACACAGTAATATTGTGAAATATCATTACAATTTAAATTAACTGGAGTCTGTTGTATATTGTAAAATGTAATTTATTCCTGTGCTCAAAGCTGAATTTTAGCTACCATTGAATATTGTATGGACAAAAAAAAAAGACGTTGTAATGTCATTAATAATCACATTTTAGGTTGAACTACCCCTTTAAAAACTGAGTTAATACCTAATTTATATAAGACACTGATAACTATCTTTCATGAGGCTCTCATTGAAATAACATTAAATTAAATTTCATTAGAACTATTAAAAAGTTCATAAAACATTTAAAGAGAAAAAAGTTTTGTCCTTAATTATTTAAAGAATTATCCTTTAATTAATTAATTACCCTAATCAAATTGTATTTATAGTTTAACTGTAAGATCATGGTAGTCACAGGTAAAATCATGCTCCTCATTACCATGGGTTTCTAAAATAAATAAATAAATAATAATAAACAATTGAATTTGTAATAAAAAATATTGTAAACATGTAGAAAATGCGAAACCAGCCTGTATAAAAGTGATTTATATTCCGCAATATTTAATGAAAGTAATAATCGCAACATTTTTAATAAATACATTTCTGCCAAAACGCCATAATTCTTCACTGTAAACTGCAAGGTAAATTATTATAAAGGTGTGGTGGTGCTAGATTGACAAGTTTGTAGTTGTGTGTAGGCCCTACTGGTTGTGTGTACGTTTTCCAATTGACCTCGTCATGTATTTTACATGGTCGCGGCTGTTTCAGCCGATTCACCACAGAACCTGCAATGTTCCCATATCACACAACTGTATGAAACTAAATTCGGAGTCAAAGTGCCGTTCATCATAGAGCAGCAGAAACACACTGTGTGGATATTCGCTTTTTGCAGTTTCCCAAACAGCGCCTAATATGGAGGAGGGGAGGACTCTCTAGCTTTGGCCTGTCAATTCAGAAGACAAACCAGGGCCGCTGTAGCCCCTGCATGACGGGCCAGTCCGTGGCAAAAATATATAAATAACCTTGTAGGCTATCGGCCCCAAAGTGCGTCGGCCCACCGGGAAAATACCCGGTATGCCAGATAACCAGTCCAGCCCTGGGGCCCGTTCTTCGTACGTCGCTAACTCAGTTAGCTGGATTTGATTGTTGACGATTTGACATGATCTCGGATTGGTTGGTTCTTCGAAGCTCATCCTGGACTTGCTGTCATAGCAACAGGTCCGTAAGCTTAAACCTGCTCATGAGCGGCTTATTTCATGTAAACAGGATTAGATTGCATCTTGAGGTGATATTTAAAATCTGTCCCAGCCACTGCTACTTTATTACAAGAGTTCACTACTGAACCAGGGGCAATAATAATCATTTTAAATAATAATAATAATATAAAAATTTTATATTGTATATGTATATGAGAATGTATATAATATTATAATGTTGTATATAATAATATAGACACAGCCACTTGATTGAGCGATTTATTTGTGATGGAATAATTACTTTATATAATTTTGTTTTTATTGGTTTACACACATGTTGTACAGTTACTCTGAGCCGTGCATTAAGTGATCACGGATATTATGGGATGGCTTGATGCAGCACAAGAGAGGATAATTTTATCTTGACCCATAAGAAACTGTCACGTTACAATTCTGCTTCAAATTAAATTAAAAATTAAATTACAACATTGAAATAAAAATGTAAAGGGTGTACAAATACTGTATAAAATCGTGAATATAAATAATTGGTAATCATGTTTAAAAAAAAAAAACATTTATCATTTATCTATTATAACTTTTATGTTGATTTGGTTGTTTGGCTGTTTCCTTATAAAGGTTCAGAAATTCGTGGGTTTTTTTTTTGTGTAATTTGTCAAGTTTTTTGCCAGGTGGCTTTTTAATTATATGATGTCATTACGTTGCTGTCTTGACGTCAGCCAATCGCTGCATTGCTGATCGTGGTTTCGAGTATCGATGCATCTGCCCTCTTCAGGGGAAAAAAGAACGCTCAGTAATCTTAGATAATTTAATCCAGATATTTTAATCCAATCCGCAAATTCGTTTGAAGAACCAAATTAGCCAGAGATCAGTTATCACGATTAAAAGATCTGGGATCTGTCAAATCATCTTAGATGTATTAAGCGAGGTACGAAGAACGGGCCCCTGGTGTATACTAGGGCTGCACGATTTGGGGAAAACATCTAATTGCGATTATTCTGGCTAAAATTGCGATTGCGATTTAAAATGCGATTCATTATAATAATTTATTTTATTTTTTTTACAAATGAAAAGTGTGTATATAACATTTTGTGTTTATATATTAATATGACTAATAATTATTATTATGATTATTATTATTATTGCTAAATAAAAATAAGAAATATTACAATTACAATAACATTCATTATTAAAAAATTTAAACAGAGCATTTAAGAATAAATATAACAGTATAATAATTATAATAATATTTATATTTTACAGAAAATTAAAAGATTATGGGTTACCTGTTAATATGTTATGACTAAAAATCAATAGAAAAGGTCTAAGGATTTATTGTAAAAAAAAAAAATTATTATTATAAAAATCTATGCTTTTTTTCTGTGATATCAATTTCTTACAGTCTATGTCTTTTATATGAAATATGAGCCTCTTATGCATTCACTGTGGGGATTAAAACTCCTGTACATTGAAGAAAAACATATGGATTGTCATATAAATTTATTTAGAAGTATTATTTTTCTTATTTTCTTTACGCCCTCGAGCAGAAACTCCACATTTGTGTTCCTTTTCAGGAAATCCCTATGGGAAATCTCTAATGTGAAGCTCGCGCTGTAGCTGAATAAAACGAAGATAGAAACGCTTTGACTGATTAAACATGAAGATAATACTTCTGCGACATGATATAGTGTATTTGAGTTCTTCAAGCCTTCTCTGGTATTTTCATAATAATAAAGTATTCAGTGCTGATTGACATTCTGTGATAAGAAGCCACATCAGCTCGACTGACTATATGAAGAGAGTTAAAACATGTTATTAAACGTTGTATTTTGTCGGACAACAGGTTTATGTGAAGATGTTAGACACATGTTGCTTTTTCAACAAACTCGCAGTGCTTTCAGACGGAGCAGCGTTTACTGATCACAGAGCCGCTCTTCACTGACACGCTGGGCATTTATTTCTTTCTTTAAAATCGCAGCCTTTGCGCTTTCATAATCGCACATAAGCCAAATCGCGTTTGCGGTTCAATTTCGATTAATCTTGCAGCCACAGTGTATACATGTCTTTTTTTGGGTGGTGTGTCTTATGTTTGTGCTCATTTTTGCAGACTCAGCCCTTAGACTCTAAAGGTCCCTGTACAAAGACAGCACCTCCAACTTCCAACACCGCTTCTCCAACTTGTAGCTTTTATGGACAGCCGGGGAAACCGGCCATAGGAGAAAAGCGACCATCTAAACTCCCTGAAGCAGGAGGAAATATCCCTGCTAAGAAGCCGGCGGTGTCCGTAAAAGGGAGATGTGTGTCGCACACAGAAAATCGCTTCCGAGTGGAGGTCGGCTACCATGCGGACCTCATCATCGTATTCAAAAGCATTCCCTCCAAGAACTACGGTGAGTACAGGTGACGTCCCTTAGAGAGAGTTTAAAGTGTGCATATGTATGCTAATTCATCTTACAGGAAAATGGTTGATGTCCTATAATAGTTATGCATTTGTCATTTATCTGTTGTCACAGATCCTGCTACAAAAATGTGGAACTTCAGCCTTGAGGACTACCAGATGCTGAGTACGTCTTCATGAGTATATTTGAGTACATCTATTATCTGTTAAAATCCATCTATTTTGTTTGTGTTTCAGTGGAGCAGGCGGCGAGTTTCCCCTCCGTCTCTCTCAAACCTCTGGCTGGGATGGAAGGGCTGAATATTTCAGCGTCCACCAGTCGTCCCAAAGATGCAGCAGCCCTGGCAGCTCTGATGCGGCTCTGTCAGGGTTGGCAGAAACCAGGTGCCACGATAAAGGGGAAGTGCATTTTAGTGTCTCGCTCTCGGCTGGAAGTCGATATTGGATACCAGACCGATGTTATTGGAATCTTCAAGCAAATGCCGTCCAAATGCTACGGTGAGTGTAATAAATGTATTTTTCCTGTTCATTTTATAAGGTTTGCAACTTTATAAAATGAAGTCAGGTAGAAGACGTTTCTTATAATAAAATGAAAATCCCACTATTTATACAATAAAAAAGTTATGCAATTAAGGTGACAGATTTAGCCTAAATGAAGCTGCCACTCAGTAGAGACTAGATCATTTTGAATGAGTTTTTGGAATAATTTTGTTATTGACAAACTTATATTTCCCATAAATTCCAAACAAATGTTTGTTTGATCATCAGGGGTCGAGTGGTTGAGTTTGAGACCAATGTGTTTTGAGACCAAGTCGAGACCAAGACCAATGTGTTTTGAGACCAAGTCGAGACCAAGACCAATGTGTTTTGAGACCAAGGCAAGACCAAGACTTTGAGGGGTTGAGACCAAGACTTTGAGGGGTTGAGACCAAGTTGAGACCAAGACCAATGTGTGTTGAGGCCAAGACAACGCCAAGACTTTGAGGGGTTGAGACCAAGTTGAGACTAAGACCAATGTGTGTTGAGACCAAGACAACACCAAGACTTTGAGGGGTTGAGACCAAGACAACACCAAGACTTTGAGGGGTTGAGACCAAGTCGAGACCAAGACCAATGTGTGTTGAGACCAAGACAAGACCAAGACCAATGTGTGTTGAGGCCAAGACAACGACAAGACTTTGAGGGGTTGAGACCAAGTCGAGACCAAGACCAATGTGTGTTGAGACCAAGACAACACCAAGACTTTGAGGGGTTGAGACCAAGTCGAGACCAAGACCAATGTGTGTTGAGACCAAGACAAGACCAAGACTTTGAGGGGTTGAGACCAAGTCGAGACCAAGACCAATGTGTGTTGAGGCCAAGACAACGCCAAGACTTTGAGGGGTTGAGACCAAGTCGAGACCAAGACCAATGTGTGTTGAGGCCAAGACAACGCCAAGACTTTGAGGGGTTGAGACCAAGTTGAGACTAAGACCAATGTGTGTTGAGACCAAGACAACACCAAGACTTTGAGGGGTTGAGACCAAGACAACACCAAGACTTTGAGGGGTTGAGACCAAGTCGAGACCAAGACCAATGTGTGTTGAGCCCAAGACAAGACCAAGACTTTAAGGGGTTGAGACCAAGTCGAGACCAAGACCAATGTGTGTTGAGACCAAGACAAGACCAAGACTTTGAGGGGTTGAGACCAAGTCGAGACCAAGACCAATGTGTGTTGAGGCCAAGACAACGCCAAGACTTTGAGGGGTTGAAACCAAGTTGAGACTAAGACCAATGTGTGTTGAGACCAAGACAAGACCAAGACTTTAAGGGGTTGAGACCAAGTCGAGACCAAGACTTTAAGGGGTTGAGACCAAGTCGAGACCAAGACCAATGTGTGTTGAGACCAAGACAAGACCAAGACCAATGTGTGTTGAGGCCAAGACAACGACAAGACTTTGAGGGGTTGAGACCAAGTCGAGACCAAGACCAATGTGTGTTGAGACCAAGACAAGACCAAGACTTTGAGGGGTTGAGACCAAGTCGAGACCAAGACCAATGTGTGTTGAGACCAAGACAAGACCAAGACCAATGTGTGTTGAGACCAAGACAACACCAAGACTTTAAGGGGTTGAGACCAAGTCGAGACCAAGACCAATGTGTGTTGAGACCAAGACAAGACCAAGACTTTGAGGGGTTGAGACCAAGTCGAGACCAAGACCAATGTGTGTTGAGGCCAAGACAACGCCAAGACTTTGAGGGGTTGAAACCAAGTTGAGACTAAGACCAATGTGTGTTGAGACTAGGCATGTGCCGGTATCAAATTTTCATGTTGCGATTAATTGCTGAAGCTTTTATCACGGTATACGGTATTATCACGATAATGAAATTTGTTGCAAAAAAAAGTGTTGTCATACTATAACAGGTTCAATAACTTTCTAATAACAAAAGAACCAAACATTTAAATATAATAAAGCAATACACAAAAATATATAAAGTAAACATATTTAAAACAGATTAAAGAGCTAAAGAATTATAAAGAACAATAGGTAACACTTTACACCAAGGTCTCACTAGTTAATACATTAACATCAACAAAGAGCGAATAGCTACATTTTTACAGTTATTCTTCTTTGATAATGTTAGTTAAAAAAGCAACTGTTAGTCAGAGTAAGCTCAGGTTCATTAAATAATACAGTTAAAACTTTTGATATTAATAATGTGTTATTAAATGCTGAAATTTACATTTAACTAAGATTAATACACGTTTTAGAAGTATTTTTCATTGTCAGCTTGTTAATGAATGAACTAATGTTAAATAATGGAGCCTTATTGTAAAGTGTGTGACTGAATAACAATCAGAACATATTCAAACAATATCTAGGGCATGCGATTTAGTCCAGATTAAAATATAAAATGTTTAAGTTTGAAAATGAATAGCCTTAAGTCTTTAAGTATTTGTTATAGTTATGTGATGATCACAGTAGCGAATACAGAAAACTGTTTTGTTTACCAGGGATTACCGGAGAAACGGCTGCATTTCTGCTGTTCCGTCAGCGCCCTCTGCTGTCAGATAGTGAATGTGCATTTCATTCAAGGCACGTCCTTTACTCGTTCCGCCATGTGCTCATGCACGTTGGGTTTTGTTTACATCAGTGCTCGTTCCCTTTGACGTATTGTTCATTTTAAACGGTTGATGGGTAAAGTAAATGCATTCTAAAAATCGGAATAATAGGTAGGCTAATGAATAAATATTCACGGTATTTTCAAGTGCCCACGATAACAATATTGTGCATGTTCATTATTGCGGTATATCGTATTACCGTTTACCGGCACATGTCTAGTTGAGACCAAGACAAGACCAAGACTTTAAGGGGTTGAGACCAAGTCGAGACCAAGACCAATGTGTGTTGAGACGAAGTCGAGACCAAGACCAATGTGTGTTGAGACCAAGACAACACCAAGACTTTGAGGGGTTGAGACCAAGACAACACCAAGACTTTGAGGGGTTGAGACCAAGTCGAGACCAAGACCAATGTGTGTTGAGACCAAGACAAGACCAAGACCAATGTGTGTTGAGACCAAGACAACGCCAAGACTTTGAGGGGTTGAGACCAAGTCGAGACCAAGACCAATGTGTGTTGAGACCAAGACAAGACCAAGACCAATGTGTGTTGAGACCAAGACAACGCCAAGACTTTGAGGGGTTGAGACCAAGTCGAGACCAAGACTTTGAGGGGTCGAGACCAAGAGAAGACCAAGACTTTGAGGAGTTGAGACCAAGAGAAGACCAAGACTTTGAGGGGTTGAGACCAAGACAACACCAAGACTTTGAGGGGTTGAGACCAAGTCGAGACCAAGACCAATGTGTGTTGAGACCAAGAGAAGACCAAGACCAATGTGTGTTGAGACCAAGACAACACCAAGACTTTGAGGGGTTGAGACCAAGTCGAGACCAAGACCAATGTGTGTTGAGACCAAGACAACGCCAAGACTTTGAGGGGTTGAGACCAAGAGAAGACCAAGACTTTGAGGGGTTGAGACCAAGACAAGACCAAGACTTTGAGGGGTTGAGACCAAGTCGAGACAAGACCAAGGCAGGACGAGTCCGAGTCAAGACCAGACTAGCACTCTTTAAATTCATAGAGATCCACATTACCACCTGAGAAATTACTTATAACTTATAATAAATATAGTTAGAATAAGACCCTATATAGTGCAGTTACCATTAACAACAAAATTCATCTTTGCGCTATAGAGGAGATACAGAAGATGCATCTGAATTGGTAAATTAAAAATGCATAAATAATGTTGAGGATAGAATTTTGTTTGGGCGCAGTACCAAACGTTTCACATCAATTTCCAATGCACTCCATTTTGACACTGAACATTACCAGTGTGACCTTTTTTTTTTCAGGACCATTTACCCTTTTTGAATCATGTTCACGATTTGTTATTGTTCACACAGCAAGTGCCGAAACCTTTACCAAGTGTTGTACCATCCTGATGAAGTAAAAAAAAAAAAAAATTAACATTTTGGGGTACAAAGTGACCAAAGTCACCAAAGTGTCTTGAAAGTTCCAGAAGGCTTTGACCTGTATCATGTACATATTTTATTCTTTGTTTAAATATATTATTAGACATGAAGACCAGGAAGTGGACTTTCCTTCTGGAGGACTATGGGAAACTCAGTGAGTCGTTTTAAATTTTGTTCATTATTTGTTCATGTACTTGTTCCTGCATTTAACATCAAGCATGCCAAACATGTGCAAAGCGCGCACATTTGGATTTGTGCCAAACGAGAGAGACACAAGCTCACACATGCCACTAGTTTTTGTATGTTGTTTTACTTTTATATTTTTCATTCCTGTGAGGAGAACTAAAATACATATTTATAGTGTTTATGTTCATAAATGTTTAATTTTATTTACTGGTATTTTCTGAATGTAATAACAAAATGTGACTTATACACTGATGCAACCTATTTATAATTTTTGCAGATGCAATTTTTCCCAGAAAATAAAGTGCATGTACAGTAGTTGATTGTGATGTCTTGTGTGTAGTGGTGGATCTGAACGAGTTGCCTGCTGTGGAGACTGAGCCTTTACCTCACGCTGTGCTCCAGTCCTTCTGCTCTCAGTTTGAGAAGAGCGAGGCTAGAGCTCCAGTCACTCCTGAGGCCGATCTCTCACATGTAGATCCACAGCTCACACGCAGCCTCATGCCCTTCCAGAGAGACGGCGTCAAGTAGGTCTCCATTACCAGACAATGTTTGGTACCAAAGATATTTGGTGCATTTTCTGTAGCTCAAACAGTAGAGCATGCCACTCGGTCATAGGTTTGATTCCCAGGGAATGCATGAACTGACAAAAATGTAATGCAATGCAAGACTCTTTGGATAAAAGCCTCTGTCAAATGCATGAATGTAATGTAATGTTTGCTAATGTCTCAGTTTTGCAGTGTCCAGAGAGGGCCGTTTGCTTCTGGCTGATGACATGGGCCTGGGGAAGACCATCCAGGCCATCTGCATCGCTGCCTACTACAGGAGTGAGTGGCCTCTGCTGGTGGTTGCCCCATCCTCAGTGCGCTTCACCTGGGCTGAGGTACACACACTTCCTTTAAGAGGGATGTTTTTTGAGGATGCATGTCAACTATACTACCGTAAATGCAGTAAAAACAGTCATATTGTGAAATATTATTTCCCGCTAGCTGGAAAGTTTTGACATTTGGCACACAGGTAGAGAACAGTCTGAACTATCAACATAGCAAATTTGGAGTCTCTAACTCAATCCCTCTAGCGCCACCAACTGTCCAAATTTGCAGTCACGTTTTGAACAAAATTACGAGTCCTATGGCGTCATTCAAATTCACACGATTTTTTACGAAAATTGGACCAGATCATTTTTGATACCATGGTGACAAAAGTTATGGAATTCAAGTTGTTTCTTCAAACCGTTCTCAAATAACGCGTGAACCAATTTGACGAAGTGCCTGTGAAAATGAATGTGAGGCTATATCTCTGCAACGCTTTAGCATATTCTGACCAAACTTAGTGTGTGTTATGACAACCATGACCTGAGGCGACTTGCAGAGTTTCGGCACACCTAGTGGTCCGGAGATGAAAAAAAAGCCTATTTTTGCTTATAACTTCTGAACACTCTTTAGATTTGGTGCAGCATGCCGAGTCACATGATGCTATATTTTACGAACACATTGGCGTATTGTTACGAAACTCACCCTACCCTGACAGTACTCAAAAAGTTTTGGGGCAGCTACACCCTGTGGTCAAAAGTCATAATAAGATTTCAAAAAATGCTAATAACTTTCGATTAAATTAACCTAGTGTAATTAAACTTGGGTTCTTGGGTCAAACCGAGAACATAGATACCAATTTTGCCATAGTCAGCTAAAATTCCTGTCCACCATTTTGTTTTTCTTTAAAAACCTACTTTTTCCAAGTTCTCCTAGAACGTTTGTCCAATTTTCACCAAACTCGAATCGTATCATCTTCAGACTATGCCGGCAAAAAGGTGTGGATTTTGTGTCGATAGACAAAACCGTTTTCGTATACCGCATCAACAAAGTTGCTGGCATGATGCCAAAGTGACTTTGAGGCTGTATTTCTGCAAAGCTTTGACATATTGACACCAAACTTTGCATGTGTAATTGTCACCTCACTCTGACCACAACATATCAATTTGGTCACAGCGACGCCTATTGGTCGAAATTTATAAACCATTTAATCAATTGATTCTGAAAGAACAGCTTTTGTTCTAAGTAGAAATATTTTATAACATTAAATGTCATTTCTGATCAATTTAATGCACAATAGAGTAGATCTGACCATAATTGTTCTGAGTCTCAGAATAAACAGTATTTGTGTGTCTGCCCATAAATGATGCATGCTTTTTCATATTTTTCGTGGGTTTTTAAGCAATGGAGATTACTTTAGGATGACACGAGCACAGCTAAAATGTCACATGTTTACCTAAGCACTAATAATCTTTATACATTATATTAAATAATACTCCTATTGCATTTCAATATTTTAAAGATTAAAAGTAGAATATATCACTCCCATGCTGTTTGTTCAATAAGTAACATAATACATTTGTTTTTTCACATTAGAATAGTCACTCAAGGATTTATTTAGAAAGATTATGCCTGAAAAGGTTTTTTTTTATTTTTATCATATGTTCATTTCTATGATAAATCTTATATAATATGATTTACTGTGTGTGTTTGCTTGGTTTTATTGTATTTATGTGATATTTGTATTTTTGTAATTGAGTTCTTGCCATGAATATAGCCTTAGATGCTGACATGGCATTATCTGAATCTGTACATTAGAATAGTGGACTGTTCATAATTGGGTCTTTATTAAAAAAGCAGTTCTGAGTGCTAGTTTATGAAGCAGCTTTTGTCAACATTGCAGGCACCAAAATAAAGTTATTAAATAAAGAAGATCTGTACACATTTTGCTATTGATAATAAATGGCATCTGTGTTTCTACACTCTTGAAAAGCACCAGCTGTCAGGTCATTTTTTTTAATAAGCGGATGCCTGATGTGAAATGTGATTTATTAATTCATATTTTCCGTCGCTGCACCCTTGAGGAAGGACAAATCCTCGTCTTCCCCAGCAGGGATTTGTGATAGGATATTTTGCAGTTTGAAGGGGATTGGTGAAGATTTTGCAGTGTTCCTTTGTAAGCTTTAGTCACCTTCCTCAAAATAGCTGAAATGGCAGAAAAAGTCACTCAAAAGTTGACACTATGATTTCTCACCCTTGTCCCTCAGGCTTTCCGTCGATGGCTGCCTTCCGTGAGAGCCGACAGCATTAATGTGGTGGTTAAAGGCAGGGACAACTTGCGCTCCGGTCTCATCAACATCATCAGCTACGACCTGCTCAACAAGATGGACAAACAGCAGCCGTCCAGCCCATTCAGTGTGATCATTATGGTGAGGGCTGATACACTTTGATGTGTAAACATGTTTTCTAATAACTATCTCATACTGACTGCATTAGTTATTTATTTAGATAAGAACTTTAGTTTGTGCATGTCTATAGCTATGTTTCCATCCACTGTATTTTTATGTGCATTTTGGGATATCACATAAAAGAAAACGCCAAGATGTGCATAAACTCTAAGGGCGTTTTCACACCTGAAAGTCCGCACCAAGGTCCGAACCGAAGTTCATGTTTTGATACATTTTATACATTTGGTTAGTTTTGGTTTGGTTTCACATTGCGATTATGCGAGCGCACTAAAGAGCTTTGCATGACACACTTGCGTCCACTCGTCATCATCTGTGTGGGCGGCATCTTGACATTGATTGGTTTGTAAACGGACGTGCGTCTGACGTCAGCGTCTTTGATAAGAATGAATGAACAGACGCATATCGTTGCCACTAGTGAACAGTGCACTTTGCTTGACTATTTCTTTTCGTTTCGAATTGTTTCGTTTAAAAGTGGACATTTCAAGCTTTGTATACACATATTTCTCATGTCTATGAGGCAAGTAGCTGCTGAGTTTGGGTTTATTTATGAGACATGTTCAAAGCATGTGATCGCTCCGGCGCCTTCATGTCACGATTATTGTCTGCTATAGACTATTTGCTACTTATTTATTAAATCCAGGCAATTGGCTGATGAAACATTGATTCAAATTAAGATACAATTTATACAAAACGAAATTCACTTTAAAGAAAGGCTTTCTACAAAACAAAACTTAATGAAGTGGTCAAAATCATTTCGACATTTTGCGCATCTTTTCACTTTTCATAATCAATATAGCCGAGAAGAAATTTAAAAATAACATTATAATATTTAAACATAAACAGGAACTTCCTGTAAATGCCCTGAAAGTGCGAACCATAGAGAAAATGCTTTCACACTAGAAATGGACCGTGCTTTGTTCAGTTTGATCCGGACCGAGACGACCTCTTTTCGTCTGACCAAATTTCATCTGTTTGGTCCGGACCGTGGTCCAGGGGAGGTTTCACACCTGTAATTTTGATTCGGACCAAACTGAAAAGTCCTAAAATCCGGACCAAACAAGGTAGGTGTGAAAGGGCCCTAAAAATGTGCATGAAAAAAATTTAGTCGGATTATCTTTTTATCCAATAAGAAAACATGCACATTAACTACTATGGAAACACATTTACTGAATCAATTCCCTGATGTGCATTTAAAAAGACATATGACTTTGCGATGGGATGACATAACTGGACCAACCAGTGGATCGATCTCATTGCACGCAATCTGAAATGTTGTTTTGCTCATCCTGAAATGTCTGTCATCAAAGTGGTTCAGTATAATTAGCTGCCAGAACGGTCTTAAGCCCTATTCGGACATTAATTGTTTCTCGTGAGGTATTTTCATCATTGACAGGGGCTAGTCTGTGATTTTATTGCTGTCCGCATCCAGAATGTCAGTGTTTTTCTCCCACCACCCGCGTAAACCCCCCCCCCCCCCCCCCCCCCCCCGACTGAATTACCTACTGTTTTTAGACAAACACCAAGGTTGTGTGGTAATTTAACTGCCGTCTGAATCCACATCTCTGAG
The DNA here is from genome assembly GCF_949357685.1 of Gobio gobio. Taxonomy (NCBI): domain Eukaryota; kingdom Metazoa; phylum Chordata; class Actinopteri; order Cypriniformes; family Gobionidae; genus Gobio; species Gobio gobio. Next base: position 53,978,754 of record NC_137103.1, on the reverse strand, counting down.
TTTTCAAGAATATATCAATTCACATAAATTCACTGTTTATATCCTTTTTGACCCCTGCAGGGCACCGTACGGTTGCGCTTGGCTGTAATTTGGATGCATTTTAAAGATCTAGACTTTTATTACTGAAATGCTTTTACAAGAGCAATATATTTTATCACCGCTAAAAAAAGATAAAGAAGAAAATCATGTAAACATTTGAATTGGGCCGTTATTATATATGTTAAAATAACCACAGCATTATGTCTACCTCATGTAAGTAAGAGGCTGTGTATTCACTTATTCCCGCTCGTTTATTCTCGTTTCCAAGTGTGAATAAAATTACATCCTTTATTTTGAGATAAATTACAAGACAGAAAACATTTGAAATATAATGTGCGTCTATATATCTTCCTATTTTTAAACAGATTTAAATAATAATTAGGATATTATTTTCCTATTATCAAATTAAATATGATATTTTATTTATAGCACAATCATGTTATTTAGCACGTGAGCAGCGTTCCTGATCACAAAACTCACTCCTCCACCGTGAATAAATCACCATCCTAATGCACGAGTTTATCTCTGAGGTGGCTGCACATTATTTACGGACTTCTACGTGAGAAACAGTTACCATCCGAAGAGGGCTTATGACTTTAGTTACATAATTATGAAATTCCGTAATTTTAGGGTCACAATAATCAGAAAAAACGTTTTTGGGCCCGTATTCATAAAGAATCTTATTGCAAAGAGTAGCTCCTAGTGACAAAATTATAAGAAAATTCTTAGAAATGTGGGCGTTTACTCTTAAAAGAAAAAAGTAATTCAGAAAGCATCTTAACCCTTAAAAGAGGTCTTAAGGTCAAATTTGTTAGGAGCACGGACGAGGACTTTTAAGAGGCTTAAGAGTTTCTTTATCAGCGGAGAAAATGGCAGAAAGACGAAGAGGGAGAAGAAATGTGTTGCAGACAATGGAGGACAGTGACTTAAGACTCTATAGATTAGATCATGTTTGTTGCATTAAACCCAACTTTCAAACCACCAATTAAATAGACATGCCAGCAATCAGTGCAATTGGAAAGAGTGGAACAATGTTTATAATTCTAAGCCAATCAAATACCTTATAGGAAATTAACAGCATGGTAAATAATAAAAGGATTTATATACATTTATATAATGTGTGGGTGTGAGTGAGAGAGAACGGTAAAATAGGACAATTTGCGCTTGTAATTTCAAAGTGAAGGCTTAGAATAGACCTTATACTTAAAAGTGCTCCTTTTTCCCCCTTTTTGGACAACCAACCAATCACAGTCTTCAAAAGACTGTGTCATACATAGTAACGGGGTCAGCCCCGCCTCTTCACTAAGATAAAAGTTTTTGTATTTTCCTTGCTCAGAGTTGCTCTCAGATCGGTCCCGAATAGCACTTAAGCTAAGACTCCTACGTAAAAGTTTTTAAGCTAAATTAGGAGTTTTCTGAGAGGACTCTTAGAATCTTTATGAATACGGGCCCTGATGTTTATCTGGCGGTTTACACCCCCGTTCAAAAGGGTCAGCAAGATTTTTTTTAAAAGACATTAATGCTTTAATTCAGCCATGATTCATTAATTAATCAAAAGTGACACTAAAGATATTTAGACTGTTTATATAAATAAAACATGAATAAATCCAAAAGCAAATAAATGCTGTTGTTTGAAACTTTCTATTCATCAGAGAATACTGAAAATAAAAAAGTATCAAGGGTTCAACAAAAATATGAAGCAGCACAGAAATATTATATTAGAATGATTTCTGAAGGGTCATGTGACACTGAAGACTGGAGTAATGATGATAAATTCCGCTTTGATCACAGGAATAAATTACTTTTGACTATATATTCACATAGAATACAGTGCTTTTAAATTCGAATAATATTTCACAATATTACTGATTTTTTTAATGGATCTCCGCACATGACACGCGGTAAAAAAGATGTACATCGTTGCCACAAATTAAAGAATCGTTCCCACGACTTACTAATACATCAGTACGTTTTACTACTTAATTCCCTTGTTTTAAGTAAATGATGTGCACAATATAATAATTTGTTCCCTCATTTTACTAAATCGTGTGCACTATATAATTCGTTACCTTGTTTTAATTAAATCAAAACAACGGAACAAATTAATAAATCGTGGCCACTATATATATATATATATCTTTGTCCGCTTGTCATGTGCAGGGCTCAGTGATTTTTACTGTATTTTTGATCAAGTAAATGCAATCTTGGTGAGCATAAGAGTTTAAGAAATCGTAGCATTCACTTAGCATCCCAGAATCCTTATATCCTTGAAATATGAAAACTTTTGAAAGCTGTCTGAGCTCTTCCGAGGTGGATCCAGTAGCAGGATGTGATCTGAATTCTTCCTGTTTTCTGTTTGTTTGTTTTTGTGCAGGATGAGTCTCACTTCCTGAAGAACATGAAAACTGCTCGCTGTCGGGCGGCTCTTCCTCTGCTGAAGGTTTGCTGCTTCAGGCTTATTTTAGGCATCACTCATAGAGGTGAACTTTAAAACGCTGCGGTTTGGTTGATCCTGCCCTGTGCTATTAAAGTTTTAAGTCTGTCTAGAGTTCACAGACATTGGCTGTGTCTCAAAACCAAATGTGCTGCCTACCTAGAAAGCCTTGTTGAAATGTTGCCCAGAAAACCATAAAAGCCATACATGTTAGTATGTTAATTTTAATTTATAATTATCTATTTTAAAGGTCCTGTTCTTCGTGATCCCATTTTTCAAACTTTAGTTAGTGTGTAATGTTGCTGTTAGAGCATAAATAATACCTGTAAAATTATAAAGCTCATAGTTCAATGCCAAGCGAGATATTTTATTTAACAGAAGTTCCCTTTCAAAGCCTACAGCGAACGGCCGGTTTGGACTACATCCTGGTACTTCCTGCGTTAATGACGTCAGTAGAACAGTTTGTCGACTAACCTCCGCCCACAAGAATACGCGAAAAAGGGGGCGTGGTCTTGTTGCTCCCTCGTGGAGAAGAGGAAGTGTTGCGTTCGGTTCGGTTCGGTTGCGTTTGTCGCCATGTCGTTCAGATGCTGTTATTTTCATCCCGGAGTCAAATCACCTTAGTTTGGCCTTCAGGGGCTGTAGTTTGAACGCGTTCATCTCCCCGTTATGGTAAGAAGCGTGACCTTTCCGGGCAACATGTGCTAAGCTGCTGTCCAATCACAACACGGGAACCGCTGGCACAATCAGAACTCCTTACGTATTTCTGAAGGAGGGACTTCATAGAACAAGGAAATTCTCAGGCCGTTTTGAGGACAGTGAAAACAGCGGTATACAGATCAGTAAATTGTGTGAAAAATACTGTTTTTTTACACATGAAACACGAACACATTTTATATTGCACACTGTAAACACAATCAAAGCTTCAAAAAAACACGAAAAACGGGACCTTTAAAATAAAATAGAGGTTGTACAGAATTTCCTTCTTTTTTTTGTCCTTAGCTTAGCAGTTACTGATGTGTTTTATATGAGAGGACTGGATTTGACCTGTACGTATTGAAAGATTTCAGATGATGTGATTAGCTTGTTCTGGTTGTCTCTGATGCTGCTGATGAAACATCTGTGTGATGCTAATGGAACAGGCCGCTAAGAGAGTGATCCTCCTGTCGGGAACGCCTGCCATGTCCAGACCGGCTGAGCTCTACACACAGATCCTGGCTGTGAGGCCTGCCCTCTTTCCACGCTTCCATGACTTCGGCACACGTTACTGTGATGCCAAACAGGTGTGTCCATCTGTGTGTTCTTTTAGAGCTTCATGGTTCATACCTAGAAGTACAGAGTAGGGCTGCGTGATTAATCGAAATAAAACTGAAATGGTGATATGGCTTATCAAATCACAAAGGATGCAATTTAGGTGAAGCACGGCTCTGTGTACTTACACATGAGCAGCTCATTATCCGCCGGTTTCAAATGCTGCTCCACACAAACTGAGTTTGAGTCGCTGTAACATTTGTGAACACATGGGGCAACCATCTTCCCATACTTTTAATGAGGAGCGCTTAAAGGGATAGTTCACCCAAAAATGAAAATTAGCCCATGATTTACTCACCCTCAAGTCATCCTAGGTGTATATGACATTCTTCTTTCAGACGAACACAATCTGAGTTATATTACAAAAATCCTGGCTAATCCAAGTTTTATAATGGCAGTGAATTGTTGTTTTGTTTTTGAAGTCCATAAAAGTGCATCTATCCATCATATAACTGCTCCACATGGCTCCGGGGGGTTAATAAAGGCTTTCTGAAGCGATGCGTTTGTGTAAGAAAAATATTCATATTTAAAACTTTATAGAGTAAAATAACTAGCTTACGGCGGTCAGCGGTACGTAAGTCGATTTACGGTGTAAGAGTAACCCACGTTTGTGTATTGACAAACACAGACGATAGAGCAAAACAAAACACCAGTCATGAATTAGAGTCTAAAAGGAGAATTTTTCAAGAGAAATGGCGGAGGATTTGGATATAAGAGAAGAGGTGTCTTGAGTTTGTTGCCCAGCACTATCCACGAGACACGTCAAAGCTTGAGGTGCTCCTGTAAATCACGTCAGGGGTTACCCTTTCACTGCAAGTCAACTTGTGTACCGCTGACTGCCGGAAGCTAGTTATTTTAGTCTATAAAGTTTTAAATATGGATATTTTTCTTACATAAACGAGCCACTTTGATTCAGAAGGCCTTTATTAACCCCCCGGAGCCGTGTGGTGCAGTTATATGATGGATAGATGCACTTTTATAATGGATGGATGCACTTTTATGATGGATAGATGCACTTTTATGATGGATAGATGCACTTTTATGATGGATGGAAGCACTTTTATGATGGATAGATGCACTTATGATGGATAAATGCACTTTTATGATGGATGGACGCACTTTTATGATGGATAGACACTTTTATGATGATAGGTGCACTTTTTTGATGGATAGATGCACTTTTATGGACTTCAAAAATGACCCAACAAGTCACTGCCATTATAAATGTTGGAACAGCCAGGACATTTTTTAAATAACTCTATTATATTTTAATATAATTTTATTCGTCTGAAAGAAGAATGTCATACACACCTAGGATGACTTGAGGATGAGTAAATCGTGGGATCATTTTAATTTTTGGGTGAACTAATTCTTTCATTTTTTATGTCACCTGATGGAGTTTTGGTTCCTTGCCACTGTCGCCTTTGGCTTGCTCAGTTGGGGACACTAAATATTCAACTATATTACTGATCAGCTCATTTCAATTATCATAAAGTCATAATTAAGCGATAAAATGTTGAAAATATGATTTTAAATGTCCTCATTATTAGATAAAAAGTCAAAAATATGACATGCTAAGTCATTGTGAGATGAAGAGTTGAAATTAGGACTTTAAAAATTCGGAGATTTTGGATTTAAATTGGATCTAAATTATGGTTAAAAGTTCTAATTATGAGATAAAAAAGCTGGAATTGGATTATTAAAAAGTCTGAATTATGACCAAAACACACACTAAGACATTTAAGAGATGAAATCATTCTTTTTTTCTCTCTCTTTTTTTGATTCACAATTATAATAATAATATTTATATTATTTTGTGCAATATATTTTTTACATGCGTTTTTACATTTTGAAATCAGTTAAATCAGAAATTAATCAATCAAAACTTACTTTAGCTTTTAATCTAAAACAAAACTCATTTCCTATCATCAGTGTAAAGCTGCTCTGAAGCATCTGTGTGTGAAAAGAGCGCTAGAGAAATAAAGCTGACTTGACTTGACTTGAACTAACCCTTTAACACGGATGAACGAGGCTGTGAAGGATTGTCAACAGTCTTTACAATGGCATGCACTGTATAAAGGTCCGAAATCACGTAATTTTCACAACTCCCTTTCAAATTATGGAGTTTTTGTCTACTGAAAGTTTTTTTGGGAACGTTTTGTCAGCCAAGCAATCGTTATGTTGGTCAATCCATTGGACGCGCTGTAATTCGATCCCTCACAGCCTCATTTTCACTCCTGTCATATCTTAAAAATGGCACTGCCCTGCTTAAGTTCTATTGGGAAAAAGCAATCAGAAGTGTGAAAACTTTGTCTGACTGCAGCTCCAGTGGGGTTGGGATTACTCCGGCTCGTCTCATCTGAGCGAACTGAAGCTGCTGCTGGAGGAGTCCCTGATGCTCAGACGGCTCAAATCAGAGGTGCTGTCGCAGCTTCCTGCCAAACAGCGCAAGGTGGTCACAGTGACCACAGACGGCATCAACTCACGCACCAAAGCTGCCCTCAACGCCGCTGCCAAACAGCTCGCCAAAGGATGCCACAACGTGAGCGTAAACTACAATAAATCTGTGGAAATAAGTCATATTTCAGCATTCGGTCAATATTAAAGGGTTAGTTCACCCAAAAATGAAAATTCTGTCATTAATTACTTACCCTCATGTCGTTTGACACCCGTCAGACCTCCGTTCATCTTCGGAACACAAATGAAGATATTTTAGTTGAAATCTGATGCCTCTGAAAGGCCTCCATTGGCACAATGGCACGGTTCACTCTCAAGACCCGTTAAGACGTCATTACAAAGTCCATCTCACTACAGTGGTTCTACAATAACTTTATGAATCGGCGACAATAGTTTTTGTGCGCAAAAAAAGCCTAAATAACGACTTACATAGTGATGACGATTTCAAAACAAAGCATCATGAAGCTTCGAAGCGTTATGAATCAGTGATCCGAATGATGATTCGGATCGCGTGTCAAACTGCTGAAATTTGGCGATTCAAACCGCTGAATCGACTCACTGATTCATAACGCTTCAAAGCTTCATGATGCCGTGTTTTGAAATCGTCATCACTATGTAAGTCGTTATTTAGGGTTTTTTTGCGCACAAAAACTATTCTCGCCGATTCATAAAGTTATTGTAGAACCACTGTAGTGAGATGGACTTTGTAACGACGTCTTTAGTGCCTTTTAAGGGTCTTGAGAGTGAACCGTGCATTGTGCCAATGGAGGCCTTTCAGAGCCATCAGATTTCAACTAAAATATCTTAATTTGTGTTCCGAAGATGAACGGAGGTCTGACGGGTGTCGAACGACATGAGGGTAAGTAATTAATGACAGAATTTTCATTTTTGGGTGAACTAACCCTTTAAATTCTTTGTTTCTGTTCCACAGAAAATAATAACAGCGTATGGGTTGAGAGTGAATAGTGACATGATTTGTGTTACTGTACCAGACTCTGATGATCTTTTCTGTGTTCATGTGCAGAAGTCCCAAGAAAAGGACGCGCTCCTGGTTTTCTTCAACCACACAGCAGAGGCCAAGATCAGAGCCATCATGTACGTTTGACTATTATGAGCTCAAAGAAACTTCAAACAGGTCCTTCAAAATGTTATGAAGATACATGCATTATTATTATTCTTAAAAGATTAATGTACATTCAAATAGTTAGATGCATAAAATGAAGCCATTGCAAAATACACATTCTCTATTAATGCATGAAAGGGGTGGTTGATCAGCTTTTTTCAAGGCTTGATTGTGTTTATGGGGTGCAGTCTAACATGTGTTCATGCTTCGGATGTTTCTGCTCAAACAGCTACATTTACACACTAAATAAAGTTAAAAAAGTCAAATCATTATCAACCACCCCTTTAAAGGTGCACTATGTAAAATATTTTCAGTAAAATATCCAAAAACCACTAGGCCAGTGTTGTATATTTTGTTCAGTTGAGAACTTACAATATCCCAAATGTTTCCAACTATTTGTAAATCGTGAGAAATTGGGGGTGTCGCCTGTCGATGACATCATATCTGCGTTCCCCTGAACTATGTAACTTTTCCGTCCTCTAGAGGTCGCCTATTCAAAACAAAGGCGTAGTTTGATGACGCCACGTTTGAGCGCAGAATCTTGGGACATGTGGTCTTCACCTCACAGCCGGTGGGAAAGAATCGGGACAGGACTCGGGCAGAAATCATGTTGATGGATGACAGATACGCAGATATGATGTCATCGACAGGCCACGCCCTCACACGTTCCGGTTCCTCGGTTAAAATAGCAATTTTTCACGATTTACAAATAGTCGGAGACATTCGGGATATTGTAAGTACTCAACTGAACAAAATATATAACACTGGCCTAGTGGTGTTTGGATATTTTAGTGAAAAAGTTTACATAGTGCATTGCTTGGTCATTGGTTGACCTAAATTGGTATTATCTAATTGTGTACCTAAATTTAACAGCTGATTGGTTGATTATAATCCATTACATCCCTTTCTATCAAAGTTATCTGACATTTTCAAGATGAATTTGTTCTGACACAGTTTAACTTGTCATATTTTAGTACCATTTTCTGAACTGTAGCGAATAAACTGTGATAATGTGAGAAAATGATGAAGGTGTCTGAATAAATTCTGGTTTGACTGTGTAGATTATATATCAAAGATACTAAAATAACAGTGGTTTAATCCATTCCCCAGGGAATACATCTCAGACACACTGGAGTGCGGACGAGAGAAGTTTCTGGTGTTTGCTCATCACAAGCTGGTGCTGGATAGTATAACCAAAGACCTTGGTGAGAAGGTCTGTCCAAAGAAATTTTTTCCTCCACAATTCTTTGAATTAATTCAATTTTGGTCAAATGTGATTTAATGGAGCTGACAGTATAAGACTGAGCTGCACGCACTGTACACAATGGCCCTTTCACTTATTGCCAATATTATTGTTTTTTTTTTAATCTATTGGTCTATATTGGATATTGATCATCCAGTGATGAATATTTAACCTTGAACTTTCATTTGACATTTCATAAAACTTCTGTCATAACTTAAAGGGGTGGTAAAACACATTGTTTTGAAGGCTTGATTGTGTTTGTGGTGTGCATTGTAACATGTGTTCATGCTTCGTTTTAAAAAAAAAATCATTATTTTTCATATATTTGACCTTTATTCTACACTGCTCTGTCCCTCCTTGTAAAACGGTCTGATGCTTTCCGGGTTGTATGAAGCCAGTCCCTCAAAAATACGTGATGGGCTCAGATTGGTTAGCTGGCCCAGTGTGTTGTGATTCGCTAACCGCTTAGTGCACTTTTGTCGGAAACGTCACGCCCCTTACCTTACCGGTAGACTGTGCTTTGGCAGTAACATTATTAGAAACAACGGCGTCAATAAAACCATACCAATCTGAGCCCGAATCAGACCCAGAACATTTTAGTGAAGATGATCGAGCAGAAGCTGTTCAGTCCTCAAGAGTAAAGACTGCGGATCTATAGTGATCGCTACTGAATGGCACTTTTACTTTTGTATTTTTAGAAAGATTATAGCCAAATATCTGTCGCAAGAACTAACCCAAAACGAACACTAAGCACTGGCTTTACTAGTAAGTTAGCCAAATCACACACAGAACCATGTTTAGCATGCCTGTAGATAAACAATACATAAAAGCTCTAATCAAAGAATCATTTACACTAATGCCAAGTTCGCTGTTGAGATTTTAACGTTAGTGTTTGTAACGTTAGGTGTTCGTCGGATAACGTTAAGTATGAATGAGCATTTAACAGACTGGTTTGCAGAACAGTGTTGTCATCTGTTTACTTCCTTGCTACAACCTATTACAACCTATCTACACACATCGATGAAATATAAATCAGACTTACAGGTTGTGGCCCGTAAACAGCTTCTGTTTGTAAATCCAGCTTTCAGGACAAGCCGTTGTGCATATCCTGAACTGAACTGAATTGAACTCGCGAAAATGGTGGAAGTTTTCCTCTGTGAAATGTGCAGCGCGCGCGTCGTGCATCCACGCACTGGCAGTGTTTGTCTCACGCAGCTGACATTGTTCAAATCCGGCATTGAACTCGCAAAGTTTGTGGAAGTTTTCCTCCGTGAGATGTGCTGCGGGAGCCCCGCGCGCGCAGGATTATTGGATTAGCCTGGACTTTTGTAATATAACTCTGATTTTATTCGTCTGAAAGAAGAATGTCATATACACCTAGGATGACTTGAGGGTGAGGAAATCATGGGCTAATTTTCATTTTTGGGTGAACTATCCCTTTAAATAGATTTTACACACTTAAAGTAATATCGTATCGCATATCGCAATATTTAACAAGGATATCGCATATTACCTTTTTTCTCAATATCGCACAGCCCTACCAAACACAATGTTCTCTCTCATATTCCTGATTTCTAACACACACTCACAGCGTTCGGCTGGTCTTACGACTGTCAGAGCAGAAATGAAAGCTGATGTTCTCTCCGTGCTTTTCCATCGTCTCCGGGCACATTCACATGTAAATTTCTTGGGCTTATTTCATCCATTAGATTGAAATATCTGAAAAATCTGCCCATAGACCCTCCCCTCGAAGAAATCAGGACTGATGTGGTTGAAAGTGGACAAAAGAGATGGATTTAACACCAGGTGTAAACGGGAATGTGTCTCCCTCTTCCACTTGTGATCGATCGACCAAATCTTAATACCAGGTGTCAGCCTGGTCTCTGTGTAATAGTTGTGTTGGATATATATGAGCACTAGTACCGTTTTGACATTGTTGTATTTGTGTGCAGGGAATCAGTTACATTCGAATAGACGGATCGACACCGTCAGCGGAGCGACAGCAGCTGTGTGACAGATTCCAGTCCTCACAGAAGAGCTGCGTTGCTGTTCTGTCCATCACGGCCGCCAACATGGGACTCACACTGCACTCGGCCGACCTCGTGGTCTTCGCTGAGCTCTTCTGGAACCCTGGAGTAAGACTCAAACACATTTACAGGGTTCCCACACTCATCAGGGAAACTTAAAACTGTGGCTTCAGGCCCGTAAAAATCATGCGGAGATCTAAAATATATAATTGGCTGGAAATTGCTGTTTGTGAATGCAATTTTGAAAAATAATTATTCAGTAACTACGACTTCAAGTCATGGAGATTAATTGGCCATGAGGTGTGGGAGTCCTGAATTTAGTTAATACACAAGACCTTTGATTCAAGCTTAAAGGGTTAGTTCACCCAAAAATTAAAATTCTGTCATTAATTACTTACCCTCATGTCGTTCGACACCCGTAAGACCTCCGTTCATCTTCAGAACACAAATGAAGATATTTTAGTTGAAATCTGATGGCTCTGAAAGGCCTCCATTGGCACAATGCACTTTACACTCTCAAGACCCTTAAAAGCTACTAAAGACGTCGTTACAAAGTCCATCTCACTACAGTGGTTCTAAAATAACTTTATGAATCGGTGAGAATAGTTTTTGTGCGCAAAAAAACCCTAAATAACGACTTACATAGTGATGACGATTTCAAAACACGGCCTCATGAAGCTTCAAAGCGTTATGAATCAGTGAGTCGATTCATGATTCGGATCGCGTGTCAAACCGCCAAACTGCTGAAATTTGGCGATTCAAACCGCTGATTCGACTCACTGATTCATAACGCTTCAAAGCTTCATGAGGCCGTGTTTTGAAATCGTCATCACTATGTAAGTCGTTATTTAGGGTTTTTTTGCGCACAAAAACTATTCTCGCCGATTCATAAAGTTATTTTAGAGCCACTGTAGTGAGATGGACTTTGTAACGACGTCTTTAGTACCTTTTAAGGGTCTTGAGAGTGAACCGTGCATTGAGCCAATGGAGTATCCATTCATTTTCACTAAAATATCTTCATTTGTGTTCTGAAGATGAACGGAGGTCTGACGGGTGTCGAACGACATGAGGGTAAGTAATTAATGACAGAATTTTCTTTTTTGGGTGAACTAACCCTTTAAATGTTAGACTTTATCCATCTTAATTTAGTTAGTTTTTAGATTAATTTTGGTTTTAATGTACTTGCTATTATTATTTTAATTTGCTAAAAATCGTTTTGGTAAAATTTTAGTTTAGGGTCCGATTCTCTCTATTAACTAGTTGCTTATTATCGTGCATATTACTAGGATATTGTCTGTTTATTAGTAATTATAAAGCTTATATTAATGCATGGCCATATTCTACATCCCTTAATTCTACCCAATACCTAAACTAAACTACATAACTAACTATTAATAAGCAGCAATTAGGAGTTTATTGAGGAAAAAGTCATAGTTAATAGTGAGAATTGGACTCTAATCTAAAGTGTGGCCATATTTTTATATCAAGAATTTAGTTGTTAGGATATAATTTATGGAAGTAAAATAATGCCAAATGTTTTTGAATCAAAAAAGATTGTTGAATTGCATTAACCATGCTTGCATTTGGTTATATGCTTGGTTGTATATTTAAGATTTTTGTAAAATAGTAAAATAACAATGCATTAAAATGCAAGCATGGTTAATGCAATTCAACAATTTTTTTTTGTCATGATTTTACTTTCATAATAATAGCCCTGATTCTCGATGACCTGATCTGACTTCCTGTCGCATTATATCTCTACCTGTAGAAAAGGTTAGACTGCCAGTCTCAGATAAAAGGCTCGTCTCGAGTTGAAAAGCATTTCCCATGAATCAGCAGAGTAATTTAGTCTAGAACATGCCCTCATCTGGGTTCAGAAAGCCAGCTGAAAGGAAAAATGACTTAATAAATATAATTGATATTGAGAGCGCTGCCAGAACACTTGTGACACGCGTGTGTTTCATTCAGGTCCTGATTCAAGCAGAGGACCGGGTGCACAGGATCGGACAGACCAGTAATGTGGACATTCATTACCTGGTTGCTAAAGGCACTGCGGATGATTACCTTTGGTGAGGGCAATCTGCAGATCCTTTATTCCCGTTTCCCCCTGCAGTCACAAAAAAACCTGCAAATATCAGGACATTTAATAAAAGAAATTCTTCAGAACTGGAACAGTTGGTGGGAGAGAATAATTTAATTTTTGGTTTTGTTGGTGTCGATGCAAGTTTATGGGAAATTAAAAAAAAAAAGTTTGCTTCATAATTTTTGCAATAATAATAATATGTGATATATATTTTGCATATAGTTTATATATTTCGTTTTTAGCATATGATTAATTAAAAATGTCAAAATATGAGGAAAATGTTATATATATAAAATACGAGGGAAGAACAAAACACTAAACTTGGTTAAAAAATTATAAACGTGGTTAATTTGGCAAAAGCAAACTACAGCTACAGGTTTTATTTAACCAGAGGTGTCAAAAGTATTCACATTCATTACTCAGGAAGAAGAATAGATGCTAGGGTTTAAAAGATGTCTGTAGAAGTTAAAGTATCAACTCAAGCTTTTTACTCAAGTATAAGTGTAAAAGTACTGGTTTCAAAAGCATAAAAGTGAAAGTAATGTAAGGAAAAAAAATGCCATTAAGGACAAAAGCTTAGGGTACGCCACAGGAGCCTGTAGTGCACTACCCCACCTCCTCAAAACAAATTTGAGGAGGCCATAATGACTATAATGTTATATTAAAATGTTAATGTTAAAAAATGTGGGATGCACTAGGCCACCTGTTTCAGCCGCATATCTGCAAATACATTACAATGCAAATAAATTAAAGAACCATTAATGTATACTACTGAGCATTAACATGTGTTTCATGGAGCGGAAGATATGATGATAGTACCCTATAAGTCTTGTAATGGTGAAAAAAGTCAAACTTCAGAGGCATGTTATCAAAAACCTTTATTGAAATGTAAATGTACATCCAAGCTTAGCTGCAGGAATCTGTAACGGACAAGAAAATTGGTGAACCCACTCGGAGTGGTATATGTTTATACTTCTCATCCAATCACAATCAAATTCATTCTTCCCGGATGGCGAGATTTATCTGGATGTTTTTTTTTTTTGAACGATGACAAGCCAAAATGAAATAGGAGTAACAAGGCTAAGATGCAAGGAGTAGAAAGTACAGATAATTGTGTGAAAATCTAAGGAGTAGAAGTAAAAACTCTGAAAAAGAAGTGACACCTCTGTATTTAACTATGTAAAAAAAAAATGCAAACATTGACTACAACATAATCCGTTATTAATATTTAATTAGTTCTCTTGTTTTCATCATTTCTGACAGCCTGGACAAATCAGCACAATTTGTCATGTTTCATTGCGTTATTAACATAAATAAAACAATCGATTCCAAGTACAACTATGCAATATGCTTACAAAATATTTAACAATTTATGAATAATATTTGAATAAAGTGTGATGAAAATTTTCCCCACTACTGTATATATTAGATGCTGTAACTGGACACGTATTCATTGCTGTTTGCTGGTGTTCCTCAGGCCCATGATACAGGAAAAAATGAAGGTTTTGGAGCAGGTCGGCTTGTCTGAATCCAACATTTCAGAGAACGCAGAATCTGCCAGCTTCCACAGCAAGGTTAGGATCCAAACTCAGCATTTGACCATCAATAAAAAAACATGTAGATTTCCATTGCACCATTTTTATTTAGAGTAGATTTCGCTTTTAGAATAATCAGAGTATCAAAATTTGTAAATATCTACATAAATATTGAATGAATAGATATTATTATTGCACAATCTATAATTGTTGAACAAAGTGTTGTCTGTTTATTTGCTGTTTGTCAGGACCCTCAGCAGCTGACCATCACTGAGATGTTTCAGAGGTCCTTTGACGAGGAGGAGATGCTTGCTTTAGTCGATCAACATCAGTAAGAAGCCAAATTATTACATACACTTAATATTTGGGTTGGTTGAAAGCCAATCATCAGGCTTGTTTTTGTCAAGTGCCTCACATGTGTATGTGACAAAATTAAATAAAGCCTAAATGTTGTCAGTTTTCAAACAGATCAGCCTTGCACCAAGTATTTAAACATACAAGAGCATTTAATTCACAAGAGGATGTAAATGATTTATAAGAGACGTGTGACTGAAGATGAAACCACAAATCACTGGCTGTTTGTTGAGCTGCTACACATCCAGATGCCTTCAGGCCCAAACTGGTGGAGAACAAAAGAAATCCATCATGTCTTACAAACAGGGTTATTATTGTTAACATAATCCAAGCAACATTTCTCATTTTTCATTTTGTTTAAGGGGGGGGTGTAACATGTCTCTTCTGTTAATCTTGAGTACCTACAGAGTAGCATTGCATCCTTCATATCACAAAAAAGTCTTCAGTTTTATTAGATTTATAGCAGACAGATAAGCTGTACCGATTCTCTCCGAAAAATGCACAACTCTGGGACGCGTGCTGTGCCTAGAGCTAAAGAGTCACTAGCACACACACACACACACACACAACACGTCATCCCATCATAGACTCTCTATTCGTTCTGGTTAAATCTTTAAATAAAATGTACACAAACGATGAACACCTTTTGGTTTTAATGAGAAAAAAAACGATACGATGGTGGATTTGAACCTCTGACACACTCGCCGGACAGACGCTCTAACACTGGGCCGCGAATCTATGTGAAGAATCCTGGGACTGACAATATTGTATTTTGCTATAGTTGGAGATGCAACGTTAAGGATGAAATTATTTTGACTTCTCATGACTTCCCCCACTTTTTAAAACAAAGTTACGCCACTGCATCACATTATGGATAACTTTTGATTCACTCATGTTGGTGTTGTTGTCATTATATGCACTTACACGCCGATTGCCAACAAAACACACACATTTGATGCAATTTCCCTCACCGCCTGCAACGATCAAATCCAACGAGCCTTGCTTATAAAACATTCATCACTGAAAATGCCGGGAACACACTTGAAACACAAACTGCATCCACTGTCCCCTTAACGCTGGGGTCATTGGGAAGCTGAACAATGTTATCTTTCCCTCACAATCAAAAACACACTTCTTTGGTGACATTGTTAAAAAATTGCGTCACCCGAATGATGGGCGAGCTCTCGCTCCTGCTCTGGTCGGTGTGTGTGTGTGTGCGCTTTTCCGGGAGAAGTGTACATGCAAGGATTTTCCGCCCTCTATTACAACATACAGGGCCATATTCGAAAAAAACGTTACGAAACTTGTGAGAAACCGGAAGGAGTATTTTTGGCACAGTCACACGTCCAGCTCATTGTTTGAAACTTTGTCCATATTTATCATGAGAATCAACTCTTTAAAAGTGTGAATAAGTCAGAAAGCATGAAATAGCATTAGACCCCTCCTTTAAGTAAAATAACAAATTCAAATGTAATAAAAAAACTATATAGACATTTTTTAAAAAGACAACAAAATTAACTAAAATTAAAATAGTCTAATTCAAAAATATTAACAAAAACTATAATAGTGTAACAATGATGAAAATAACATTGCTTGCATACTTTTAATGTATCTGTCAGATTTTTTTGCGAATCAGTTTAATTGTAGAAACACTGGTTGTTTTTGATGTAAAGTTAGTCACCTGACCTCATCTTTACCTCTCCTCTTTTTTACAGATGACTGCAGATTTCAAGCATTTGTCGGATCCTCTGAAATACAGACAACAAGCTTTTCACATTTACATCACAAGTAAAAGATGAAATAAAGTTTATTTGTAATTCCAGTATTAAGTTACTGACTGATTAATGTTTATCACGTTTCTGACATGAGTTCATCTGTCATGTTTGTCTAACAGATCACTGATTCTTGAGACATGGGACAAAACAGACTACAGAACTGAAATACATAAATAAATAAAAGTTCATGCATCAAGGAATTATTTCTGATTAATGTGTCCTTTACGCCTGGGTGCAACTTCCATTTCTTCCATTTTTTCAGTTTTTCCTTGCTGTTTTGTCAACGCCACCAGATAAAATGAAGAAAATCTGAGCAAGTTGACAATATTTTTACCTAAATGATGAACCTGTAAATGAGCATGATAGGACCCCTTTAATATCTGACAGTGCTGACAATTAATGCCAAAGTGGAAGTGTTGAGGTTTGTCTCATGTCTGAAGAATCCGTGTATAAACCTGTTCTTGTACATCACTAGTCACTCAAACTCAGACCTGTGTCCTGCTGGCTGGAGGCGGGCGTCTCTAGTGCGTCGGTCTCATCAGATGAAGCTGCGTGACTCTCTGTCGTCTCAGGCTTGATTTCTTCAGCACCTTCTGCATGTGGAGATAAAGGGTAATCTTGACTTTTGTGTTTACAGAGGGTTTCTGTAGGTCTTAAAGTCTTAATTTGTCCTTCCACAATTGAAAATGTCTAAAATTGGATCAGACAGTCTTAAATTCAATATCATGGTATTAAATTTGAGCCTCAGGATGCAGGAAACGTGGTCGGAATTGCACAATCCATTCATAAAAATGGAATTTACTGTATAATGCTGATTGTCACGAAAAGAATAAATTAAAAGTAGGTCAGTACACTTAAAGGGACAGTTCACCCTGAAATGAAAATAGTCATTTTTACTCACCCTAATGACTTTTGTTCGTCATATAAAGCGGTCGAGTCTCCGATCGATTCGTATGGATTAGTTTTACGATCTCTTTATGAACTTTTTGAAGCGTCAAAGTGGAAGTTGCTTAGACTGTCAATGGAGAGACCGAAATCTTTCCCATTTCATTAAAGGAACACGCCGACTTTTTGGGACGTTGGCTTATTCCCTGTATCCCCCAGAGTTAGATAAGTCCATACATACCATTCTCATCTCTGTGTGTGCCATAACTCTGTCTGACGCACCCACCGCTAGCCTAGCTTAGCACAAAGACTGGAGGTAAATGGCTCCAGCTAGCCTACTGCTCAATAAGTGACAAAATAACGCCAACATTTTCCTATTTACATGTTGTGATGTGTGTAGTTACATCGTGTGCTAAGACCAACGGAAAATGAAAAGTTGTGATTTTCTAGACCGAAATGGCTAGGAACTATACTCTCGTTCCTATATAATCAAGAGCTTTGAGCCGTAGCATGAGTGCATCGGCGCAATGATATTACACAGTGCCTGATAATAGGCTAACTTCCGTCAACATAACCAACATGACAACCTGCTTGCAAAGAGACCATGCTGGGAAAATTTTGGCATTATTTTGTCACTTATTGAGCAGTAGGCTAGCTCGAGCCGTTTACCTCCAGTCTTTGTGCTAAGCTAGGCTAGCTGGAGCCGTTTACCTCCAGTCTTTGTGCTAAGCTAGGCTAGCTGGAGCCGTTTACCTCCAGTCTTTGTGCTAAGCTAGGCTAGCTGGAGCCGTTTACCTCCAGTCTTTGTGCTAAGCTAGGCTAGCTGGAGCCATTTACCTCCAGTCTTTGTGCTAAGCTAGGCTAGCTGGAGCCGTTTACCTCCAGTCTTTGTTCTAAGCTAGGCTAGCTGGAGCCATTTACCTCCAGTCTTTGTTCTAAGCTAGGCTAGCGGTGGGTGCGTCAGACAGAGTTATGGCACAGAGATGATAATGGTGTGTATGGACTTATCTAACTCTGGGGGATACGGTGAATAAGATAAAGTCCCAAAAAGTTGGCGTGTTCCTTTAAAAGTCAGTAAAATTTAATTTAAAGCGGAGTCCAGAAAAATGTAATACAACTGATTTCATAGGGCCCTACATTTAATTGCGAAATTAAATTGCATGCACTGCAAAAAATGTATATGTTCCTCAGGATTTTTGTTTTCCTGTACAAATTCAAAACATCCTTAAATCAAGAGACATTTACTTGACATGTAACGTGAAGAAATTAAGTCTTGTTTTCTGAGAAATTGAACAAAATTAAGTTGGCTTATGCTCAAAACAAGAACAAATATCTGTAATTTGCTATGAAAATGACTTGCATTTGAATTAAGTTGATTGTTATAAACACATTGGCAGGTATGTGTTCTTGTTTTAATCATAAAATCACTTTCACAAGATCACAAGGTTTCCCAAAATGTCTTTATCTCAACTCATTGTGTGCTTCAACATTTACATTTAAGAGAACATTAACGTGTTATGGTCCCTTTGATTTATTCCTTAAATTTTCTTTAATTGGTCTTAAAAATGTCTTAAATTGACCTGCATGTGACACCTCACCTCAAGTTAATGGACTAAAGCAGGGATGCCGAACTCCTTAATATTTGCTTGAAGTGAATCATTTAACGGCACATTTGCATAAACTTATTCTTTACTTTCAAACATTTTAGCCCTTTTGTTTTTATTTTGGCTGGAAAAGACCTTCGCTTCCAGCAAATGTCATTGACTTACATTTCAAAATATAAGCTTGTGAATTAAACACTGAAAGATGAAGTGACCTTACTTAAAATCTAAGCATATGCTATAAATAAATACCAAGCGTTTTGTTATTCTCCTGACATCTGGAAATAGAACATGAAGGAAATTTTACAGCTCATTCAGTGAAACTGACGGATAAGGGTCATTTGTAGCAAAACCTTATGATTCGAGATGATTTGTTTCAGTCTTTTTGAGTAGAACTTCCCAAAATCTGGAAGTGCTTCCCATAATCTAAAACGAAATTGACTCGTTTGGCAAAAGGTGGATAGCCGATAGAACTTTGATCTTTGTGGCCCGGAGAGTTTGAGGCTCTGAGTCCTCACCGCCTCAGAGATATAAGCAGCATTTCCAGCAGGAATTGAGCTCTCCTGTGTCTCTCCGTGTATAAACCTGTTCTTGTACATCACTAGTCACTCAAACTCAGACCTGTGTCCTGCTGGCTGGAGGCGGGCGTCTCTAGTGCGTCGGTCTCATCAGATGAAGCTGCGTGACTCTCTGTCGTCTCAGGCTTGATTTCTTCAGCACCTTCTGCATGTGGAGATAAAGGGTAATCTTGACTTTTGTGTTTACATGTGACTTTTCACCTCAAGTTAATGGACTAAAGCAGGGATTCCCAAACATTTTTGTCAACCGAACCCCTTAGATATAAAATATTGACTTGAAGTAAATCATTTAACGGCACGTTTGCATGTTCATGTTTTTTTGGTGTCGGTTAATGGTCACATGATATGCAAGTAAACAGACAAAAATAAAATCATTCGCTTTTCAACTACTTGACAAGCACGTTGATGTTTGGGAAAAAGTTCACCCAAAATCAATCTTCTGTTATTATTTACTCACTTATTAATTCTCTATATGCAGTGTCAGATCATAGTGATGGGCAAAGTAAATTGGGTTGAGTAAATAATGTCAGTTTGTATATATTTAGACTTGTTTTCTTCAATTATGAACCTGTAGTGCTGGGCTCTCTCTGGTTCCTCGAGTCATCAAACGATGGAGATCTTGAAACTTGTAGATTCTTGAGCTCTGCAAAGCTCTCCTCGGTTTCTGTAGATAACAGGACATTCATTAAAGTCGCCATGAAATCAAAGTGGACCGTTCTCATTTTTTTCGTTATATTGTAGTATTTATTTTATATTATTTGTCAGTGCATATCTGATGAAGTGAGATCGGGCAACCTGTCACTCACATGAGATCCACCAATAGCAAACCACAACCATCCAATCAATTCCCCATAGAAAAAAATCAAGCCCCGCCCTACATTTGTTCTTGTTTGAGAAGCGTTTGATGTCGAATTTAAATGTTATTCTTAAATATTATGTGACCCTGGACCACAAAACCAGTCATAAGGGTTAATGTTTTGAAATTGAGATTTATACCATCTGAAAGCTGAATAATTAAAATAAATAAAAGCTTTCCATTGATGTATAGTTTGTTAGGACAATATTTGGCTGAGATGCAACTATTTGAAAATCTGGAATCTAAGAGTGCAAAAAAAAAATTATATTGAGAAAATCTCCTTTAAAGTTGTCCAAATTACTACTAATAATACATTTTTGATATATTTATGGTAGGAAATTTACAAAATATCTTCATGGAACACGATCTTTACTTAATATCCTAGGGCCAGTTGTTCAAAACATTTAATCTGGATCAAAATGATCTGGATTTGGAAAGCCCATATTTTCCTATCCAGGATCAGGTAATCCATTTTACTTTTGTGCCGGTTTTTCAAAGCAAAGTTGGATTGGATCCCCCTGATCCAGATACACACCTTTTCAGATGACCAAATCTGGATTACTAGTGCTCTACGGAGCCCCTAAAGGGACATGGTGATGGAAAAAATATGAGTTGGGGAAAAAAAAAAACTTTAAATGCTTTTGCGTTCTCTAAGAAAAGGTTCACGTAGCGTTCACCCGAGAAACCTTTTGACTGGTTCATCTCTTATAATTGATAAGAAGTCTTAAGTGATAAAAAAACACTTTAAATGTAACATAATATTTTTGTTTGATATTTACAGCTCTTTGGGTATTATTTTATATGGCTAAATCTTTTTTTACTTTGACTGTAGGCTACCGAAAGGCTTAATAGGTAGCCTAATCTCTACTTCTAATTTATTACTTTAACAATTAGCCTAACTAATCAAGAGCAAAATAAAATATGTTTTTGTGTATTATATGATACAAATATTGTATTTTTTGACCAGTTTTAAAGTTTTACTACATTTTCTTCCTGGAATCCACCTTGAAATCCTACCCCCTGTTGGGATCAGGATGATCCTGTTTTTTTTGGATCAAAGTTCCTCCAAATCCTACTGACAAGTTTTGAACAACACAAACCGAAGGTTTGATCCAGATTAAAACTAGGATTGGATTCCGTGATCTAATCTGATTTCAGATCCCTTCTTTCCCTTTTGAACAACCCATTTTCAAGATTTGATCCAATCCGATAACCAAAATCCGATCAGCTTTGAACAACTGGCCCCTAATGATTTTTGGCATAAAAGAAAAATTTATAATTTTGACCCATACAAGCTACCCGTGAGATGCACGACTTGCTTTGTGCTCCAGGGTCACTTATGCAAGGTGTTAGTAGAGTTTTATTCCCAGATGAACACAGTTGGTTTTTGTTTCTCAGTACAAACTTGTATCTCAACAGATGAACGTTTTGGTCACCTAACATAGGTGAAGCAGCGCCGTCGATGATCACGCTCTCGGATCCAATGTCTCCAAAGATGAACTGTATCTTCTGGTGTGCGTGCTCCGTGTTGGAGGATCCGTGGATGGCGTTCTCCAGCATGTCTTTAGCAAAGCGTGCTCTCAGAGAACCTGGGGCCGTTTGTCTCGCCTCGCTGGGGTCCTTCGGGCCCATGGCTGCCCTCCACTCATCCACCGCATTCTCCTTCGTCAGAACCATCATTGTACATGGGCCGCTATAGACAAATGAACCGCGTTTTATCTTACCAACACACATTTCACAATAACCTTACCTGCCAATCTCAATGAGCTGCATGGACAGTTAGGTCCGGTTTAATGCCAAACTCACCCACACATGTAATCCACCAGCTGACCGAAGAAGGGTTTGTCCCGGTGTTCTTTATAAAACTCTTCTGCCATCTCTCGGGACAGAACCGCGTCCTTCAGATGGGAAATGGTGAATCCTCTGGACTGAATCTCCTCCAGGATTTCCTCTGATATGAGCAGAAACAGACTGAATAAACAGTGAGTTGTGACATTTATCTTCGTTTCTCATTATTAATATTCTTACAATTTCATTTCACATACTGCTGTTCAAAAGTTTGGGGTTGGTAAGACTTCATTAAAGTAAGTGATGAATACATTTATTCAGCAGGGATGCATCAAATTGATTTCTATTTCAAATAAATGCTGTTCTTTTGAAATTTGATATTAATCACAGAATCCTGGGGGGGGGGGGGGGTGTATCCACAAAAACATTGATGATAATCAGAAATATTTCTATTAGAATGATTTGTGAAGGATCATGTGACACTGAAGACTGGAGTAATGATGATAAATTCAGCTTTGATCTCAGGAATAAATTACATTTTAATATATATTCAAATAGAAAACAGCTATTTTAGATTAACATACACCGATCAGGCATAACATTAATATTGTGTTGCTCCCCCTTTTGCTGCCAAAACAGCCCTGACCCGTCGAGGCATGGACTCCACTAGACCCCTGAAGGTGTGCTGTGGTATCTGAACACCAAGATGTTAGCAGCAGATCCTTTAAGTCCTGTAAGTTGCGAGGTCGGGCCTCCATGGATCGGACTTGTTTGTTCAGCACATCCCACAGATGCTCGATTGGATTGAGATCTGGGGAATTTAGTGGCCAAGTCAACACCTCAAACTCGTTGTTGTGCTCCTCAAACCATTCCTGAAGCATTTGTGCTTTGTGGCGGCGCATTATCTGCTGAAAGAGCCACAGCCACTAGGGAATACCGTCTCCATGAAAGGCTGGACATAGTCTCAACAATGCTTAGGTAGGTGAGACGTGTCAAAGTAACATCCACATGGATGGTGGACCCAAGGTTTCCCAGCAGAACATTGCCCAAAGCATCACTGACTCCCGCCACGCCTTCTTCCCATAGTGCACCTGGTGCCATGTGTTCCCCAGGTAAGCCACACACACACACCTGGCCATCCACGTGATGTAGAAGAACACGTGATCATCAGACCAGGCCACCTTCTTCCATTGCTCCGGGGTCCAGTTCTGATGCTCACATGCCATTGTTGGTGCTTTGGGCGGAGGTCAGGGGTCAGCATGGACTGGTCAGCGGCTGTGCCGCCCCATACAGAACAAACTGAGATGCTCTGTGTATTCTGACACCTTTCTATCAGAACCAGCATTAACTTCTTGAGCTGTTTGAGCTCCAGTAGCTTGTGTGTTTGATCGCTCCTCACGTGCATCACTGAGCCTCGGCCGCCCATGACCCTGTCTCCGGTTCTCCACTGGTCCTTCATGACCCTGTGGCCGGTTCTCCACTGGTCCTTCATGACCCTGTCTCCGGTTCTCCACTGGTCCTTCATGACCCTGTGGCCGGTTCTCCACTGGTCCTCCATGACCCTGTGGCCGGTTCTCCACTGGTCCTCCATGACCCTGTGGCCGGTTCTCCACTGGTCCTTCATGACCCTGTGGCCGGTTCTCCACTGGTCCTTCATGACCCTGTGGCCGGTTCTCCACTGGTCCTCCATGACCCTGTGGCCGGTTCTCCACTGGTCCTTCATGACCCTGTGGCCGGTTCTCCAGTGGTCCTTCATGACCCTGTCTCCGGTTCTCCAGTGGTCCTTCATGACCCTGTCTCCGGTTCTCCAGTGGTCCTTCATGACCCTGTCTCCGGTTCTCCACTGGTCCTTCATGACCCTGTGGCCGGTTCTCCAGTGGTCCTTCATGACCCTGTCTCCGGTTCTCCACTGGTCCTTCCTCTGAGCACTTTTGATAGAGTCTGACCACTGCAGACCGGGAACAGCCCACAAGAGCTGCAGTTTTGGAGATGCTCTGACCCAGTCGTCTAGCCGTCACAATCTGGCCCTTGTCAAACTCACTCAAATCCTTACACTTGCCCATTTTTCCTGCTTCTAACACATCAACTCTGAGGACAAAATGTTCACTTGCTGCCTAATATATCCCACCCACTAACAGGTGATGATGAGATAATCAGTGTTATTCACTTGACCTCATAATGTTATGCCTGATCGGTGTATTTATTGTGTTTGAAAAGCATTGAAATATTTCTAAATCATTCTGGTTTGATCAAAAGGTCTAGCCGCAGGTATTACATTTCAACAATTAATTCAATGTGACTGTTTGGTAGATTATTTATTCAGTGTTGACTGTTTTTGTAAACCTTTTTTAAATTATACTTTTTATGTAGTATATTTTGAAATCTCACCTTGGCATTGATCCAACTTTCAAAATCATATTTTCATACAAACCTGTGTCTTTCTGCCTAACCATTTATAGTTCCCTTATTTTGCATTCTGATGTGGTATTTCATTTACACAGAGCCAAAGACTACAACTTAAACACTGTTGTTCTGCCGTCTTGTCAGCGCCGCTGTGATACAGTTGCATTAAAAGCACAAGCTCAGAGCTAATACCCCTCTCGACTCTTTCCGCGGCGTTCAGAGCGGCTGAAATGATACCTTTGCGCTCGGTGTGGGGTTTAATGACAGCGAGTGTGTCCTCTGGTGGGAAGAAGAAGCCGATCTCCATCTCCGCCTCCTCTGAGCTGCTGCTGCCGTGCAGCTGGTTAAAACCAGACTTCCCAATACTGAACTGAGCTCGCAAACTAGAGCAGAACCACACAGAGAGAAACGGTCAGAATTAAGTACACACCGTCCATCGGAACACAGTGGGTCACAAAACAGGGTTCTGGGGCCTCAAGACAGCTTAAAATGTAACAAAATATACTTTAAAATAAACTAAAACAGCTTAAACTCAAGATGTAAGCTGGTGTAATTTTTCTTATTTTATTAATTCTCTCAACACCTGTCATTTTTATTTAAGAACCACAGTCTCAGAAAACCTGGATATATGAGGAATTTTAAAAGCGTGATTTCTAGACCTGGAAAAGTCATGGAAATGAGTAAAATCTTAAAAAGTTATGAATATTTCTATAACAAATATATATTTTTTTCTAGTTATTGTCAAGCTCTAAACTAATTTGTTGGGTAGAAATCACTGTGGAATTGATATTTGTGATTAAAACAAGTAATGTAAATTCATTAATAATGAAATATAAACTCTGAAAACTGCTTCTAATTATGTAATTTTATTATTTATTTAAGTGAATGTTGTTATTATACATTTAATTTAGAATATTTATATAAATATTTAATTAAATTAAATTACATTAGAAGTACCAGAAATATCTTGACAATCTTTGACAATGGGGGGCCTCGGGGTCAAAAAGGTTATGGACCGCTGCTCTAAACGCATATATATGATATATAACATGATATGATATACAATAACACATTAAGTTGAGCAGGAACATTCGGATGAGGGAAACATCCCGGAGAAATGAAACTATTACAGACATCTGTTTACCTGTTAGGTTCTTCACTTTTCGCCTGGATGAGGTCTTTGGGTCCCAGGATGTTCCTCCAGTGTTCCACGGCTCCATCCTTTACTAGAGCTAATGCTAACACCGGCCCACTGTGAACCACAGCAGAAGAGAAACTCTCCATTACACCAGGACCACTGTAAGTCTTCTTTACATCATTACATACTGTATGCAATTAAGCTTAAACTGAAGATATGACGCATGTTTTTTATTGTCCGACTCCTTACTCTTTAGACAGTAATTCCATTAGCATTCATAATTCAGAATCAGGATGAATAGTATATTCATACCTGCAAACTCCTCACCTTTCAGCAAATCTGTCAGAGACTGAATTAGCAGTTTCAGCACGTCTGCTGTTTTTGTTCAGACCAATTAAATATAACCTTCATAATATGTTATTAAGGCCACGTTCACACCAAAGACGATAACTATTGGCGTCCACACCAACGCATGATATATAGTTCTGTTTATTAGAGTTTTGTTGTCTGCCGCTTTAAATGCTCAAGCTCTTTAAAGCAGGATGGATTCTGATTGGTCCTGAAAGTGATTCCAGTGATATTGTTTCTCTGCTGTTATCGTTATAGTTGTGTGGTGTGGACTCTGCTATTCTTTTATATTAAGAACGATTTTTAAAACGATATATTATCGTTACCGTCCTTGGTCCTTTAGGCTGAAATGTGAGGTTTATCATTTAAAAAACTGTTTAAATTATAATCTTTATGGCCATTTTACAGTTCAGGATGTTACCATAGACATGTTTTGTTTCAAAACAAAGTTGCTTGGAAAGACATGTAGGTCTTTACGATATTTTATACAGTTTGCAGGTACTGTATGATATTTTATATCTAATTTATTGTTTTGACATCCAAAAAATTGCTCAAATTCCTAAAAAACTATACAACTCAATCTGAAGCTTTTCAAATCTATTTCATTTCCATGTATGATAGAACTTCTGATTCTAAATTCTGATTGGATGAGTCTGACTGAAGGGTTCTGATTTATTAATAATGCATGCAACAATTTGTTGAAAATTGGTGTCTTTTATCATATGTGACCCTGGACCACAAAACCAGTCATAACTCATAAGGGTAAATATATATATATATATATATATAAAATAAGCTTTCATTGATGTATGGTTTGTTAGGATAGGAAAATATTTGGCAGAGATACAACTTATTAGAGCAATCCAATAGCCACATAGAGGCTAGGTAGCGGGCTCGTGACTTGTTCGCACTCGGTCATCTTGACATTAAAGAAGGAAGAATATTTAATTTGCCTTTTGTTTATTTTATTTAAGCACATAAAAACATGAGTAGACCAGCACAAAAATGGTCAACAGAAAGTTTGAAAATCTTTAATCTGAGGGTGCAAAAAAGCTTAAATATTGAGAAAATCTCCTTTAAAGTCGTCCAAATGAAATCCTTAGCAATGCACATTACTACTAATAATAAATGTTTTATATATTTACGGTAGGAAATGTACTCAATATCTTTACTATATATCCTAATGATTTTTGGCATAAAAGAAAAATGGATCATTTTGACCCATACAATGTATTGTTGGCTATTACCACAAATATACCCGTGAGACGCAGGACTGGCTTTGTTCTCCAGGGTCACTTATCACTGTTTTAAGTAATAAACCGCCTGACTCGGCTGGGCCTCTCATGGCTTTTGTACTTTTCCACTGTGTGAGCGCTCACCTGGTCATGCTCTGGAGCAAACTGGGGAAGTATTCCTTCTCCAGATGAGAGCTGTAGAAGTGTCTGACCTGATCCTCAGACAGCATGACCTCTTTCTGCATGGCCACCCGGAAACCTGCGTCACGGATCCTGCCCAGAATCTCCTCTACAAACACATTTACACACGTTTAATGATCATTTACTTCCTGACCGTAAGTGCTCCAATTTAGACACATCTACTCATTCTTTACTGTTAATAAAATGTAGTCATAATAAAGCCATCAAAACGACAAAATAAAAAACAGAACGGTGTTGTTATTGTGAACTAAAACTATTAGAAATCTATTAGAAGTTGTATTTAATTAATATAAGCGGAAATATTAGATTAAAAAATTAAACGTAAACTGAATAAAAATAAGTTGAAGTACTAAAATGACTAAAACTGAATAAATAAAAGTTCAAAAGCACATAAAATGACTAAAACTTAAACTAAAATGTATGTGAAAATATAAAAATAAAGGCTAATTTAAAGGGGTTATATGTAAGACTTGTCATTTATTAAGTTTTTATAGCCCATTTATGAACAGCTTGTAAAGAAACTTTAAGAAACTACAATTTCCCTGACTTCCTAGTTTGTCTATGAAAGCCTGTAGACTGATTATTATATGAAGGACTCGGAACGTTTTTGCCGGGAAAATCAAAAGGTCATGCATAGGCTCACATAGCCAGATCTATACTCTATAGTCTCAAACATACTTTATATTCAAACTATCATAACAGTGAAATTTGAATGACCTCATCTGTCGACGTGACGCCGGTGAATTGCAGAGCTGGTGCAAACATATCCACATCTCTACAATCAGATGCTTTCTTAAAGGGATAGTTCACCCAAAAATGAAAATTAGCCCATGATTTACTCGCCCTCAAGTCATCCTAGGTGTATAGGACATTCTTCTTTCAGACGAACACAATCAGAGTTATATATGGATATTTTTCTTACACAAACCCATCGATTCACTTCAGAAGGCCTTTATTAACCCCCAGAGCAATATGGAGCACTTTTATAATGGATGGATGCACTTTTTTGGGCTTCAAAATCAAATCCACCGTTCACTGCCATTATAAAGCTTGGAAGAGCCAGGAGATTTTTTAATTCCGAATTGCATTCGTCTGAATGTCATACACACCTAGGATGGCTTGAGGGTGAGTAAATCATGGGCTAATTTTCATTTTTGGGTGAACTAACCCTTTAAAAAGCTAGACTTTCCTCGACTTCCTAGGTTTTAAATGAAAGCATGTAGACTGACTTTTATATGGAATTGGAGTGTTTTTGCTGGGAAAATCAAAATTCAAAAGGTCATGCAAAAGGGGTTCATTCAAAATAAATTCTCACATAGTCTGATCTATATACGTAGTCTTTAGTCTCAAATATACTTTATATAATCAAAGTATCATAACAGTGTAATTTGAATGACCTCATCTGTCGACATGATGCAGGTGAATCACAGAGCTGGTGCAAACATATCCACATCTCTACTATCAGATGCTTTCTGAACTGCTGTTTTTTCACTGCTGTCATTTTTGTTGTTTATTTTGCTATTGAGAGGAAAACACGTGAAACCCCTCCTGTTAGAACCGCCCGTTCCAAGCGGGACTTGAACCCGGGTCCGCCTGTATGAGAATCAGATGCTCTAACAAGGAGGGTAAAGGCTGCAACCCCTAGCGCCAGTCACTAGAGCGTCTCTTGAGATCAGAGGAGTGAGGTTTACTCGCACAGCGACTACTAGCTGGCCTCCATTACCAGTGTTGGAGGTAATGCATTACAAGTAACTTGAGTTACGTAATCAGATTACTTTTTCAAGTAACTAGTAACGGAACGCATTACTTTTCAAATTTACAACATAATATTTTCAAAAAAGTAACAAGTTACTTTTTTACATTTATTTGACTGACAGCTCTCCTGCCCTCATGTTGAGAGTAAGTGCAGAGGCGTGTGTGTAAACATGAGGGTTATTGTAGTTCTAGACTAAATGTGAGCATTTATTCATCTCACTTGCACAATAAAGATTCAGTACTCCTCAAAATTAATAAAATCAGTCAAATGCAAAAATCAGAGTACTATGCAAACCTCCAATAATTAAATGTTAAATAAAACAAATATTTGCATGCATTTAATCTACCTTTATTGACCAATGTCGTGATGCTGACCTTTGATGATTCAGTTAAGCCATGAGCAAAAATGACTAGATTTTTTGTTTTTATTGGTGAAACTTTTTTCTCCTGCGTCCTATTCTTCCATTATGGCAGCACAGCAGAGCTGCGCCCTCTACTGTTCATGTGTGAATTTGCATTTTTACCTCAGCCTGAGGCTTATTATTTCAATTTTGGTGTGTATGAAGAGGTCTTTGCATTTGCACAAAAATAGACCTTTTTTGTTATAAAAAAACAACAACAAAAAAACAAGCCCAGCCTAGTTGAGAAAAAGTAATGTAACTCATTACTATTCTTAAAAAGTAACTAAGTAACTCAATTAGTTACTTTTTAAGGGAATACCGCAATATTGTAATGCATTACTTTTCAAATTATTTTTCCCCAACACTGTCTGTTACACTCACCCCCCTAAACCTCACTCCCATCCGGGTCACGGCACCAATGTAAGCAAATAATGAAAAATACCTTCGCCATGAGTATATCATGGTTTTGAATCACGTTCAGTCTTGTGCGTCACGTGTGCAAAAAGTTGTTGTATGCAGTTCACTTAATGACCACCGGTGTTGCTAATAACAAGTGTTTCTGGATTTTAAATATAGCCCCTTTAAGATATTAATAAATACTATAATAGTATATAAATAATACTAAAATAACACTGAGATGCTATGGGAATGATGTAGTGAGCAATAAATGCCAGTCATATGTAGGTTGATATACCTGAAAAGTGTAACATTGTGGCTTTAAGTCAGGGGTTTTCAAACTGGGATCCGGGGACCCCCAGGGTCCTCCAGAAGGTTCTAAGGGGTCCCCAGAAAATTTCAGAGAATCCATCGATTCACTTCAGAAGGCCTTTATTAACCCCTGGGGCCTTTTATGATGGATGGATGCACTTTTTT
The DNA here is from genome assembly GCF_949357685.1 of Gobio gobio. NCBI lineage: Eukaryota > Metazoa > Chordata > Actinopteri > Cypriniformes > Gobionidae > Gobio > Gobio gobio. The sequence goes on along the minus strand of NC_137103.1, from coordinate 53,948,311 downwards.
GGTCTTCAAATTTTGGGCAGCTATTCACTGCCATTATAAAGCTTGGGAGATTTGTCGTATTTCTTGTATTCGTCTGAAAGAACAATGTCATATACACCTAAGATGACTTGAGAGTGAGTAAATTATGGGATAATTTTCATTTTTGGGTGAACTAACCCTTTAAATATAGCCAATTTAAGTTTGGCTGTTTTTTTTTTTGGCTACAGTTTTTAATGTTTTTTCATACATAAAAAAATATAAATTGATTTTAGGAAGGGGGTCCCTCATAAACGGTTCTTCATATTGGGTGGCATCATTAAGTTTGAAAACCCCTGGCTTTAAGTGAAACAAATGAAGTGTCTTCAAACTTTTAACTGGCAGTGTATGCTGGTACTTCAGTTTAAAATGCTCAGTGAAAGCAGGAGTATCTGTCTGTGCCCACGGGGCCGCAGTTCTGTGCGTGTGAACGTAATGTTGGCACATGCCTCTGTTTTCCCTGGCAGCGTCTGGGCGGATGAGCGCCAGCGTCCTCTCCACATGCTCCTGTTCCGGCCCGGCCCGCTCCGAGCTCGAGGCCGCCATCGCCATCCTGAAGTTCGGGAAGAAGAAAGCCAGCTCCCTGCTGGCCTGCTCGCTGTCAGTGCTGCCATGCAGGGCGTTCAAAAGGGTCTCAGTACCATACTGAGCCCGCAAGCTGAAGAACAGACAACGGCCAGAGAGAAGGAGGTGAGCAGGGATGGATAGAAGGATGGAGAAACAGAAAGAGAAGAGCAGATGGTCTCACTGCTGGTTCTCCGCCAGGGCAGAGGGGGGGAGGCAGAAGTCCACACAGGATGTGTTGTGCTATAACTGTTAGTGCTCAAATCTGTGAGCACAATATGGAACGTCAGCTCAACTCCCTCGTATCACTTTTAAATTATGTTTACTTACCAAATTAAATTATACACACGTCAGGGAATCGCTTATAGGCCACAGAGAGACCATGCCATTTGTAAATCAGTTGTATAATAGTACTTTACTAATAAAATATATAAAAACCAACCAATTATTTTTAAAGGAAAACATGAAATAATATATTACATTTATTCTGTAGTTTTATCCCAATTACCATTGCACACCTGCAGGTAATAGACCAATTTTTAGCTGGTTCAACTGTGCATGCCAATTGTAAAAGACGATCAGAGAAAAGTTATAACGTATGAAACATTGGTTTAAATTGTGCTTTAGGCTATACCAACAGTTGAATGATTTCAGCAAATAAGCAGTTACATTTGATTAAATGTTTCATTAAATGGCTGACACTGAATGAAAATTTTAAAGTTTAAGATTAATATATATATATATATATATATATATATATATATATATATATATATATATATATATATATATATATATATATATATATATATATATATATATATATATATATATATATATATATATACACTCACCTAAAGGATTATTAGGAACACATACTAATACTGTGTTTGACCCCCTTTCGCCTTCAGAAGTGCCTTAATTCTACGTGGCATCGATTCAACAAGGTGCTGAAAGCATTCTTTAGAAATGTTGGCCCATATTGATAGGAGAGCATCTTGCAGTTGATGGAGATTTGTGGGATGCACATCCAGGGCACGAAGCTCCCGTTCCACCACATCCCAAAGATGCTCTATTGGGTTGAGATCTGGTGACTGTGGGGGCCATTTTAGTTCAGTGAACTCATTGTCATGTTCAAGAAACCAATTTGAAATGATTTGAGCTTTGTGACGGTGCATTATCCTGCTGGAAGTAGCCATCAGAGGATGGGGACATGGTGCTCATAAAGGGATGGACATGGTCAGAAACAATGCTCAGGTAGGCCGTGGCATTTAAACCATGCCCAATTGGCACTAAGGGGCCTAAAGTGTGCCAAGAAAACATCCCCCACACCATTACACCACCACCACCAGCCTGCACAGTGGAAACAAGGCATGATGGATCCATGTTCTCATTCTGTTTACGCCAAATTCTGACTCTACCATCTGAATGTCTCAACAGAAATCGAGACTCATCAGACCAGGCAACATTTTTCCAGTCTTCAACTGTCCAATTTTGGTGATCTTGTGCAAATTGTCGCCTCTTTTTCCTATTTGTAGTGGAGATGAGTGGTACCCGGTGGGGTCTTCTGCTGTTGTAGCCCATCCGCCTCAAGGTTGTGTGTGTTGTGGCTTCACAAATGCTTTGCTGCATACCTCGGTTGTAACGAGTGGTTATTTCAGTCAAAGTTGCTCTTCTATCAGCTTGAATCAGTCGGCCCATTCTCCTCTGACCTCTAGCATCAACAAGGCATTTTCGCCCACAGGACTGCCGCATACTGGATGTTTTTCCCTTTTCACACCATTCTTTGTAAACCCTAGAAATGGTTGTGCGTGAAAATCCCAGTAACTGAGCAGATTGTTAAACACTCGGCCCGTCTGGCACCAACAACCATGCCACGCTCAAAATTGCTTAAATCCCCTTTCTTTCCCATTCCGACATTCAGTGTGGAGTTCAGGAGATTGTCTTGACCAGGACCACACCCCTAAATGCATTGAAGCAACTGCCATGTGATTGGTTGATTAGATAATTGCATTAATGAGAAATTGAACAGGTGCTCCTAATAATCCTTTAGGTGAGTGTAAATGACATGAGAAAGTTTAATATTAGTTAAATAAGTTTTATATATCCCCACAGAGGTGCTCATATGCCACTTTGTGCGGAAAGGGATGTAGGCTACAGCAGGAAAGAGAGCATCTCTTTTATTATATCTTCGTTTTCTCCTGATGTACCAAAATTAATAATTGTAGTAAAAGGTGTCAAGAACGAAAATATCTTCCACAGGGTCAAGAACTTTAGGCTTTATTTGATTATGCGCTGCGAGAGAAAGCGACACTAAAAATCTCCGGCGTGTGTGAAATGCGCTATACACATAAAACTTGACGCACCTTAAGTCGAATAACAAGCACAAACTGTGTTAAATAGAATTTGAAGCGATCTGTCCTACACCGTTTTCTACTTTACCACAGTAAATGATGGGATATATACTCCTAATTAAAAGCAAAAGAAAGGAATCAATGTGTATAATCCCCTGAGAGACATAAATTAAGATTTGGGAAAATAAATACGAGATTTCATGTCCAGGAGAATAAAATGGAGTAAGCCTATAGTTAAATTCGTGGAAAATCGGGTGACCAGATCTCAAAGTTAATTTAGCTCAACTCACAAAGCTCTCTTTGGTTTGGCATGAATATCATATGTTTCCATGGCTGCGATGTAACATTATTGCGAACCTATTATTTTTGTAAATAAATGTTTGTGCTTCACTCGTGGCATAATATTCACGTAAAACAGCACTACTGAGCCACTGTGGTGCGGTTGTCACGCACAGCCCTATCGCTGGGTGACAAACTATTGTAATATGCGGACAACATTTTGAAAATAACATCTAATTATCTATAATTAGTCATCTATGAATAATCTATAATCTTACGATTTTGTATTGTATATCCATGTAATTTTCTATGCGTAAACGCTATCTCTCCCTGGTATTCTGCAACCTAACTGCGCGTGCATCCTGTATGTTTAACAGACAATTTTTTTATAGATAGGTGCGTTGGAAGGAAAGAAGACCAAACTATCTCAAAAGTCAAAGGAAATCCCGCAAACTTTCAATAAATTATCAAAAATGTATTGCCAACGTTTCAGTCTCGTATGGCTGATGGAGGTCATGAGACCGAAACATTGCCAATAAATGTTGACACTTTTTGCAAGTATTGATAGTTTGCGGGTTTTGAGATAGTTTTAGCACACAAAAAAATCGAACTTCTTTTTAATCAGCGTTATTATGCATCATTAGTGCATTATGTATGTATTAATATTCTGAATTCATGTTTTTTCACATGTATATTTTCATTTCACTTTTAATTTGAGTAATTGCATGTGCTTTTTTCAGTTTTATTTACATTTCATTTTATTACTTTAACTTAAACGTGTTTTATTTCAGTTAGTTGACACATTTAATCTTATTTCAGTTTTATTTCAATTCATGGAAACAATCTATAATAGTTTTAGTCAGCAATAAGGATCTAGATTCTTGCATTCTAACATTATTCTTAATGATTTAATTTCTCCCATATTGTCATAAAAATATAATTCTCATCATCATAATGAAATTCATTCTGTGTGGACTCTTCATTCATTCTTTCACTCATTCTGCTGATTTTTTTAATTTGTATTATTTAAATCAGCATCAATTAAATTCAGTATATGTATATAAATTCCTATTTTTGAATGAGATTTTTCTTTGCATTGTCCTAATGAAATCGTCCGAGGGGCGGCTTATGTTCATGTGTCAGTCTATATATTTGTCTTCCTGGGAATGAGGTACCTCTCTGGCTGCTGCGTCCTGGCCTCCTCGATATCCGGCGGACCGATGAATTCCCGCCAGGCTGGGATGACGTCCTCACAGCCCTCCATCTTAGAAATGACCAGGACATGCGACGGGCCGCTCGACATAAATTGGATGAGTTCCTGAAAGTAAGGCTGGAAGAGCACGCAAGCACACACACGCTTTACATGACACACTGGACATTCTGCCATTACACACCATCAGCCAAAATATTAAAACGCATGCTATTTTTAGACTTTAACTGATGTCCCTTCATTTACCTCGGCTGCTTTGTGTCTATAGAAGTCTTCAGCTTCTGCTTCACTCAGTGTTCTCTCCTCGTGGGCTAAAACCACAAAACCTGCATCCTGAATCTAGAAACAAAATCATATCATATGTATTCAGGAATATGTTTTTATCTGTGTAGAAAAGGGATATTATCGCATCAATATAAGCAATTTAAAGGGATGAAAAAGAAGTCATCATTTATTCACCTTGGCGTTGTTGTAATGCTGTATACTGTTTGCTTTTATGGACCAAAAAAGGAGTTTTTAAAAAATGTCCGGCTTGCGCTTGTCCATATAGTGGCGGTGAATAGCGACCAGCATCAAGCTTTAAAAAAGATGCAAATGTATCACAGAACGAACCCATGAAACACATGTCGTATATTCCAAGTGTTCTGGGGGTTTGAGATGGGGTTTAGTGAAAAAAAAGTTTAAATGTAATGCTTTATTTAATGAAAATCCTGACTTTGTTCTTCTATGCTCGACTGTGTGAACGTGAGACTCTATAAGCGCCGCAGTTCACTTCAACTCGCCCAGAAAAACACACAAATTGTGAGAAATCAAGATGAATAAAAACGCGACATGTAATACAACTCCTAGAAATCCCCAATATCTGTGTACTTTCTTCACTGAGTTAAAAATCTCCACAACTGTGTGAGTGACAGTTGACAGATGTGAATGCAATGACTTCTTGTGTCGATGATCACAAATAATATTTTCACCTCAGAGAAGAAGGTACATAGTTTGTATTTCATTTTGCGTTTTTATTCATCTTCATTTCTCACAACGTGTGTTTTTCTGAGTGAGTTGGAGTAAACTGCAGGATTTCCGTTAAATACATTATATTTTAGTTTGTTTTTCACCAAACCCTATCATAAACCCCAGAACACTTGGAATATATGCGTCTTTTTTTAAAGCTTGATGCTAATCACTATTCACTGCCATTATGGACGAGTGTGAACGGGACATTTTTTTTAAAGGAACACACCACTTTTTTTGAAAATAGGCTCATTTTCCAGCTCCCCTAGAGTTTCACCATTTTCAAATCCATTCAGCCAATCCCCAAGTCTGGCAGTAGCACTTTTAGCATAGCTTAGCATAGATCAGGGGTCTCCAAACTCAGTCCTGGAGGGCCGCTGTCCTGCAGAGCTAAGCTCCAACCCCAATTAAACACAGCTTCAGGTGTTTTTATTTGGGGTTTGAGCTAAACTCTGCAGGATGGCGGCGCTCCAGGACCGAGTTTGGAGACCCCTGGCATAGATCATTGAATCTGATTAGCAATGATTTACGCAGCGGCTGAAAATAAGCTAACTTCCGTCAACATAACCAATGTGACAACCTGCTTGCACAGAGAGCATTCTGGGGACTATTTTCAGGTGCTGTGTAATATCATTGCACCGCTGCACTCATGGTACGGCTCAAAGCTCTTATTAAGATTATAAAGATTATTACGCAGGAATGAGAGTATAGTTCCTAGCCATATCAGCCTAGAAAATCACAACTTTTAATTTTACGCCGGTCTTAGTGTGCGTTCACACCAGACGCGACTTGCGTGAATAAATCACACTATTCACGCGTAGTTGGACGCTTGAACATTTTGAGTTTCATTCTCGCGTGACCATCACTTCACAACAGACGTGACTTCGCGTCATGGGAGGGGCTTCTGCCAGCCGGCTCGTCTTGTTGTGAAATGGCTGACATGGATTGTTTTAAAATACGGCGAATAAGCTCAATTTTCCGTGATTAGCTAATTTGTAGTCTCAATAGGGTGAATTCAGGGTGATTGGGACACTTTTTCCAAGTCATCTCAATGGCAAAAAGTGTCCCAATCACCCTGATATCACCCGATGTATAGCTCAAATTGAGTAAAGAGCGTTTTTTTACAACTTACCAGATTGTCTGACCTCCTCACTCACTTTCTTCCAAGCAAGATCCTTTTTATTCCTGTTTCTATAAAGTATGAAGATGTATCGGACAGCTCCGGGTATCCACATATGATTTTGTCCTCAATGTTGTCACTACTAGAGCAAGCTCCTGATTGGTTAACGTGGAGCGAATATCCGCCAAAGTTCAGATTTTTGCCCGAAACGCTCAATTCGCGCCGCAGAATGTCTACTCGCGTCTTTGCATTGACTTAACATGTAAATCACTCGCGCGTAACGCTTCATTTGCATCTGGTGTGAACGCACCATTAGTACACAATGTATACAGAAGAGTCGAGTTTTAAATAGGAAAAATATCGAAACTCTTTGGTAATTTTTTGAGTGAGATGCTAACGGTCTAATCAGATTCAATGATCTATGCTAAGCTATGCTACAAGTGCTACCGCCAGACCCGGAGATCGGCTGAATGGATTTGAAAACGGCAAAGCTCAACTGTTAAACTCTAGGGGAGCTGGAAAAACAGTGGCGTGTTCCTTTAAATTTCTCCTTTTGTGGTCCATAAAAGAAAGAAGGTCATACGGCATTACAACAACACCAGGGTGAGTAAATGATGACTTAACATTTAGGTTGAACTATCCATTTAAAGAAATATAAAAATTCTGTTATAATATTGTTACAAAAAAAAAAAATACAGGTTTGGAACAACATGATGGCCATTAATTAATTACTGTCCCTTAATGTAAATTTTCCATTCGCTAGAGGTCGCCTATTCAAAACAAAGGCTTAGTTTGATGACGCCAAGTTTGAGGCGAAACCGAGGGGAACGTAGATATGATGTCATCGACAGGCGACGCCCTCACACGTCCCGGTTCCTCGGTTAAAATAGCAATTTCTCACGATTTACAAATAGTTGGAAACATTTGGGATATTGTAAGTACTCAACTGAACAAAATATATAACACTGGCCATATTTTACTGCAAAAATGTAACATATTTCAGCCTTACCTTCATAATAATCTCCTCTGCTTTGCCGTGTGCCACCACATCCGGCTTTATTATTGCCACTGTGTAAGACTTATTAGCAGGAACTAAAAACACAAAACCAGCGCAGGGAAATTCAGCAAACAGAACAAACTACAAATAAGCACAATGAAGGAAAGATCATTACCAGTCACATCTTCATCATGTGGGTGATCCTCAGTGTCATCATTCATCTCTTCTTCAGTTAACCCTTCGTCTTTCACCTGGAGTGTCACATGAAACCCAAATGTCATCTCTTTCGGGACACTTTTTTTTTAAATGGTTACATGTTGATGATGTGCTTTCCTGTGCACTTACCACAACAATCCTAGGGTGTATATATATATTTTTTGTTTTTTACTTGAATTAAAATGTGTTTTTTCCTACAAGCCTTATTATATAATATGCATAATATGAATGCATTTTTATTACACCTCATACTGGACTACATTTCCATCGTTCCATCCCAATTCTTTTTTTCCACCTGGATTCTTGAATGTAATTGACACAGTAATGACAGCATGTGTGTGTGAAGTAGCTCACCTCACTGCGTTCTGCCCCGTGTTGTAGGACGCTCTTCTCTTTGCTCAGCTCTTCCTGTATCATCCTCTGCAGGAGAGGAGCGTTCGGCCCCCGCAGGACTGACACGAGCTGCCCACCCTAAAAACATGATATTTGAGTGCATCTCACAGGAACATGTCCATGGCACTTTCACAACATCAAATATGTGAAATTTAAGCCTGTTTTAGGCTTTAGGTTCATTATTTTCATGATGAATAAAGTATTAGTTTACCCAAAATTTTAAACAATTCTGTCATTAATTTCTTACCCTCATGTCCCTCCTTTGACAGCTACACTTTGACGCTTCAAAAAGTTAATCAAGATCATAAAACGAATCCATATGAATTGAGCGGTTTAGTCCAATTTTTCTGAAGAGACTCGATCGCTTTATATCATGAACAGTTTGAATGTAGTCTTTTATTCACATTGAAACATTCATCAAATCACTCATCAGTTGTGGTAAACAGAAGCTCAAGCATGTTCGCCTGACGTGCGAGAACCAATGAGGTTCATTCTTGTGTTACGCATCACGTTTGAGCTTCAGCAAGGTTTGTTCTCTCAAGTCAAGCATGCTCGGTTGAGCTTCTGTCTATGTTCGCTGATCAGTGTTTAAATATGAATAAAAGCCTAAATTAAATCTGTTCATCATATAAAGCAATCGAGTCTCTTCAGAAAATTTGGACTAAATCCACTCAATTCATTTGAATTAGTTTTACAATCTCTTTATGAACTTTTTGAAGCATCAGTGGTAGTTGCGTAGCTGTCAATGGAGGGACAGAAAGCTCTCAGATTTCATCAAAAAGATCTTCATTTGTGATCCAAAGATGAATGAAAGTCTTGTGAGGAATTAATGACAGAATTTTGTCATTATTTTTTGGGGTGAATTATCCCTTTAAGCACAATTTCCTCCAAAATGCTAGTTTTTGTTATGCATCTGGATGTTTTGACTCTCTTTACTGCACTGCAGTATTTTTTATTTATATCAGCATAAATTAAAGGCAGTGCAGCTAATACCTCCATGATACTGTACATAAATCCTTTACAGTTTAAGTATATATATTTACAACCCCAAATCAGAAAAAGTTGGGACAGAATGGAAAACGCCAAAAAAAAAGAAGTGATTTCTAAATGTACTTTGACTTGTATTTCATTGCAGACAATATGAACACAAAATATTTCATGTTTTGTCTGGTCAACTTCATGTCATTTGTAAATATGCATCCTTTCCTGTCATTCAGACCTGCAACACATTTAAAAAAAAGTTGGGACAGTAAAGCATTTACCACTTTGTAATGTTGCCATTCCTTTTCACAACACTTAAAAGACGTTTCGGGACTGAAGACACCAAGTGATGAAGTGTTTCAGGTGTAATTTTGTCCCATTCTTCCTGCAAACAAGTCTTAAGGTGGGCAACAGTACGGGGTCTTTGTTGCCACACATTCTCTATTGGAGACAGGTCGGGACTGAGGCAGGCCAGTCAAGTACCCGAACCCTCTTCCTCCGCAGCCGGGACTTTGTAATATGTGCAGAATGTGGTTTTGCATTGTCTTGTTGAAATATGCATGGACGTCCCTGAAAAAGATGTCTTCTTGAAGGCAGCATATTATGCTCCAAAATCTCTATGTACTTTTCAGCATTAATGGTGCCTTCACAGAAGTGCAAGTTACCTTTGCCAAGGGCACTGACACAACCCCATACCAAGACAGACCCTGGCTTTTGGACTTGTTGCTGGTAACAGTCTGGATGATCCTTTTCTTCTTTGGTCCGGAGCACACGGCGTCCATTCCTCCCAAAAAAATACCTCAAATACTGATTCATCTGACCACAGTACAGGTTTCCACTGTGTGATGGTCCATCCCAGATGCCTCGAGCCCAGAGAAGTCGACGGCGCTTCTGGACACTGTTAACATAGGGCTTCCTTTTGGCACAGTACAGTTTTAACTGGCATTTGTGGATGTAACTACGTATTGTGGTACTTGACAAAGGTTTGCCAAAGTAGTCCTGAGCCCATGTGGTGATATCGCTTCTAGATGAATGACGATTCTTGATGCAGTGCCGCCTGAGGGATCGGAGATCACGGTTGTTCAGCTTAGGTTTGCGCCCTTGTCCTTTACGCACTGAAATTCCTCCAGATTCCTTGAATCTTTTAATTATGTTATGCACTGTTGAATGTGAAATATCCAAATCTCTTCCTATCTTTCTTTGAGGAACATTGTTTTTAAACATTTCAATAATTTTCTCACGTATTTGTTGGCAAACTGGCGATCCTCGGCCCATCTTTGCTCCTAAAGGATTAGACCTTTCTTGGATGCTGCTTTTGTACCAAAATCATAATTACAATCACCTGTTGACATCACCTGTTTCAAATCACATCATTATTTAACCATTTTACCTCATTACTAGCCCTAAATTGCTCCTGTCCAAACTTTTTTTGAAATGTGTTGCAGGTCTGAATGACAGGAAAGGATGCATATTTACAAATGACATGAAGTTGACCAGACAAAACATGAAATATTTTGTGTTCATATTGTCTGCAATGAAATACAAGTCAAAGTAAATGTAGAAATCACTTCTTCTTTTTTTCATTTGCGTTTTCCATACTGTCCCAACTTTTTCTGATTTGGGGTTGTATGTATATATATTTATATATATATTTATATATTGTTAGTTGTATCACATTACAGTAATGAGATTTATGGTATAATTTGCTGAATTAAATAAGATTAAATTAATGAGAAAAAACTCTGGTCCTAAAAGCAGAATCTTTGTAAATATGCACAATAACATGGTGTTCTTTCATTTATTTTGGGATGAAACTTCGCTTGCATGTGTCTGCTTGCATCTATCCATCCATCCATGTCATTATTTGGTCATGTTAACTTCATTTTAAGAGCAGTAAGAATTTGCAAGGATTTGGAAACACTGAGACAGATGTACAGTTTCAGACCCACCGCATAAAACAGAAAGGTGGGCTCACACTTTCCTCTGTACTTCTCCAGAGCTTCAATCCCATCAGCCTCAGCCTGCAGGGATGATAAGACAGTGTGACAGAAATGTCGACATTTAGAATGATTGTTTGTGGGCCATCTAATCTTCAGAGCAGCTTATCTTACCGTGGCAAAATGCAGCAGCTCGTCTCCCAGCTCATTCTTGATCTTTCTAAAGAGACTGACGACGGCGCGGCAGGGTCCGCACCACTGCTGGTACACATCAACCACTGACACACACACAAAACACCAGATCACAACAACTACTGCAACACTGAAAACTCAAACGCCACTTAAAGATGCAACTCTGTCAAGAACCCTGACAGACCGACCGACTGACAGCAATGAGACAGAAAACAGTAAAACAGAGGCCCTAAAGTGTGTGTGAAGTGAACAGAAGTAATGTAATGTTCATATTTCAAACCCAACTAACTTTACTTTTTGTCAAAAGTATTGATTGTGTGCTTTTGCATCTTTTCTTAAATCAATTATATAAATGCTTATGTTTGGTAATTCAATTATAGCAATATTTTAAGTGATAGACAGACATACAGACAGACAGATAGATAGATAGATAGATAGATAGATAGACAGACAGACAGACAGACAGACAGACAGACAGACAGACAGACAGACAGACAGACAGACAGACAGACAGACAGACAGACAGACAGACAGACAGACAGACAGACAGACAGACAGACAGATAGATAGATAGATAGATAGATAGACAGACAGACAGATAGTTAGACATACAGATAGATAGACAGATAGATACACAGACAGATAGATAGATAGACAGATAGATAGACAGACAGATAGATAGATAGATAGACAGACAGACAGACAGACAGACATACAGACAGATAGATAGATAGATAGATAGATAGATAGATAGATAGATAGATAGACAGACAGATAGATAGACAAACAGATAGATAGACAGACAGACAGATAGATAGACAGATAGATAGACAAACAGATAGATAGACAGACATACAGATAGATAGATAGACAGACAGATAGATAGATAGATAGATAGACAAACGGATATATAGACAGACAGATAGATAGACAGACATACATACAGATAGATAGACAGATAGAAAGACAGACAGACATACATACAGATAGATAGATAGACATACAGATTGATAGACAGACATACAGATAGATAGATAGATAGACAGACAGACATACATACAGATAGATAGATATATAGATAGATAGATAGATAGATAGATAGATAGATAGATAGATAGATAGATAGATAGATAGATAGATAGATAGATAGATAGATAGATAGATAGACAGACAGACAGACAGACAGACAGACAGACAGACAGACATACAGATAGATAGACAGATAGATAGACATACAGATTGATAGACAGACATACAGATAGATAGACAGATAGATATAGACATACAGATAGAGAGATAGATAGACGGACAGAAGATAGATAGATATATAGATTTTTCACTCACCTATTAACCCTTTCGTTGCCAGAACATCACTCCACTGATCGTCATTATTGATGTTTATCTGAATTTAAAGTTTTCAAGAGTTGTCAGGCATTTTTCATTTGAGACACAAAGTAATGTTAAATAAACTAGAAAACTACAGTCAGTCGCACAAACAACACCTCATTTATAGTTTAAAGCTGATGTTTCGAACTACAAACCTGTAAACTAATCTCTTTCTTTTTACCAGCCATAGAAATGCCTTTTTAAGGGTAAAAAAAAACAACAACTAACGTTACGCGTTTCTCCAATTATCCCAAGTGTGGTAATGATGTGAGCGTTATTTTTATTTCCCAAAAAGTTTCAGCGTTGGTCAGTATCAGCGCATGCGCAGCACGGACTGTTTGGCGTCCTTGTCGCGCAGCAACCATTTATTACCCGTTCCTCCGGCGCCATCTGCCGGACGGTGTGTGCATTACAGGGTTTATATTCTCACAGTCGGGCAACCAGCGCATGTCTGTGTCACTAACAAAGAAGTACTTTGAATGTTTATGTATTTATATCTATATTAGGCCATGATACTTAAAAGACAATGTCCAAACACCAAAATGTTAGTGGCGTGGGTCAGAAAACTCACTCAATAACAGGAAAAATGCTGCAGATTCCAGACATAATCCTCCATGTGTCTTGTATCATATCCATCATGTTTGCCAGGAAATAGTTCATGGTTAAAAGAATGAAGAAAAAGAGAGGCATACTGTATTAAGCACAATGTCAGGTCACAATATTTTTAGGTTGACGGCATCATCAGACAGCTTGGGCTCTTTCTATAGATTCCAGAAAATTCCGGTGGAAAATAATTTTCTCTGTATCATGTAGCCTATGCAAGATGAATCTGAATGGAGTAATATTCCCTTTTTTTGTAATTTCGCGGTTTAAATTCATTTGCACAGGTGGGGTGTGTTGTAACACTGCGTTACAATGAGCTCCTATTAGAACTATGCTATTATATTCTATACTTTTATGAATTATTTAGAGAAACAATGAGAAAACGGTGAATAATGAGAGTCAATGTTCAGAAATTATTCATTATAATTATGTTTTGAACTATGCTGTATAGCTGTATTTAGCGATGTGTTTGTTGTCAAACTAAAAAATCTGTATATTTTTAATGATTAAAAAATGCCATTATTTTATTTTAAAAAGTTAATAATTGTATTTTATTGACAAATTTTTTTAGTTAGTCTTGTATATATTTTTTTGATTATATCAGGTAACATTTTAAGCTGTCATTTGGTCATGTTACAATGTACCCCACCTATGGGGCATGTTGTCACATTTCACTTCCATTCTTTCGGTGTAAATCAAGAAAAAATTATACACTGTATTAATTAAACAAAACCACATATTTGTACTAGACATGTGGGGAATCAATGTGAGAAAAAATAAATACTCTGAACCCAAAGTGGATTTACAGAAACTGAGACAAAAGCGTTAGGTTGTGGTCGTCTTTTTTACAGAAAACCCTGAAATTACTTAAAACATTTTTAAGTATCACGTTCTGAATGTGATAAATATTATAGCATATGTTGTGTGATTTAATAAATATATAAAATATGCAAAAAAACGACAAACAAAATAGGCTGGTTTTTTTTTTTTTGGTTATAAATTAATTTCCGAAAGTGTGTAACTCAGCCCCTTTGTGCTCTAGCACCCTGCAGACAGTTTGGGCTGTTTCCAGCATATGTCAGCAAACACTGGAAAAAAGAATTCAATGACACTGGGATATTGCATTTATACCACTGTATATTGGTATGGGGGGGTGCCCTCCCATTCATGTGAATAAATCTTGCATACATGATCCAGACAAAATTATTTTTTCCAGTGTTTGCTGCCATCTGGTGGAAACAGCCCAAACTGTCTGCAGGGTGCTAGAGCACACAGGGCCTGAGTTACACAAAAATCAAAAATGACCTCTTTTTTGGGGGGGTTATTACAGCTCAGACAACACATACTTAAATGTTTATCACTTTTAGCAGTGTTTTATGTAACTTCAAAGGGTTTCCTGTAAAATGGCACAAAAATTGTGTATTTAGAGACACTGTATGTGGGTATGGGAAGCTTTTCAATTTGGGGAGGCCAAATCTTTTTGTTTCAGCATCTGGTTCTCTATCTGGGATAGACATTCCTCACATGAGAGCACTGATGTGAAGGGCAGCCAAACACAACAGCAGTTCTCAGACTTTGAAGATATGTGAGTAACCTGACACAATCTTCACTATTATAGGCTAATAACTGAACCATGAGAGTTGATAATTGAGTCGGCATATGTGATGATGCCTCAGTTCTCAGATAAAGTAAATAACATGTACTTAAATGTTCACCCTTGAGTATTTAACTTAAGTTTGGTTCATCTGTATGAGGAAATTATCAAATATTATGCTGATTTTAAAGTGTGTAGGCCGTGTGTTACAGTGATGATACTCATAAAACTCGCTGGTAAATATATCTGTTTTCATAAGGCACGATCTGAGCTCCTCTGATCAACACACTGTTCATAATAAAACTGACCGTGCTTGTTTGTTCAGTTTATCTCTGAGCACTTCTTGCTCAAACTTGCCTCTGCCCTGAGGAAATATGTAAGGAACATACTTTCCCAGCCTTACAAGAGAACAAATACTAATATTTTTATGTTTATCGATTATGATATACCCTGCAGTTGGCAATGATGTGATTTTAAAAACTGGTAATATCGTCTAATATTATCTATTTTTATCTTCAAAACCATGAAAATAGTTAATAAATTGTTGTGAGGGACACATGAGCAGTAGATAATGCAAGTTTTGTGTTCCCTTTTGCCTGTTATGATTGAGAATAAAAGGTGTTTAAATCTGAACGAGAACAATTATTTGTTTGATATGTGTCTAATGCTGTGGGGTATTTAGAAAATGAATCATACGCAGTTTTTTTTAACTAAATCTAAGTTAAAATGTAACCCTTTTGCATCAATTTAAAAAAGGTCAATAAATTGAAGCTTTGGAGCACAGACCCTTCGCCGATTTTTGTTAAAGTAAAAAACATTATTTAAAAAATATATTTAATAAAACATGTTGAACTCAAAAACTGCTGGCAAATCAAAGCCATAACTCGAAACAAGTTTGAGGTTGATATCTCAAAAAATGAGCTTTCAGTCAGATTTTGTTTGGATGCAGTACCAGATTTTCCCCATTAGATGCCAGCAAAGCTCCACTGGCACACAGTTCTTGGATTTATGATTTGCAGTACAGTTGGATTTCACTCTCAAATATCACAAGCACACAATTATTTTTATTACACATGTACAAACCACACTCTGACATCCATACCAACACACACACATACAGTTATAGCTGCATAATTTATCCAATTCACCCTTCGCCGCGAGTTTGATTGACAGGCCATCTGACCAATCACATCGCCGAATCTGCCATTTTGTCTGACAAAGCAGTCAGGAGAGTTAGTAGATTAACGTGGACTTGAACTTGGAAAAACGGTGTGTACTGACGTCTTTCCGCGGTTGAAACAACATTTCTTTTAGTGTTCATTCATGTTTATTTCATGCTTATCAATGAACTACAAGGAAGAGATGATCGGTTCACGAGGCGCTACAGCGATGACGACACATTAAAGAGCCACAAAACGGTATTTATTGTTTAAATTTCTTTAAAAAAAATGACAATTTCAAAGTTTAGACTTTGTTTTTTACCAAAAGTAACTTGCTCTGTCCTGTCTGTCGGTGTCAGTGTCCTCTTTGCTACGTGAGAACGTGTGTGTGTGTGTGTGTGTGTGTGTGTGTGTGTGTGTGTGTGTGTGTGTGTGTGTGAGAGAGAGAGAGAGAGAGCCCCATGGATTGTAGGACATAGCAACAGTAACTAAAGGGGGCGGGTCTTTGCGAACAGTCAATTGGCTGCATAATATAGTATTTGCTTTATAGGACAAACATGATTAAATGACACCATCTGGTAAAAAAAAAGTAAACAATGTAATTTTGAAGCCTTGCCAACAGAATAAAGCCTATTAGCCTAACAAAGATTGCATCATTTTATAGTTAAATGGCCATGGGATTCAAAATTGCAGTTCAGTTGGGGACATTTTTTGTCCTTAGCTTAGCACAAAGACTGGAGGTAAACGGCTCCAGCTAGCCTAGCTTAGCACAAAGACTGGAGGTAAACGGCTCCAGCTAGCCTACTACTCAATAAGTGACAAAATAACGCCAACATTTTCCTGTTTACATGTTGTAATGTGTATAGTTACATCGTGTACTAAGATCGACACAGCGCCTGAAAATTTGACCAAAAATAAAAATCTCGATTAATTGAACATTGTCCTCGATTACGAATAAAGAATGATTATTTTGCTCTTTTTTTTGCTTTCCTTTTTTTGCCCTCATAGTTCACTGATAAGGTTTGTACTGTAAATATTTTCTACTATTTAAGGTGGGATATTTTTTTCTAATGAAAATGCATTTCTTTGTGATTTTAAAACACTTGAAGGAAACGGTTCACTTTCAGCAGTTTTTGTCTATGGGGCAGATTTCTGCTTGTTGTACATCACATAAATAAGCACAGTAGAACTACATTACATTTATTTGAATGCATTAATGAGAGAGTGATTGTGTGTATGAATTACTCATACCGTTTCTATTAAATATGAAGCTGTGGTTTGTACTTATTTCAAAGGTATTAAAATATATGCCTATAACGGTTGAGTTTCTAAGCTACTTTAGTGATAAATCACAAATCACAGGACGGTGTTGACACTGAGTTTCTGCCCGCGATCTTCATGTGATGTGCGCGCTACCATCTGTGAGTGTTCGTGTGTCACAATATATCATGCATTAGTTCAACATAATACACATCTGATGGTCTAAAATCGCTTCAATGTTCAAACCGGCAGGCCTTAAAACACATACAAATGACAAAGCTTTGTGAGGACGCCAGTGAAAGTGATCTGGAGCTCTGAACGGAGAAGTTTAACGTTGTTCTTGAAAAGTGCACAATCGCTTTAATGTTCAAACTGGCAAGCCTTTAAACTCATTTAATTGACAAACTTCATGAGGACGCAAGTGAAAGTGATCTCAGGGCTTGCGCGCGCCGTCTGTGTGTATGTATCAGCGCATATAAGAACGGTGATTAATTTGCGTGTATAAACTGTGTAAAACATGCAATTACCATAGTAATTCTGGGCATCTATATACAAAGATAACTACTCCTGAGTCCTGCCTTTTTCCGTGTGCCTGCAAACTGCACTTGATGTGACTGATGGGGCGGAGTCACGTGAAAACCTAAATAACCGCAATGGGAAAATTACGTCGGTTAGAGGTTCTGAATTTCGGTTTTGATCAGTTTTCGGTTACATGTCCAGCCCTAACATTGGTTATATTGATGGAAGTTCGCCTATTTTCAGGCGCTGTGTAATATTATTGCGCCGCTGCACTCATGGTTCGGCACAAAGCTCCTTTATTATTACGCAGGAATGAGAGAATAGTTCCTAGTCATATCGGCCTAGAAAAGCACAACTTTTCATTTTCCGTCGGTCTTATGCCGCGTTCCAGGCAACCTGTAACCCGTGTTTTTCCAACCTTCTACACGTGAAAGTGCACTGGAAAGGCAGTCAAACCCATGAAAAATTTTGTAATTTCACCACCGATGTATATAATTTAAAGTCTACTCTGTTTCAAAGTCAACGCATGGCTTTTTCCCCCGGGTAAAGCAAGGAAAACAACACCTTTACCTGGCATTTAGTTAAAAAAAGGTGACATAATGGATAGCATTTGTCCTTTCTTGGAGTTGGAAAAACTAATTTCATTATGACCTGCAGGATTTCTTGTAAAAAAGATTTAAAAACAAAAGAAAAGACGAGAGTCGGCTGTTTTTGTCTAGCCTGTTGTAAGTTTTATTTGAAAATGTTTGTGATTTTAGGCTAGATTCTATGTTTAAATGTTTTGCCACTCGCGTGAGCAAGCTAAATGTAAATGAGGTTATATAAATATAAAGTCATGAATTGAATAAAACGTTGTTCAAACGCAGCATATGTGAAAGCACAACAGCGCGTGCTGCTCCTGCATTGTATATGCACCGCCACACGCACCGCATACGCACTGCAGAAGGAGTATGTGTGAAACGGCGTTATTGAGCAGTAGGCTAGCTGGAGCCGTTAACCTCCAGTCTTTGTGCTAAGCTAGGCTAGCTGGAGCCGTTAACCTCCAGTCTTTGTGCTAAGCTAGGCTAGCTGGAGCTGTTAACCTCCAGTCTTTGTGCTAAGCTAGGCTAGCGGTGGGTGCGTCAGACAGAGTTATGGCACGGAGATGAGAATGGTATGTATGGACTTATCTAACTCCAGGGGATACAGGGAATAAGATAAAGTCACAAAAAGTCGGCAGATGTAGTTTGGTCCTAGAGAGCCGCTGTCCTGCAGAGTTTGGCTCCAACCCTGAAAGACGTCTATAGAAGCTCTTATTGAGAATTAACAGAGGTTTAGATGTTGATGATTTATTGAAAGTGTTTGGTCGCCATTATGGAGATCAGTGTTTACTTCAGTTGGGCAGTTTGACTCTCAGCTTTTATGTGAGTTTGTGGTTTTTGTTACAGTGTAATAAATAACACACTCATAGGCATCAGTCACTTCACTAAATACTTACCGGCTAAGAAATAATTAATTATTACCTTACGATACATCTATTTTCAAATCCACATCCTTTGAATATCACAACACCAATGTCTGCAAACACATAATCTGTTCAAATCAAAAGAAGCCATAAACAAAAATAGTCCTTACCTTAAAAGGTACAATTTTGTACTTTTTTTTTTTTTTGACAGTGTATGCTCATCTATAAATGCCATGTTACACCCCTGTATAAAAACTCTGATATTGTCTTCTTGATGGATTTTTTTTTTTTGTAAGTGAGGAAATCTCCTGATTCTCCATATATGGCCACTCTGGTCCTAGCATCAAATGAAAAATATTTTAGGATAACATCAGCTTTAAGGTCAACAAGAAAAGCATTTATTTTTCCTTCCCGAACATTAGTGTCTTGGGAAACGCCCAAAATACATGATTATTAGTCTCAGGGGAACAGACAACACACATATTTTCCATGTTCACTTTAAAAGGCTATAAAACAAGTGACTTTGTGTTGTTGGCATTAAAACTTTACTTGGTTCGGACATTAACCCATTGGCTCGGCTCAACCGGTTTACCCGTTTCAGTGAAATGACTGGCTCATGATTCGGACTTCAGTAATTCACTTGTGCCTGAAGATTCTGGAGTAAACCATCTGGCGATAGAAATAGACAGCTGATCATCATGGAGATTAAAATAATCGTGCTTTTAGTTGTAATTGCATACACGTGCACTGCCAACAATTACGGTAAGAAGATTGTCAGATCAATATGCATAAAAAGTGACGTTTCTTAAAGGGTTAGTTCACCCAAAAAGGAAAATTCTGTCATTAATTACTCATCTCATGTTGTTCCAATCCTGTAAGACTTTTGTTAATCCTTGTGTATTGTTCAGATTCACTGCCCTTTCGTTAAGTTCGGGATGAATGTAAAAATGTATCTTTGTTTGTTTGTTTTTTTGCATAAATCTGTTAATCAACCACAGTCCTGATCAAAACTACTAAATGTTTTAAAAAAGAGCTTTATTGCCAAGTGCACAAGGAATTTTTCTTGGTGCTGAAGCTTCCAGTGCACATATACAATACAAACACAACAAGAACGTAGTAATACAAATTCTAAGAATAAAAAATATGAAAATAGTAGGGCTGTGCATTGGCACTGGCCTCACAATTCGATTCGATTACGATTCACCAGGTAACGATTTAGATTCAATTAGATTCTACGATGCATTGCGATGCATCAAAATTCTACTGCACACAACAAGGCAAATTTTTAAGCAGTCAGATATTGAACAACAGATTGTATTGGCTGCTATGTGTGTATTATCACTCTCCTGTATCTTTGACATAAATGTCATTAATTAAAATAAAATATAAGAAAACATAAATCACTGCTTTCAGTGCTTTGAATGAGAAATGTTTCTCTTCTCTCTACTTTAGAACGATCAACATGGTTCGTGAAGTTAGATGTATTGCCAACCTGCTTGATTTTAGTGTGGCAGGTTTTACACACCGTGTAAGTCTTGTCTAGTTTCCCATCATCTTCGTAGAATCTGAAATGTGCCCAGATGTCCGCTTTCCAAGCTTTGGGTGCGTTTTTAATTACCCGTCTATCGCGGTCATCTCCCTCCGCCTCAGCCATCTTGATTGTTGTTGTTGTTATGACCCCGGAAGTAATTGAAACTTCACAACTTTATTGTCCAACTCAAGGCCAGAAAATATAAACGGTGACATAATCGATTATGGCACTTTGCCGCATCGATGCTGAATCGTGCATGCCCCGCATTGCGATGCATCGCCGAATCGATTATTGTTGACACCACTAGAAAATAGTATAAAAGATATAAGGTCACAGTTACGTTTAGCCAGAATAAACATTTACAGAGTATGAACATATTTACAGTATTTGAGTAGTATGAATAAAATATAAATAATCTCCTGAGTTTAGAAAATATTGAACTAAACAGTCGGAGTATTGCACTTACAGGCATATGCCTTGGTGGGGATATTTAACTGTTCAAAAGGGAAATGGCCTGTGGGAAGAAACTGCTCCGGTGACAGTAGCTGATTTGGTAGCTGAACCAAACCAGACAGTGATGGAAGTGCATAAACCAGACTCAATGACAGCCGAGTAGAACTGAATCAGCAGCTAACGAGAATAAACCTCATTGGTTCTCGCTGAAACTCAAACGTGGCCTTCAAAGGATGCAGCCTTTGAACTGGGACACAGCCACACAGTATCAGTAGGCCTACTATAATTTGCTTTGGATAAAAAGCAAAGAAAGCCTTTTCAAAAATGTATCCAGGTTTTCCTAATTATTCTCTGGTGGTATTGTGAGAGCTTTCACTAATGTTTTTTGTATTGATTACAGATTCTGACCATGTTCCACAGGTCCAGTACCTGAATCAAACCACTGAGGAGAATGCTTCTGAAATGACTAAGGGTGGTCAAGAAGAGTGCAAAGATGACGACTACACCATAAACGTGAACAGTAAAACATTTAAGATTATTTTCAAGTCATTAATTTGACCAATAATTGTAATTTCAAGAATTTAACCCGTTAACTGTCACTGGCCCACCGGTGGGCCCATTTGCCACTGCATGTTTAAATCGTATATTTATCCTGATCTAATGTTGACAAACTATCATTCGAAAGCTTACAAACTCAAGAGTCATCCTGTGAAAACCGTTTGCAAATCGGATTTTGCCATTTTTCGGATTTTGTCATGTTTCATATTACAACGTTTATTTTAAAAACTTTATAATAAAAACCTTTTCTAATCTTGACAAAACACATATCGTCGGAAAGGTCTGAGTCTCACGTTTCTATATTTGCCAGCTGCTTTATGATATTTGGACAAAAATATATACATTTGTTACAGGAGATTGCATTAAAAAAAATCTATGGAATTTGAATGACACCTGGTGGCTATTTGTGGTACAGCGCCTAAACAAAATCTCATGGGAACTTAAATTTTTGTGATATCAACTTCAAATTTGGAACACAAATTGGTTAGATATTTGGCATTGATTTGATAGTAATTTTAGAGAAATTATTTTGTAAAGTATATATTTTATATATATTTATTTTTTGAAGTTATTACACTTGAGCCATAATCTGCTGGCTGTCCTCTTTAAAATGAGACCAAACGTATATCTATATTCCAAAGCATTCTTGAATTGCAACCATTTAAGTTTGGATAGTGCTTCTTCATGTATATTTTCAAAAAGGGGGGTGACAGTTAACTGGTTAAAAAATATTTCGCTATGAATATTTTTTTTATCTATTAGTCTGCCTTTACATTGCTTTAATGCATTACTGTCTTATTGTCATATTTCTGTCCCGTGCAGAGTGAATCCAGCATTTATATGAAGATGTCACTTGCGAAACTTTGCAGCATGCAATTGGGCGTCTGTCCTCTTAGCAGCAACCTTGATTCCCTAAGATAACGGGAATGAGCATTGCGTCAGTTTCTGACGGGGCCGACTGCCAGTTTAAAGGCCCTTTCATACGGACGCGTCATGGAAAAAAGCGAAGTGGAAAAACTAATATTTTGTGTGCGAAAAGTTCGCATCAAAACCATTCACATCAGCCGCGACGCGAGTTCGCAACGTCTGTGACATTTCAGTGCTCCGACATTCCAAAACATTCACTTCACATTCAGTGAAGATGAGCTTTTCATTTTATTTAAAAGACCGAAAAGAAGGTTTTGGGTGCACCCAGTCTTAAAGAACAGAGAGTCTGAAGGGGAGTATGCTAATCTTGTACAAGCTAAAACTTTATCATGGCCGGTTCCGCACTTAACGCTACTTCAAATGTCCGTGGGACAATTTTTAGGAGCTCCTCCAGAGACGAGACAAACCACACACTTCAGGAACCAATCAATCCGGTGCAGCTGTTTCCAGTTAAGTCACAATGTAAACATTTAAGTGCCACAGTTGTACTGACAGAAACACATTCACTTTCCATAGTCGCGGACACAATTAGGTTTAGAAAAAAATCTACGAGTTTTAACTCAAAAGGTTATGTTATCGTTGTCTGTAGCCTACAGTGGGCAAACACAGCTGCATGTGTACACCTGTAACTACAACTACAGCAGTAATCTTGTGAGAAATGCCATAGCTGGCAACGGTTAATGTTGATTAAATAGCTAATGATATCAACTGGACGTTTCGTCACCTTTGTTTCCTTGTATGTGATTGGTTGAAGCCTTTTCTGTCGCTGCGAGTGTTAACAAAAATCGACATCGAAACGGAAAAAATAAACATTGTTTTTTTCGCCACAGCACATTCGCGTTCGGTGTGGAAGCACACATTACACAAACAGCTGATCAAAAAATAAAACCATCGCGCGAATTATCCGCGTGTCAAAATCGCGTCCAGTGTGAAAGGACCTTTAGTCGCACTGAAAGCAATTTTCATCAGAATTTTTCAAATGAAGAGCGCCAGCATCAACTGCTCGATGCTCGTTCCCATTATCGCAGGGAACCAAGCCTACGCTAGTAACCGGAAAGTTCACTTTCGATACGGTTCACTCACATTGCGTCAGTTTCTGAAGCTTATGGGGAACGCAATTCAATAGCACTGTGCCACTAGCGCAGAACTGAAGCCGTCCTGTGAGGCCGTAGCGTGAGGGCGCTTGATGACAAGGGTATAAAAGACTGACTCTGTGGGGACTTCCTCCACAAGGCCTTTGCTAGCATAAGACATGAGTATTGACGTCTGAGACCAAAGTATGAATCACGGCCCTGAAGTGGGGGGGTCTGCGAGCGATTTGGAGGAAGTAAACCTGTTTGATTATAATTAAAACCCAATTTCACATGCTGGGAATGGCTTCCCAAGCCTGGCTCTGGGCAGTGAGGGGTTGAAGAGCTGCAGATGGCAGGTGGGAGGTGAACACATACAGTGAGGAAAATAAGTATTTGAACACCCTGCTATTTTGCAAGTTCTCCCACTTAGAAATCATGGAGGAGTCTGAAATTGTCATCGTAGTACTCCACACAGATCTTCTCTAGATCAGTCAGGTTTCTGGCCTGTCGCTGAGAAACATGGAGTTTGAGCTCCCTCCAAAGATTCTCTATTGGGTTTAGGTCTGGAGATGGGCTAGGCCACACCAGAACCTTGATATGCTTCTTACAGAGCCACTCCTTGGTTATCCTGGCTGTGTGCTTCGGGTCATTGTCATGTTGGAAGACCCAGCCTCGACCCATCTTCAATGCTCTAACTGAGGGAAGGAGGTTGTTCCCCAAAATCTCGCAATACATGCAGTCGCCCTGTTCCATGTGCAGAAAAACACCCCCAAAGCATGATGCTGCCACCCCCATGCTTCACAGTAGGGATGGTGTTCTTGGGATGGTCCTCATCATTCTTCTTCCTCCAAACACGTTTAGTGGAATTATGACCAACAAGTTCTATTTTGGTCTCATCTGACCACATGACTTTCTCCCATGACTCCTCTGGATCATCCAAATGGTCATTGGCAAACTTAAGACGGGCCTGGACATGTGCTGGTTTAAGCAGGGGAACCTTCCGTGCCATGCATGATTTCAAACCATGACGTCTTAGTGTATTACCAACAGTAACCTTGGAAACGGTGGTCCCAGCTCTTTTCAGGTCATTGACCAGCTCCTCCGTGTAGTTCTGGGCTGATTTCTCACCTTTCTTAGGATCTTTGAGACCCCACGAGGTGAGATCTTGCATGGAGCCCCAGTCCGAGGGAGATTGACAGTCATGTTTAGCTTCTTCCATTTTCTAATGATTGCTCCAACAGTGGACCTTTTTTCACCAAGCTGCTTGGCAATTTCCCCGTAGCCCTTTCCAGCCTTGTGGAGGTGTACAATTTTGTCTCTAGCGTCTTTGGACAGCTCTTTGGTCTTGGCCATGTTAGTAGTTGGATTCTTACTGATTGTATGGGGTGGACAGGTGTCTTTATGCAGCTAACCACCTCAAACAGGTGCATCTAATTTAGGATAATAAATGGAGTGGAGGTGGACATTTTAAAGGCAGACTAGGGATGGAACGATTACCGGTTTCACGATAAACCACGATAAAATGTACTGACGGTTAGTAATATCGTTTAAAAATTCATTATCATTAAAACCGCTCGTGATTATCACGATTTTGAAAACTCGCGGTAAATCCTGTCCAGTCAGCGTCAGTCTGGTGCAGGCGCAGCTGTTTTCTGAATGAGAAGAAATGGCAGAAGGCAGTGACAGCACTCGGGGGATTGTTCAACCTTCTAAAAGGACCAAATCTGAGGTGTGGTCATATTTTGGCTTTTACAAAAGTCCTGAGGGAAACTTAATTGAAGATGGTCACCCTGTCTGCAGAACATGCCAGAATAAAGTCGCTGTAATAGGGGGAACACTTCACATCTGCGAACGCAAGGCAAGTGGACTTTGACCTCAATACCAAAACTACGTCTGGTATTACTACCACTCACACTAGCCTCTTTGGCGGTTGAACTTATTATAGTCTTCTGATATGACTGGCATAATGCTGGCTTTACGTTCGAGATTCATGAATTTAGGGACCGTCTCTAAAGTTACATAGGCTACAAGATTATACACGTGTCTAACTTCTATAGCATTTGACTTAGTCACAAACTTAGTCACAAAACCAGCTGTAAAGTGTTCATCTAGGTGTCAGGTATTTTTTAATATTTAATCAAATAAAATATGAATAAAAATATGGATATGCATTATTTCACTAGGATACTGTTTGGGCTCATACACAAAATATGCTAGATTTAAATGCGTCATAGCTGATAGGACACTGATGAGAATATTGCTTGAGAATATATTTACAGAGATAATATTAGATATTATATTTACACCAAATTATTATTATTTATGCGTTATGCGTTGCTTTTGACAATGGCCATTATAAGGAAGGAAATCCCACAGAATAGAATCTAGCTTAAAAAAGTGCATAGAGCTGCTTTAGTTATTTGTTGTTTGTTGATTTTCAAATATAAAACTTGTTGAAATGTTTTAAATGTGTGCATCTGTTCTTTTTGAACACTTTCATCTCATTTGAAGAAAACCGTGATAATATTGATAACCGTGATATTTTGGGTCACTATAATCGTGATGTAAAAATTTCCATACCGTTTCATCCCTAAGGCAGACTAACAGGTCTTTGAGGGTCAGAATTCTAGCTGATAGACAGGTGTTCAAATACTTATTTGCAGCTGTATCATACAAATAAATAGTTAAAAAATCATATATTGTGATTTCTGGGGGGTTTTTTTTAGATTTTGTCTCTCACAGTGGACATGCACCTACGATGACAATTTCAGACCCCTCCATGATTTCCAAGTGGGAGAATTTGCAAAATTGCAGGGTGTTCAAATACTTATTTTCCTCACTGTAGATGCTTTAGGGGTGGTCCGGCCTCTGCGGTATTAGCCTTCTCCTTGTGCCCGAGTTAGGGTCCAGCACTAGCTTAGGGTCTCCCTGGGGCTTGGGAAATGGGTGGCGTTTGGCTAGATGGATACCGTCTTTTGCTGGGGCTGAACGGGAGTGGGAGCCGGCTTGGCATGAGTCGACAACAAATTAGGGCCACTCTAAGTAGCAGAGAAACTTGTCCAGTTCGGCAGGAAGCTAACACTCAGCGAAGCCAAATAAGCTTGAGAACCACCAAATTGGCCATGGCACGACCAATCGCTAGACTTAGGCTGCGTTCACACTGCAGGCTGAAACGACCCAATTCCGATTTTTTTGCCCTTATGCGACCTGTATCTGATCTTTTCATGACAGTCTGAACGACACAGATCCGATCTTTTCAAATGCGACCCAGGCCACTTGGGTATGTGGTCCAAATCCGATACATATCCGATCTTTTGAAATGCGTCTTCAGTCTGAACTGCCAGGTCACATGTATCCGACCCGCACGTCGTTGATACGCGACAAACGTCATCATTGTAACTCCCGTTCCTTACTCCAGTCCAGTGGTGGCGGTAATGCACAAGAAATAGTTGCTAACCGCCAATAAAAGAAGAAGTACGCACCTGTTGCTAGCCAATACACTCCAACTCCAACGCGTTTCTGCACTGTTATGGGCCGCCGCAGACGTGTCTCTTCCCGTGACAAAGTTAGTTGAAGGCGCTCGCAAACATAATTGAAGGTGGATCTGGTCATTCTGAAGTTACTGACGATCAGTAAAGCCACTCACATCAGTATCCCACCACTCCTGGCTGCGACTCCGCACACACACACACGTTTCTCTGTACCGACGTTGCTACCACTGCTCCACAAAACGCCATGGCCAAAAACCTTGCTCTCCTCCTCTTTTTTAATTTTCTTCTTAACATGAGAAGGTTGTAATGGTGCTGGCTCCGTTGCGAAAATAACTTTAATAAAGCTAAACGAACTCCAATGCTGACACCCATATTTGGCTACTTCCGTAAACAAGTGACGTCGTTGACCGTTGAGTACTCTTCTGCGCATGCGGGTCACTTCTGGGTCATTTCACGTTCACACAGGAGATCACAAAAGGTCGCATTTAATTGGAAATGTGAACGGCCTTGCAAAAAAATCGCATTTTTTCAAAAAATCGGAATTGAGCATTAAGCCCTGCAGTGTGAACACAGCCTTAGTGGCGTGCAGGACGAGGTTGGTCACGCTGCGCAGCTCCTTGAAGGCCGCCGGGTCAGGACCATTCTCGTCCATGGCATGAATAAGCTTGGCTTAGTAAACCTTGAAGAGCTTCCATATTGTGAAGGGCAGAACCAGCTTATGCTCTGGCAACGAGTGTAGATGTCAAGTGGAGTGATAGCCAGAGTTCGCTCAGTCCTCTTCAGGGTTAGGGTTAGGGCAACTGGGCTCCGTGAATGCACGTCCCAGGCAAGTGATGCACTCGGTGTGCTCATCCGAAGGATGCAAGGGAAGCAGGGAATTTGCTCTTTTAGACGAGAAATTTGCTCTTTGACCAGTCGCCGGATGGCTGTAGCTGTTGTAAGGCCCGCTAACATTTCGTTCCAAGGACGGTAACGATCTGCGGTTGAAGGTCGCTGCGCGTTCTGTGTTTTTCAGCTGGGCAAAATGGATTTAATTTTAATATTCTTTATCTGACTCGATTTTCGAATTTAAGATAGAATGCCAATTGGTTGTTTGGTCATTTATATTTTATAGTTAGTCACACATTTAATCATTCTGTTTTAACCTTTTGTTGCAATTATACCGTTCCGCACTGGATAATTACAGAGTAATTCAGAAAGGATCAAAAATGTAACAGGTAAATGTATAATGCCAATTACATAATCAATTAAAAGATAATCTATACACAACATCAAATACTCTGTAGCAAAGAATAAGATATCGATACCTGACTTCTGAATATTATATAATGCAGAATGTCAAGACACTCCACGTTACGGGCCAACCTCATTACAGTATTGCGCCCCGAACTCACTGCTACATCGCTTTAAGTAAATTAGACCAGACCGAAACCTCTTTCAAATGGAAATACATGATAACAAAGGGAATTTAAATTGAATCGAACTCCCATTTGCCTGGATTGAAATTGCCTGAGACCAAATGGCTCCAAAAGCCACACCCACCGTCATGAGTAAAATATATCTAAGCTCTAAAAACTCTTATTAACTTCTTGTATATTTCTGTGGGGATGAGATTTTTGTACCATTCGCAAACAATATCAAACACATATAATATTGTACATTGAGAACCTACATCCAAATCACACAGATTTTGGGTGATCTCAGCATGAAGTTGAGTGGGATGTGGGAAATTTAGGAGAAGGGAAATACATGTAAATTAAGGCTATTTTCAGTTGATTCGTCCTGTCAGTGAGTAATTGTTTTCCACCAGACATCTTGGCGTTACGCAAGTTTTCTCAGTCTTTCACTGTTGAAAGCGCTGTTAATCCACTGCAGGAGCCTTGCTCTACAGCGAGCAGAAGTTCTCTTTCTTGTTTTTACAGTCAGCGAGATCTTTGTGCTTGAAGGAGAAAAATTCTGACGAAAATTGCCATAAATGACATAAATAGGCAGTCGGCCCCACCTATTTCGGTCGGCTGAAATGCCATTTGTCTGTGCAGGTGCACAGACGTGAACCAGCGGTATTCAGAGAAAGACTGAGTTTTCCCAATAAGCAACAGAAACTGATGCAATGCGAGTGAACCGCATCGAAAGGGAACAATACTTTTATTCAATGGATTATATAGGCTGTAGCCTCGCAAGCGAGCCAAGACCGCCCCCTTTTCAATCACTAAAATGCAGTTGCTTTGTCAGTTCCTCGCGAAGTTCCGCTATAATCAATAAAGCTGCCAACAATGCACTAGAAATCGCTAACATTGTGACTATACTTTGTTAATGAAACTGGTCTTCGCGAGCCTGCTTAACTCAGCACTAAATTAAAAAACGGCGTTTTCTAACTAACCAAACACCTCTGGCCATTGCGTTCAAGAGATCAGCAACTACAGTATGTCTGTGATTGACTATATTGCGCAACACTGAAACAAAAACACGTTGTAAATATAAACATTTGATGTTCTCTTGAACACAAATATGCACCGGAGCGTTTCACCAATATATTAGTACGGTATCAACTTGAGGGTGCTTCATCTTACTACAGAACCAGCATTAAACTCTTCAACAACACCGTAACAAGAGTAATATGCAACACAATCTCATGACAAAACTATTTACGTTTTGCAGAATTTCTGGCTTATTCGCATAAATTTGTACAATTTCTTTTGTAAAGTTTTTGTACGATCCGCTAACACCCCAGCGATGGTAATGTTTAAGGGTGGATCTCATGTAGGGATGCACCGAATCCAGGATTCGGGTTCAGATTCGGCCGAATATTGGGCTTTTTCTGCCGAACCTTAGAATTTTTTTCCACCGAACCGAACCCTAGGCTTCCACTACGCGCGCTCCGCTGGTCGACGTAATGACGCCGCCGTTGATTATGGGAATGCGTTTACTAGGTGGGCCGTCCGAATGCTGTCGGCTGTGAGAAAGTGAAAATGGAACTTGTGAACAGAAAACATGTTGTTTGGCAGTACTTTCAGTCAAAAGAAGGCGATTCAAGTCGAGCTACATGTTCAGTTTGCAATGCTGAATTGTCTCGTGGTCTCTCTCTCTATCTCACAGGTTTTCAACTGTAGCTTGCTCTCATTGGATTCTCTGCTTTCTCTAGAGAGAGCTGCTCTTTGGCTCTCTCTTTCTCATTTCTCTCTCTCTCTCTCTCTCTCTCTCTCTATCTTACAGGTAACATTCTAGGCAGAGGCCTACTGAGTATAATTAAGGGTTTAAGTGTACATCCATTTGAAACTATTTTAAAGGGTTAGTTCACCCAAAAATAAAAATTCTGTCATTAAATACTCACCCTCATGTCGTTGGACACCCGTAAGACCTCCGTTCATCTTCGGAACACAAATGAAGATATTTGTGCCCCCCCCCCCCCCCGCGATTGAATTGGGCTTTTATTGTTACATTACAATGTAGTAGACATCAGTGAACATTTCAACTAGCCTGTGTTATGAAAGATACAACAGAATGATTTGATATACTATTTTACTTTATGCAATATGTGTAAAATGGCCATACATAAATTAAAAAAGAAGTGTACTAATGGGAGTAGTAATTGGCAACATTTTCATTAGAATATCTAATATTTCCTGGGAATATTGATATATGATTTATTTTCCTGTTCACTCATTGTGTCTTCCAAAATGCCTGATTTACATGCGTTAAGTGCTTTTAAGTTGCTCTGAGGTCCTGTTTAGTAACATAAGTAAGTCATATGCTGATTTTGAAACCCCATAATAATTTTCCGAGATATTGATTTACAACAAACTATAAGAAAATTAAATTTAAATGATAATTGCAAAATGTAATCATATTTCCATAAAACTGTAAAATTTGATCATTCAGCACCTGTCTGAAGCCTTTCTCAGCCATCAGATTTCAACTAAAATATCTTCATTTGTGTTCCTAAGATGAACGGAGGTCTGACGGGTGTCGAACGACATGAGGGTGAGTAATTAATGACAGAATTTTCATTTTTGGGTGAACTAACCCTTTAAGTGTAACCATTATTAGAATTTGTGTTTCCTTTTAAAAAAGATTTCTGTCTATTATGTAATTGACATTTTACAATGGTATACAGAGATAACACCTCGCTAGAGTGGCCAGCCTCGGGAAGCGCCTTTCATTTGCTTTCCACCAGTCAGGAGCTTGAACTACAGCTCTCGGTCGCCCTTTCTATCGAGAGGGTAGGCTTCTTCTTTCCCATTGCTTCATTTTGCAAGGTTAGACATGATGTGGTTGCACGTGTCAACACGCTCCGTGAGTGAACGAACAAATACAGCATATTTTTCTTTAACCATGCAGCAAACAAACAAAAAAAAAAGCGTTAAAAAACATTTAAACCGTTTAACTGATAGTATTAATCGGACGTTGTTCACTTCATTAATGCGTTCACTGTGATAATGGACTGAGGATGGAAGTA
The DNA here is from genome assembly GCF_949357685.1 of Gobio gobio. Taxonomy (NCBI): domain Eukaryota; kingdom Metazoa; phylum Chordata; class Actinopteri; order Cypriniformes; family Gobionidae; genus Gobio; species Gobio gobio. Next base: position 53,916,590 of record NC_137103.1, on the reverse strand, counting down.
GGATTCGGTTTCGGATTCGGCAGAATCTTAAAGGGTTAGTTCACCCAAAAATGAAAATTCTGTCATTAATTACTTACCCTCATGTCGTTCGACACCCGTCAGACCTCCGTTCATCTTCAGACACAAATGAAGATATTTTAGTTGTAATCTGATGGCTCTGAAAGGCCTCCATTGGCACAATGCACTTTACACTCTCAAGACCCTTAAAAGGCACTAAAGACGTCGTTACAAAGTCCATCTCACTACAGTGGTTCTAAAATAACTTTATAAATCAGCGAGAATAGTTTTTGTGCGCAAAAGCTCACACAGCTAGTGTGTGAGTTCTGTTTACATTTTCCTCATTTGATCTGTAGTTCAGCTGTTCTTTAGAACGCTGTCTGTTTGCTGTAGTTGGCTGTTTGTTGTAGTCTGGTTTGTTATTGTTTGACCTCGTGCGAACTAACGCGTTTCACTGGGCGTTGCCATAAGCCCTCCTCGTGTGAAGACCGAAGAGTGTAAAGACCATTCGACTCTACTCTGCGCGACTCCACTCGAGCAAGGACACCGACAAGGCACTTGAGTATAGCTATATCTATATACTTTGTCCACTTTTGTGTTTTTGCTTGTTTTCATCTGCTAATTTCTCTGACCCGTATTCACAATGTGCTTCCAAATCTCTACTATTATCACACACACCCGTAAATCACGCTCTGTACATTCTAGACGCCGTAATCCTACTAATCTGCGTAGTGTACCCATTTCCTCTGCTACATTAATGTCCATTCCAATTGGTCTCTGGAATTGCCAGTCTGCTGTAAACAAAGCAGACTTTATTTCATCTATTTCCACTCATTCACATCTCAGTCTCATGGCTCTAACTGAAACCTGGATCAAACCAGAAGACACTGCCACTCCTGCGGCCCTCTCAAATAATTTCTCTTTTTCACACACCTCTCGCCAGATTGGGAGGGGCGGAGGTACTGGTCTGCTCATCTCAAAGGATTGGAAATTTGAGCCCATCCCTTCTCTATCTGGCAACTGCTCATTTGAATCGCACTCAATCACTGTCACTCACCCTGCTAAAATCCATGTTGTAGTTATTTATCGTCCTCCAGGTCAACTGGGTAACTTCCTGGAGGAATTGGATATGTTACTCTCTCACTTCCCTGAGGATGGCACTCCTCTGGTACTGCTCGGTGACTTCAACATTCACCTTGATAAACCCCAGGCTGCAGACTTCACCACTCTTCTGACCTCATTTGATCTTAAGCGAGTATCTACTACAGCTACTCATAAATCAGGTAACCATCTTGATCTTATCTACACACGCTACTGCTCCACAGACGTCACTTTAGTTACTCCTTTACACACCTCAGATCACTTTCTCATCACTCTTAACCTCCTACTAACTCCTAACACAACACACACTACTCCGCTGATTACCTTTCGGCGTAATCTACGCTCACTCTCTCCCTCCCGTCTATCCACTATGGTTTCCTCCTCACTCCCTCCACCTGCTCAGTTCTCAGCACTGGACACTAACAGTGCTACTGACACTCCACTCTAACATCTTGCTTAGACAACTTCTGTCCCGTTTCATCCAGGCCAGCCCGCACCACTCCCTCTGCCCCCTGGCTGTCTGATGTTCTCCGCGAACATCGCTCTGGGCTCCGGGCGGCAAAGAGGAAGTGGCGCAAAACTAAAAACACTACTGACCTGACCCTGTATCAGTCTCTTCTCGCTTCTTTCTCTAGTAACGTCTCCACTGCTAAAACTACATACTATCACAACAAAGTACACAACTGCTCTGACTCTCGTGCACTCTTCAGAACGTTCTCTTCGCTCCTCTATCCTCCCCCCCCCCCCCCCCCTCCTTCATCAACTCTTACAGCTGATGACTTTGCATCATTTTTCACACAAAAAACCTCCTCCATCAGCAGCCAATTCTCCGCACCACAAACCGACACGCACATCTCAACAACCATTACACATACACTCCCCTCTTTTTCTCTGCTCTCTGAAGCTGAAGTCTCCAAACTCATCCTTTCCAACCACCCCACTACCTGTCCGCTTGACCCTATCCCCACTCACCTCCTTCAGGCCATTTCTTCTTCTGTTACTCCTGCACTCACTCACATTGTCAACACCTCTCTTCACACCGGGACCTTCCCCACAGCATTTAAGCAGGCTCGGGTAACCCCACTGCTTAAGAAACACTCTATGAACCCAGCACTTTTAGAAAACTACAGACCGGTATCCCTTCTGCCTTTCATTGCAAAGACACTCGAGCGAGTTGTTTTTAACCAGCTCTCTACGTTTCTTGAACAGAACAACCTCCTGGATATCAACCAATCAGGCTTTAAAAGCGGCCACTCAACTGAGACTGCCCTGCTCTCGGTTACGGAGGCACTGAGGCAGGCAAGAGCGGCTTCCAGATCCACAGTACTTATCTTACTGGATTTGTCTGCTGCTTTTGACACAGTTAACCACCAGATCCTCCTGTCAACTCTCATGAAGATGGGCATCTCAGGAACTGCTCTCCAGTGGCTCAAGTCTTACCTCTCAGGTAGGTCCTTCAGGGTGTCATGGAGAGGTGAAGTGTCTAAGTCACATCATCTAGCCACTGGAGTTCCACAGGGCTCAGTGCTTGGACCACTTCTCTTCTCCATCTACATGTCATCACTGGGATCGGTCATTCAGAAACATGGCTTTTCCTATCACTGCTATGCAGACGACACTCAACTCTACTTCTCATTTCAACCAGATGATCCATCGGTTGGTGTTCGTATTGCTGCCTGCCTAACAGACATTTCTGCCTGGATGAAGGAGCATCACCTGCAACTCAACCTTGCAAAGACTGAACTGCTTGTGGTCTCAGCCAACCCAGCACTTCATCACAATCTCTCCATTCAGCTAGGTTCATCAACCATAACTCCGTCCAGGACAGCCAGGAATCTTGGAGTTGTGATCGATGATCAGCTAAAATTCACTGACCACATTACTGCAACAACCCGGTCCTGCAGATTTGCATTATACAACATTAGGAAGATTAGAGCCTTCCTATCTGAGCAGACCACACAACTCTTGGTCCAAGCTCTTGTTCTCTCCAGACTGGACTACTGTAATGCTCTTCTAGCAGGCCTTCCGGCATGCACTATCAAACCCTTGCAACTGATCCAGAATGCAGCGGCGAGGGTGATCTTTAACGAGCCGAAGAGAGCGCACGTCACGCCTCTCTTCATCAGACTCCACTGGCTACCAATAGCCGCTCGCATCAAATTCAAGGCACTGGTACTCGCCTTCAAAGCAACCACTGGCTCTGCACCAATTTACCTTAACTCGCTTGTTCAGACATACACACCCTCCAGGAGTTTGCGTTCTACCAGTGAACGACGCCTTGTGGTGCCATACCAGAGAGGCATGAAATCACTGTCACGGACCTTTTCCTGGACTGCCCCCACCTGGTGGAATGACCTGCCTATCTCAATTCGAGCAGCCGAGTCTGTAGCCATTTTCAAAAAACATCTAAAGACGCATCTCTTCCAGCAGCACCTGACCAATCAAGAATAGCACTTAACATTCTATTCATTTTTCTGTCTGTCTAATTTATTAAAAAAATAAAAAATAAAAAAAAAATCCTGTGTGTTCTGTGTTAGATTAACTGAGACTTGTTACAGCACTTGCATACTGTAGCCTCTGACTGTTGTAGTTGCTTCTATTGCTCTCATTTGTAAGTCGCTTTGGATAAAAGCGTCTGCTAAATGACTAAATGTAAATGTAAATGTAATGTACTTAATCCAGCGTGCGTGCAGACAGGGTTGCCAAGTGTTTTTGCAATGTCGCACACAATTGCTACTCAAAACTATAGCCCAAAACAATAACTTTCCGGGGGGTTCTCCGGAAAAAAATGGTGTTTGGTTGGCAAAATATGTTATTTTGGCAAGGTTGCCTGCTAAAATTCGCATTCCTGGGTTTATATAATCACATAATTGGGGTCGCTTCAACCCGCGGACATGGAGAAAAACACGGACTTGGCAACACAGTGCAGTTGAGTTCTGTTGACGTTTGACGCGTCGCTCCGTTGCTCTGATTGGTTGTGGGTCTATCCAATTGAGGTCTTTCCTGGCTCGGTTGAAACACGCCCCATAATCAAAGCTCAATGGAGCGGTACCAGACTCAAATTCTGACTAGAATTGAGTATGGCCACGCCAGGCTAGCTAATTTGGGGGCTGGTTGCTTGAATTTTGGGTTCATTAGCCTATTATTCTTAATGAAAAACACAACAAGAAAACAGTACAATGACACTCCCTAGGCGCTTTTACATTTCGCTTTGAAACCAAATCTTCCGCGATCATTGTCTGTCAGCTGTTTGCTCGTTCGGCTCGTGCTGTATTGAGCAGACACGTTCAGTTTTTAATTGTTGTGTCTGTTCTCTAACTGAACTAAATTATTTTATTACTATAAAAGTGAAAACGACGGTGGCCCGGCCGGGGCAATGCCGCAGTGGGCAAGTGATGTTAGCAGTGTTTTAAAGAGAAAATAATCACTTCATCTGATGTTTAAAGTGAATAAAATAGCATTGACATCTTACTGGAGTTTCACAACTGCTGTCTGAAGAGCTTTGTTCTCTCCCCAAACTTGTGTGGTAGTTTTTTTACGGTCTGTGGGTAACGTTAGTTGAGGTGCGCGGTGGATCGAACCACTATGGGGCAAAGGGGGGGACTCAAAATGTTAAACTCAAAACTTAAAACGCATTTTTTGTCCCGTCTGCGTTTGTATTGTTTTACTACTTACACATTTATTTAATTGTATATCATTATATTATTTACAATACTCAGCATGGTTTTTAGGCAGCCCCCCCCCCCCCCGCGATTGAATTGGGCTTTTATTGTTACATTACAATGTAGTAGACATCAGTGAACATTTCAACTAGCCTGTGTTATGAAAGATACAACAGAATGATTTGATATACTATTTTACTTTATGCAATATGTGTAAAATGGCCATACATAAATTAAAAAAGAAGTGTACTAATGGGAGTAGTAATTGCCAACATTTTCATTAGAATATCTAATATTTCCTGGGAATATTGATATATGATTTATTTTCCTGTTCACTCATTGTGTCTTCCAAAATGCCTGATTTACATGCGTTAAGTGCTTTTAAGTTGCTCTGAGGTCCTGTTTAGTAACATAAGTAAGTCATATGCTGATTTTGAAACCCCATAATAATTTTCCGAGATATTGATTTACAACAAACTATAAGAAAATTAAATTTAAATGATAATTGCAAAATGTAATCATATTTCCATAAAACTGTAAAATTTGATCATTCAGTCAGTGCCAGTCATATTTAGAGACAGAAGAGGGAGTGGTCATGGTGAAACCTCCAAAATGGTATCTCTGAAAATCCCTTTATGTGCTCTTTACAGGACATCCAGACTTGGTGAAAAAATGTGACGCGTATGGTGTCAGAAAAAAAAATCACTAAAACATAATATCTACCACAGTTAACAAAATGCTATGCTTGTGTCTTGGGGATATTTTGTTTTCTTTTTGCATTAAATATTACATATACGTATGTAATATAATGTGCATTTCCATCACAGGTTTGGTCTTAAATTTCACGTAAGGTGGTATTAAAAAGGTCTTAAAAAGTTTTAAATTGAACTTGTTCATAACTGTAGACACCCTGTATAATCCGTCAATAAGGATGCAGCAAACCAGTTCAACTTACCTGCCTATGGTCTTGGCAAAGTCTGAGATAAATGAACCGGCGGCGCCGGGGTTGAAACCCCATCATCTCCTCCAGTAACACATAAAAAATAAAAATAAAAAGTAGCAATTCTGGCTCCATAGTTGTCAGGATGGCAGCTCTCCTCTCACACAGTTTGCTAGGTGACAGGAGCGGTAATAGGGAACACCTGATGGCTCAATTACCAATGAAGGCTACATTTGGAGCCTCCTTCGAAGGCCATGTAGGCCCTGAATTGGGACACAGCTATTGAGTGAATGGTGACTGGGTGCATATATAGTGAGAGTCTCTAAAGAGTCAGTATTCTGCTGATTGTGAACGAGTGGACGGGTCCTGGAGAGTCGTGATGACTGTGACAGTGACATAGCGATGCATGAATACACACTAGATGAATGCAGCCGATGTGAAAAAACATACTGATTTGAATCTGATTGATAGCCATGGTTTATTTAGGATAACGCTTCTTCCATGTTTTGCCAGCTGTCCGACCCCGGAGACAGCTATTGCTGGTTACCACGTTCACATGTGTTGTATCCGATTACAACCGTCGCTAGAGAGATGGGCTGTGGGGTGTAACAGCTAACCTTCCCCTGAATCCGCTTCCTCTTCTCTTCCAGAAACTGGGCATGTTCCTGACGTATTTGCTGGACTTCCTGTTCCTGCTTTGCTCTCAGTAAGGTGAGCGTGTTCTTCAAATCCGCCATTTCACGCTGATGACGCAGACCCGCGTCTGTGCTCCGAGCCTTCAGGAAGGCGTATCTGTGGCCTTTGGCAACTTCACGGTCAATGCGCTGCTCGGCCACCTTCTCTGCAAGGCTTCTCGGCTCAGATGGCCCATGGTTGCTGTCCTCTTTCTCGGACGGCTCAGCCTTGCGTTGGACAGCACGGATGGCGCATTCAGCTAAAGCAGACGTCTGAGCGGCTGGATGTAGACACAGTGCTGCATAAAACATCACATTTATTTCATGTTAATATGGTTCTTATGTTAATGTATGTTTACTTCATATTCAAGTGATATGTGTTTGAATTCAATTGTAGCAAAGCGGTTTGAGATTGCTGGACTAGCTCACCTCTGCCAATGACAGGAGGAATCTGGACAGACTGCGGTCGGCTGGAGATCGGGGCCTTTTCTCTGACAGTACTAGTGTTCAGGCCAAACAGCTCCTGCTGATGATAAATAAGTCAGGGTTAAACCACGGCTAGCTGTGCATTTAACGATTTTAGTTTATACCACTTATACCATGGTCATTCACCAGCATTGACAACTTAAAGCTGTAATTGATGTTTGCGACGCAATATTTGACCGGAAAGGGTAAAACTGATGGTTATTTTCATCAGGTATGGCTTGTTATATCTAGCATTCTGTCTGCTTTGAATCTGACACACAGAAAATCGTGTTCCGTGGGGGTAAATCTGCATTTTTTGGCTGGGTTCCCCTGCTACAATTCGCATTCCCAAGGCTAAATATCACTTTATTGGGTGATTACTTTATTCACATTAAACGATCAGTGTCTAGTATTCAGACAGACCATGGTATAAGAATAAGAAAACACGTTAGTACTATGATTAACATATAAACGCAGGCTAAATATTAATAATGACCGATGATGAAACACATTGATAGGCTTCTTACCCTCCTCTGAGGCGGTGGTTGTGTCTTCAGTCTTGGCATGTCTGCGGCACACAATGCTGATATACAATGGTACGCTGATCCAAAATCCTACAACCAAGTGAAGTCGTATGATCTGAAGCCGTACACAGATCAGAAAGCGGTGCAATTCAACGATCTGGAAAAGAAAACAGAACAAGACGGAAGTAAAAGTTCACAGTGAGCAATGAAAATGCAGGTTGATGCTGATAGGAAACCGTATACTGACACTGAAGTGCATCTGCGAAGGCAATGAGTCAAAGTGAGAAGAACACAGAACCTCTGGAACCTCCAGTGCTGTGATGTCACCAATAGAATGCATTCCGATGACGTCACACAGGGCAAACAGCGCTTCAGTGCAAGTGAAAGGATTATTGTTTTGATTTAAAAACTGAAGTGACTTGTGTTTATATGGTTTCCACAAGAAGTCCATGAGAGGATTGTAGATTAGGACACTTGTGGCACCGCCTTCCCAGGATGCTTTGCGGTAGGGCTGTCACGATATTAGATTTTTCACACCACGGTTATTGTGCAGGGGAAAAAAATCACGATATCGATATATTGTGATATCTATAGAAACCCTGGGGGAAATTTTTACTTTGTTTATTTAGTTTTTCTTTTTTTACCCAACAAACATATTTGGATACTGATAAACATAAATGTTATTGGCCATGACTAGATTTTTTAATCCCACAAATTGTTGTGTTTTAATAAATTGGTTTAATAAATCATAAATTATGGTTTAATAAATCATAAATTGTGGTTTAATAAATCATAAGTTGTTGTGGCAGATAATTTAGCTTGTTTTAAGCAAAAACTCACATCATTTTGACCCCCCCCCCCCCCCCAGAAAATTGCACTTATCTTGTAAATTAATCTTGATTTAACCTCATGTGTCCTTAGTTTCCTGTTCAAACTTTGCATTAGGGGTCAATATGACCCCGAAATGTAAAGAATGATTGTAAAAAAAAATTACATTTTTAATAATACATATAATATATTATTTTTTTTGTTTACTTCTCATCTTTACAGTAATGCTGTGTTTTTGGATATACAAAGTACTTTTGTACCTATTTACCACACAATTCCTCAACTATACCATTAGCTTGCGTGTGAAATATTATTTTTTTTATGAAAAAAATACTTAAATGATGATCTAAATTAAATATAATTTGTTTCTGGATATTGATCTAGGTGTTAGCTGTACACTTCTGCCATATGTTGGTCAAAGACAAACCTGAAGGAATTACAATTTAAGAAAGAAATTGTTTTGTCCATAGAGACCCAGCAGAGGGCAATAGAGATCCATTCATTTTACTGGATGTGGCCAACTGCTCATATCATAACTTTTGTGATACATTTTGTGAATTTATACATGTATAAACACTATACAAGACATTCAAAATAAATATTCTTTCAAATAGTAGAATTTTGGTAGTTTTTGATGCGTTTTGAAATGTCTGTTTTTACAAAATACCACAGAAATCGCCACATAAGAAACACCTAAAGTTTCTCTTGAATCAAGCAAGTAATCCAAAGTCTCCAGGAGAGTGTATTTCTCTGCCATACTGCCACAGAATGAACTAAAGACCCTCTTTTATACCTTTCGTGTGGGAACAATTTCTTTGTTTTCAAAACAAAGTTGCGGCTCTGTGTGTGTGTGCACGCGAGTGTGTGTGCGTGTGTGTGTGTGTATGTGTGTGCCCATGTGTGTGTGCATTAGGTCTCACCCCTTTTATCTTTGTTCTGCATTTGTGGCTGATTTTATTTGGCTGTGGCAGTCATACCTGTTTGTGTGTATGTGTGTGTATGTGTGTGTGTGTTTGAGTGAGCATGTCTGTTCTACATTGCATTTTTGCTCTAGTAACAGGCCTTCATTTCTGTGTGGAAATTTTCAGATTTATGCTGGAATTATTGATTTTATTTGTCAATTTCTAAAAAAAAAATGCTTTCAATTGGAGTCACACCTGTGTGTGTGTTTGTGTGCGCGAGCATGTGTGTGTGCAAGTGATCATGTTCGTTCCACATTACATTTGTGCTCTAGTACCAGGACTTCATTGTGGTATGGAAATTTTCCGATTTATTCTGGATTTATATTTAGCTGTGGGACTTTTTGTGGTGGCGCATGCACACATTTTTTTAATCAAAATAAAATAAAAGTCAGAGTTTGAATGTTTGTAATTGTGTAACACAACAAGAAATTTTCTTAAATCTGATCGTCAAACCAACGTATACTCACCCTGTAATGATTACAGCATCGGCATCGATTACAAGCCTGAATTGACAACAAAGCGGCCAGTGATCTCTCTCTTATATTATTCTATAAACATATAGTGGCTATAAACATTTTGATTAAATTACTGTTACAGGATAACAATAATCTAATATCAAGTCTTGAGCAATGATAGTTCAAATGATTTTTTGTTTTTTGTGCGTGTTGTAAATAAAATGTATTCTGAAGCAATATTCTCACCAGTGTTCAAACAGCTTTGACATATGCATATTTGTGATATTTTTACCTTTTATAAAGGGCATTTTCCCCTAATCTTATTAAATATAGGCTATGATTCAGATATCCTTTTATATTCTTAAATTGGATCAATAAATTTAATTAGAAGACGACACTGGCTGTTACCAGTCAAATTAAATAATTTACACTGAAAAATTACAACTGCATTAAATAATGTTATGAGATTTGTTTTAAATATTTTTTTGAATATACAAATAAGAAATGTTGGAAAGATGAAACTAAACCACCTGTAGGTGGCAGCAGGTGACCGTCTGAATGAGCGAGTCATTGAGTCGATTCGTTCAAACACTGATTCATTCAAGAATGAGGCGGTCGTTTACGAATAGTTCATTGAATCTTTGATTCTATCGATTCATTCTAAACACTGAATCATTCACTAACACACACTGTTGCTGTGACATGCGTTCCCATTCAGTCGGTCAACTCGGTACAACACATGACTATGGGATATCGCGCTCTAGCCATCTGCTGAAGACACCTTTATTCACGCCTGAAAGGCCAATGACGCATGACGACGTGGGCGGGGTCCCTCGCCCACAGCATATAAATGCAGTCGTATGCGTCATTTCCCTTGTTCTTCAGCTCTTCACCGTGCTGCTTGAACACCATCACGCCACATTTTCGCAAGAAAAGCCCACGGTGGTGATTATTGTCGAAATTAAGGCAAAAAAGAGAAAGCTTATTTAGCAACAAGTTTAGCTTTGCTAACGAAAGGCTAATAAGTTTTTCTCAAACAAAGTGTTCAAACTTATGCCACATTCACAAGATAATCCACAGTGATGACTCTTGTTAATGGAAAAGACATAAAAGAGAAGTTTTTGGCTTGAGTTTAGTACAACTAACAAATGGCTAAAAAATTTTGTCATGATAAATATCTGAACAGGTTATCTCCCCTGTCCTATGGCATGTGGGTGTTCATGGTATAATCATAAGTAGGGTGTTCAGCATGCTCGGGCGGCTCTCGAGGGAGCCGCTTGCGAGCATTATGAAAGCTGACACTCAGGCTGCTCCGCTCTCGGCTGGCCGTGTTCGATGAGGCCGGCCAGCCTCGTGAGCCCCGTGGATCGGTTCCGCATCCGCCGAGGCGGTGCGGCGAGGCCGGTCATGGGGCTCACGGATGGACTGTCAGCGGGACTTGGGACTGCTGAGGCATCTTCCCAGTCTTTGTCTAATTAGGCTGGACTAGATCTCTCCAACCCCAGTGCGTGTACGTTGTGCCCTACCGGCAGCTCTGCCGTTCCGCTTGGCGGGGCAGTGGTCGAACACGGCCCGCTCCTGTCTTCAGGTGCTGATCCAGATACGGTGATCGCCGGTTTTGGAGGCCACGGAGAGTTGGGATGATCGGGTATAGACCGAGGAGTGTCGGTGTAGCGTTCACGGGGTGATTCGGTCTCGCTAGAAGCGGGCGAGGAATGCTCTGATGATATATATTTTCAAACCGGGCAGATCGCGTCTCCCCGAGGTGGGTGAAAGTGAAATGATAGCCCTTGAATTGATCTGTGTTGGAGAGCGGCAACAAAGTTTGTCGATAGTCCTGCCGTGATACAGAAGCTTGCGGGTTTGATTCCTGTAAAATCAGCGATGCAAACTCGCCTGCCGATCTATCCAGATTGGGCAGTAACCCAGCAAAATAGCGGGTTCAGTTTAAGTATGTTGTCAATAAAATGTGTGTTGAGCATACAAGACCTCATGTGTTGATTTGTTAAAACAATCAGATTGCACTGGAACCTCTAACCTCACAGTCTGGCCGTATGCCGACAGATGAGAATAATGCAGTGTTATGCAATTTACAGTGATGTTTGCAGAAGGACGCGGGATTCCACAAGTGATGCTTGAGAATCCTCCTCGCTGTCTGCCTTGAACGGTGGCGCGTAAGCGCACTAACAACACCATGGCTTCTTCGCACGATTCCAGTAGGGCTGTCGGCTGCGGTTTCTCTCGCGCCCCCCTCTGGTTTGGCGGAGTAATTGCAACTTCATTGTTTGAGAGGGGAAATCCGTGCTCTCCTCAGCAAAATGGCAATTCAAGTTTTGCCACAAGGGAAAATGGAGAAAGAGATTTTTCAGAGTAAATTCCTCCTCCTCCTCCTCCTCCAAAAAAAAAAAATACCAGACTTGCAGCAGTTGAACAAACACTTTAGAGTGGTTAATGTGTCAAGTTCAAAAATGCTTGCAGTATGTCACCTGTTCTGCCCTCTGCATCCTCGGGATCGGCTTACATCGGTGTGTTTTTGCCCGATGCATCTTGCCACAATCAAACAGGAGCACAGAAAACATTTCTGAGGTCTCCGTTGATGGGATTGCCTATAGATCCTAATGGCACTGCGCATATCTGAAAGATATGCAGAAGCGGTGTTGGTTCTGCTGTGCCATCAGAGCATAATATTGTTCTCCTATTTGGATGACGTGCTCCTGGCTGCAGACAGCAGGGAACACGCAGTGTTGTAAAACACATGCACTTGTTTTTCCATTTTACGAGCTCTGGGATTTTTCAGATAATCTCAAAAGGGGCTGTTATGTCTCGGTCTGTTATATCTTGGTCTGGGGATAGATTCAGAACCGAACAGAGGGCAGAGGACTTTTGCAGTGCTGAGACTGCTGGGGCTCATGACCCCGATAGCAGTAGTACTGCTGGATTCTCCTCTTTGTGTTTGCAGTTCCGGCGCTGGGCGTTCGGTAACTTGCTATATGCCATGTGACATTTAAGCATGGTTCAGTAGCGCTGTTGGGCGTTCAGACCATGGTCCCCTGGGAGTCCTAGATCTGTTAACAGAAGGAATTCCCCTGGGCAGGGTTACGGCATGTTCATTAGTGATGACAAACGTCACAACATGGACGAGAAACTCTGTAAGAGGAGAGTGGTTGACAGCGCTGTAAGAGCTTCACATACATTTATGTGGAATAGTTCTCCTGGTGCTGAAACACTTGACCCAGCAGGGCAAGCATTATTCAGAATGGAAAATATGACAATGGTCATATATATGTAGGCAAGGAGGTACTCCCTCTCTGCTGCAATTGGCATGGATGCTCTTGATACAAGGCAGACCTGCGGTGGCTTATGCACTCTTGAATAGTGGTGCAGATCGGGTGCAGAAATGTGTATCTTTTTGCATCTGCAGAAAACATGCGCCGCCCGCTGTTTTCTTGATTATGGACTGGAGTGCCCCGTAGGGGGTGGATGTCCCAACACGTATAGCCCAGGATTCTGCTGTATGCAGAAGGGTCCATCACTGATTTTGGTGGCATCTTGCTGGCCAGAGAAAAATAAATGGTACACAAGCATCATGGCATTGCTGTTAAGGACACACACCATGGTGTCTTCCCCTATGCAGGAGGCAGATTCTGCACCCTCGGCCGGAACTGTGGTCTCTAAGGGTCTACATGTTAAGAGAGGGAGAATCTGACTATAGCTACAAAACAGGGCGCTTGCTTTCTGAAGCACACCGTGTTGTGTTGAAGTAGCGCATGTTTGAAGTTTGGTGCAGGTGAAAATCTGTATCACTGTGTCAGTGCCTGATTGATACTGTTTTCTTCTCCGAAGAAAAGTCACTCCCATTCCATGCTGGAAGTTTATTGGGCGACTGTTTTCGGCTTTCATGAGGGCATTAATGGTGCTGCGCTAAAGCGCGCATTTTTCGGTTCCTTAAGAGGGTCCTGGCATACTACGATTTTTGCTCCGTTTCGGGCACAGTCGAGAGTGTGAGTTTTTCAAAGTATAGCCTACTCCATTGCCCACATCAGTGGAAAGGTGCTTTTGGCGCATGTGCACTATCTAGTGCATTTTTGGTTTTCGAGTGCTTTGGTTTTCAAGTGCTCTCTCTCTCCTCTCCACCTATAGTTGGTGTGTGGTGAGCGCGCTGGTGCCATTGTACTGTGACTGCCCTTGCATCATCCAAGTGGATGCTGAACACTGCTGGTGGTTGAGGAGAGACCCCTGACATGAGTGTAAAGCGCTTTGGGTGTACAGTAGTGCATAGGAAACATGCTATATGATTCATGTCACTCGCACATGTGCTGTTTTATGTGCACCGTCCGCGGTCCCAGAAATTGGGCTGCACACGGACAGTGTGCGCGGCCATCTGCGGACTCTCCTAATGGTGATTATTACGTCACACGGACAGTTCACGGACTGTCAGGGAACTCTCGCGTTCCACTCCATCTGTTGAGAGTGTGAGCTGGTCACGGTATACTCCTTTGGCCAGGAAGGCCGGGTATGGTTAATTTCCCGCATCCAGATGCGTCACACACGCAGTCGAATGAGCGCGGATGACCAAGTTCAATACATGTGCAGTATAATTGTTGTGACTCTTCTGTCGCTTCTGTTTTTCTTGCACATGCGCTGTTGTATGCGCACCTTCCATGCATTCTCAAAAACAATTGGGCTGCATGCTGACGGAATACTTTGGACTTAAGTGTAGATGGGTTCGGAATGCGTGCTTCTGAGTGAACTTTGTCCGCAAGTGGTCAAGTCACTCATACGCTGTGGCATGCGCACCAAAGGCCCTCCTGTTGACGAGATTTTACGTCACACGAATGGTGCGCAGAACGCAGACATCCAAAGTATACCTGGAGCTTTAAGGTCAGCGTTTTTAGGCTCGTTACAAACTGTAATGGTCATGACCTGATGGTTGATCTGGAGGCTAGGTGTGAACCTCCGTTTAAGCCTTTAGAATCCTTGAATATAAGGATGATTCCTTGTCATGGATACTGGCACCAGCAAAGCATGTTGGTTATCTTCATGCGCTATTGGTGCATCCCCTTTGCAGTTTGCACCCAAGCTGCACTTGGTGGTGTTGCATCCAAATGCGGCGTATATGCCTAAAGTCAGGTTGGGAGTATGCTCTCGTTCGAGCTGTCTGCCCTATGAAATCTCTGACTCAGAGAAAAACAGGATACTTGCTTTGTGCTTTGCGCCATTTGCGATTCGTACGCAGGTGCGTTCGGCAGTTGCAGGCTATGCACTCGCCTGACCAGCCTTTTGTCATGTTTTCCAACTCAGCCAGTGGGAAGCCGCTATCTGAGCGATGTCTTTCACATTGGATTGTACAAGGCTATTTCTATAGCATGGAAGGAGTTGGTTCTGCCTGGTGAGGTGTGTGAGCACTCTACAAGGGCATGGAGATGTCAGGGGCTTGGTTTAATATTCTCGTGGGATGCCAGCTGGGCATCACTGTGCACAATTGTCCGGTGTACCCGCTAGTTGCCACTACGGCAACAGTAACTCAGGCTGTGCAAACCACAGGGGTTTTTATAGGGGCCATGCATCTTTCCCTCGGAAAAGGGTTATGTGGCGGTGCTGGTCTATTACGTTTAGTTCAGCGACTTGGCGGAGCGTGAATATATGTCCCATAGTCATGTGTTGTACCGAGTTGACCGACTGAATGGGAACGTTGAGTTATGCATATAACTACTGTTCCCAGAAGGAGGGAAACGAGGTACAACACCTCTGGGCCCCGCACAGTCGGGGCTCGGTGAAGAGCTGGACTGAACAAGGGAAATGACGCATACGACTGCATTTATATGCTGTGGGCGAGGGACCCCGCCCACGTCGTCATGCGTCATTGGCCTTTCAGGCGTGAATAAAGGTGTCTTCAGCAGATGGCGCTAGAGCGCGATATCCCATAGTCATGTGTTGTACCTCGTTTCCCTCCTTCTGGGAACAGTAGTTATATGCATAACTCAACGTTCTGCTGTGATCTTTTGGAACTATTTTCGCTGCTGAAATAGAAAAAAAAACACTCAATATTGCATCAAAATGTAAGTGACTTAATGTTAATAATTGTTTATGGAACTGTCATATGAAATCAGTGTCATTTTCAGTCGTGATGTTATTCAGGAAAACAGCACTCTTGGTAATGTGACATTGCAACTGTATCATGTTATAAATATAAATAAACTCCACATTTCTACATTTGTACTGTAGGAGCCATAGTTACTAGTTTATTTAATTTTTATCAATTTGTTCATTTAAATATAATTTTTGTTGTTGTATTATTAATTGTTTATTTCTTTGAGTGTGTGCCCTCTATAGGTGAGAGGAAAGTTTAAAGGATATGCCACCCCTGACAGGATGGGGGCGCTGGTGCAAGAGCACACAGTTTTTGACCGTACACATGGGGAAAGACAGAAAGCAGCCTTGGAGTTGTTTGTTTGATTTATGCTACAATGCATCTTTATTTTTGATTTAATAAACTTCAGTTATCGTTTTGAAACATCAACAAGCCTCTTTGGATCTATTCATGCTATTTTGCACGCGTCAGAAGTATTGCACCATCACCTCTCACAGTGGCCAAGAAACAAGGGACAAAATTGGAAATTTGAAGCTTGTTTTGCCGCTACAGTACGTTAACTGAGTTTCTCCATGTGAGCGGCGCACATTTGTTTTGATTTCTCCTCGAGAGGCTGCGTGAGCATCAACAGCGCAACATTAGTTACCGTCAGTTCATTATACATTATTATCATTCACTGTCAATCGCCACTTACAGTAATGAATGCAGAATCATTCTTGCATTTGGGTGATTCCCTAGTTGTTTTCGTTTTATCAGGCTACTTGTCCGTCGGGCAAGTAAAATTCTCTTTCACTTGCCCCTTCAAAAAATCCACTTGTCCCGGACAAGCGTTAATGTCGAGCCCTGGCCTACAGTAACGTTAGCTAGCTGTCGGCTAGCTTGTCAATAGTCCCTCCCATTCATTCAAGCTGTATAGTATGACAGTTGAAATTCACAAATTCTACAATTCAAAATTCTAGTGAAATTCACCTGGTCGTTATCTAAGGGATTATGTCAGCCAAATACAGGATATTTACCATTCATAGATATGTGCCAAGTGTCTGTCAGATTTCGCGCTCCTAACTCTTCTTCTTCTGTTTGTTTTTCCTAACTCACTGACGGTGCACGAGCTACTAAAGGTATAGGGAAAACATGACATGGATTTGAGGTGAAATAGGTTTTGTTAGTGTATAGTGTAAGGCCAGTCGAATGGATTTGGGAAATGGATCTGCCGGGATTTTATATTTTCGGAGCTGGAAAGAAAGACGTATTTGCAATCACATCGATATTGCCCGCATAATCATACAGTATGATCAAATATTGGGGGGGACAAATTGTCCTTCTTTGAATATTGGGGACGTGTCCCCCTGTCCCCCCCATAGAATTACGCCTATGCTTTAACCCCATTTTGAGAACTACGCTGAGACCTAAAGCACGATCAATGTAGAATCCAACAGCTTAGACACGCGCGTCTTCCTCTGCTTGTAAACAAATCCCTTCTGGGTCATTTGTCCGAACGCCGGATCTGCGTCATATTCTCGCGCATGCGTCGTGGAGGCACACACGGAAGACAAGAACAAGTTGGATAAAGGTGTTATTTTGATTTTTTTTTGCGCACAAAAACTATTGTCGTCGCATCGTAAAATTATTGTAGAGTCACTGTGGTGAGATGGACTTTGTAACAACGTTTTAAGTGCCTTTTATGGGTCTTGGGAGTGTAAATGTACTGAATGCCAATGGAGGCCTATCTGAAGCCTTTCTCAGCATCAGCTTTACACTAAAATATCTTCATTTGTGTTCCTAAGATGAACGGAGGTCTTACGGGTGTCGAACGACATGAGGGTAAGTAATTAATGACAGAATTTTCATTTTTGGGTGAACTAACCCTTTAAGATTCTGCCGAATCCGAAACCGAATCCTACTTCCATCCTCAGTCCATTATCACAGTGAACGCATTAATGAAGTAATACTAATGGGAGTAGTAATTGGCAACATTTTCATTAGAATATCTAATATTTCCTGGGAATATTGATATATGATTTATTTTCCTGTTCACTCATTGTGTCTTCCAAAATGCCTGATTTACATGCGTTAAGTGCTTTTAAGTTGCTCTGAGGTCCTGTTTAGTAACATAAGTAAGTCATATGCTGATTTTGAAACCCCATAATAATTTTCCGAGATATTGATTTACAACAAACTATAAGAAAATTAAATTTAAATGATAATTGCAAAATGTAATCATATTTCCATAAAACTGTAAAATTTGATCATTCAGTCAGTGCCAGTCATATTTAGAGACAGAAGAGGGAGTGGTCATGGTGAAACCTCCAAAATGGTATCTCTGAAAATCCCTTTATGTGCTCTTTACAGGACATCCAGACTTGGTGAAAAAATGTGACGCGTATGGTGTCAGAAAAAAAAATCACTAAAACATAATATCTACCACAGTTAACAAAATGCTATGCTTGTGTCTTGGGGATATTTTGTTTTCTTTTTGCATTAAATATTACATATACGTATGTAATATAATGTGCATTTCCATCACAGGTTTGGTCTTAAATTTCACGTAAGGTGGTATTAAAAAGGTCTTAAAAAGTTTTAAATTTAACTTGTTCATATCTGTAGACACCCTGTATAATCCGTCAATATTGAATTGGGCTTTTATTGTTACATTACAATGTAGTAGACATCAGTGAACATTTCAACTAGCCTGTGTTATGAAAGATACAACAGAATGATTTGATATACTATTTTACTTTATGCAATATGTGTAAAATGGCCATACATAAATTAAAAAAGAAGTGTACTAATGGGAGTAGTAATTGGCAACATTTTCATTAGAATATCTAATATTTCCTGGGATTCCTGTGTAATCCGTCAATAAGGATGCAGCAAACCAGTTCAACTGGCTATGGTCTTGGCAAAGTCTGAGATAAATGAACCGGCGGCGCCGGGGTTGAAACCCCATCATCTCCTCCAGTAACACATAAAAAATAAAAATAAAAAGTAGCAATTCTGGCTCCATAGTTGTCAGGATGGCAGCTCTCCTCTCACACAGTTTGCTAGGTGACAGGAGCGGTAATAGGGAACACCTGATGGCTCAATTACCAATGAAGGCTACATTTGGAGCCTCCTTCGAAGGCCATGTAGGCCCTGAATTGGGACACAGCTATTGAGTGAATGGTGACTGGGTGCATATATAGTGAGAGTCTCTAAAGAGTCAGTATTCTGCTGATTGTGAACGAGTGGACGGGTCCTGGAGAGTCGTGATGACTGTGACAGTGACATAGCGATGCATGAATACACACTAGATGAATGCAGCCGATGTGAAAAAACATACTGATTTGAATCTGATTGATAGCCATGGTTTATTTAGGATAACGCTTCTTCCATGTTTTGCCAGCTGTCCGACCCCGGAGACAGCTATTGCTGGTTACCACGTTCACATGTGTTGTATCCGATAACAACCGTCGCTAGAGAGATGGGCTGTGGGGTGTAACAGCTAACCTTCCCCTGAATCCGCTTCCTCTTCTCTTCCAGAAACTGGGCATGTTCCTGACGTATTTGCTGGACTTCCTGTTCCTGCTTTGCTCTCAGTAAGGTGAGCGTGTTCTTCAAATCCGCCATTTCACGCTGATGACGCAGACCCGCGTCTGTGCTCCGAGCCTTCAGGAAGGCGTATCTGTGGCCTTTGGCAACTTCACGGTCAATGCGCTGCTCGGCCACCTTCTCTGCAAGGCTTCTCGGCTCAGATGGCCCATGGTTGCTGTCCTCTTTCTCGGACGGCTCAGCCTTGCGTTGGACAGCACGGATGGCGCATTCAGCTAAAGCAGTCGTCTGAGCGGCTGGATGTAGACACAGTGCTGCATAAAACATCACATTTATTTCATGTTAATATGGTTCTTATGTTAATGTATGTTTACTTCATATTCAAGTGATATGTGTTTGAATTCAATTGTAGCAAAGCGGTTTGAGATTGCTGGACTAGCTCACCTCTGCCAATGACAGGAGGAATCTGGACAGACTGCGGTCGGCTGGAGATCGGGGCCTTTTCTCTGACAGTACTAGTGTTCAGGCCAAACAGCTCCTGTTGACGATAAATAAGTCAGGGTTAAACCACGGCTAGCTGTGCATTTAACGATTTTAGTTTATACCACTTATACCATGGTCATTCACCAGCATTGACAACTTAAAGCTGTAATTGATGTTTGCGACGCAATATTTGACCGGAAAGGGTAAAACTGATGGTTATTTTCATCAGGTATGGCTTGTTATATCTAGCATTCTGTCTGCTTTGAATCTGACACACAGAAAATTGTGTTCCGTGGGGGTAAATCTGCATTTTTTGGCTGGGTTCCCCTGCTACAATTCGCATTCCCAAGGCTAAATATCACTTTATTGGGTGATTACTTTATTCACATTAAACCGTTTTATTGCACACCTTCCAGCCGATCAGTGTCTAGTATTCAGACAGACCATGGTATAAGAATAAGAAAACACGTTAGTACTATGATTAACATATAAACTAAATATTAATAATGACCGATGATGAAACACATTGATAGGCTTCTTACCCTCCTCTGAGGCGGTGGTTGTGTCTTCAGTCTTGGCATGTCTGCGGCACACAATGCTGATATACAATGGTACGCTGATCCAAAATCCTACAACCAAGTGAAGTCGTATGATCTGAAGCCGTACACAGATCAGAAAGCGGTGCAATTCAACGATCTGGAAAAGAAAACAGTACAAGTTCACAGTGAGCAATGAAAATGCAGGTTGATGCTGATAGGAAACCGTATACTGACACTGAAGTGCATCTGCGAAGGCAATGAGTCAAAGTGAGAAGAACACAGAACCTCTGGAACCTCCAGTGCTGTGATGTCACCAATAGAATGCATTCCGATGACGTCACACAGGGCAAACAGCGCTTCAGTGCAAGTGAAAGGATTATTGTTTTGATTTAAAAACTGAAGTGACTTGTGTTTATATGGTTTCCACAAGAAGTCCATGAGAGGATTGTAGATTAGGACACTTGTGGCACCGCCTTCCCAGGATGCTTTGCGGTAGGGCTGTCACGATATTAGATTATTATTAGATTAGATTATTAGATATTAGATATCGATATATTGTGATATCTATAGAAACCCTGGGGGAAATTTTTACTTTGTTTATTTAGTTTTTCTTTTTTTACCCAACAAACATATTTGGATACTGATAAACACAGGGTAATACTGTTACTGATAAATCTTCTTTGAAGCTCCCTATGAAATAACAAGAGTAAATATTAACATAAATGTTATTGGCCATGACTAGATTTTTTAATCCCATAAATTGTTGTGTTTTAATAAATTGGTTTAATAAATCATAAATTATGGTTTAATAAATCATAAAATGTGGTTTAATAAATCATAAGTTGTTGTGGCAGATAATTTAGCTTGTTTTAAGCAAAAACTCACATCATTTTGATCCCCCCCCCCCCCCCCCCCCCCCCCCAGAAAATTGCACTTATCTTGTAAATTAATCTTGATTTAACCTCATGTGTCCTTAGTTTCCTGTTCAAACTTTGCATTTGGGGTCAATATGACCCCGAAATTTAAAGAATGATTGTAAAAAAAAATGTACATTTTTAATAATACATATAATATATTATTTTTTTTGTTTACTTCTCATCTTTACAGTAATGCTGTGTTTTTGGATATACAAAGTACTTTTGTACCTATTTACCACACAATTCCTCAACTATACCATTAGCTTGCGTGTGAAATATTATTTTTTTTATGAAAAAAATACTTAAATGATGATCTAAATTAAATATAATTTGTTTCTGGATATTGATCTAGGTGTTAGCTGTACACTTCTGCCATATGTTGGTCAAAGACAAACCTGAAGGAATTACAATTTAAGAAAGAAATTGTTTTGTCCATAGAGACCCAGCAGAGGGCAATAGAGATCCATTCATTTTACTGGATGTGGCCAACTGCTCATATCATAACTTTTGTGATACATTTTGTGAATTTATACATGTATAAACATTATACAAGACATTCAAAATAAATATTCTTTCAAATAGTAGAATTTTGGTAGTTTTTGATGCGTTTTGTTTTTGACAAAATACCACAGAAATCGCCACATAAGAAACACCTAAAGTTTCTCTTGAATCAAGCAAGTAATCCAAAGTCTCCAGGAGAGTGTATTTCTTTGCCATACTGCCACAGAATGAACTAAAGACCCTCTTTTATACCTTTTGTGTGGGAACAATTTCTTTGTTTTCTCTGTGTGTGTGTGCACGCGAGTGTGTGTGTGTGTGTGTGTGTGCGTGTGTGTGTGTGCGCGTGTGTGTGTGCATTAGGTCTCACCCCTTTTATCTTTGTTCTGCATTTGTGGCTGATTTTATTTGGCTGTGGCAGTCATACCTGTTTGTGTGTATGTGTGTGTATGTGTGTGTGTGTTTGAGTGAGCATGTCTGTTCTACATTGCATTTTTTCTCTAGTACCAGGCCTTCATTTCTGTGTGGAAATTTTCAGATTTATGCTGGAATTATTGATTTTATTTGTCAATTTCTAAAAAAAAAATGCTTTCAATTGGAGTCACACCTGTGTGTGTGTTTGTGTGCGCGAGCATGTGTGTGTGCAAGTGATCATGTTCGTTCCACATTACATTTGTGCTCTAGTACCGGGACTTCATTGTGGTATGGAAATTTTCCGATTTATTCTGGATTTATAGATTTTTTTTTGACAAAAGAAACATAAAAAACATTTTTTCCATTCATTTCAATGTGGGGTCATATTGACCCCAAAGTTCATGAGTGTGACTTTTTTTTTTACATACCTTTAGAACAACCGAATCAAGCCCAGTTTTTTTGTGTGTGTATGGATAGATAACTTAGAAAAAGTCACAAGATTTCATTCCACTGAGAGGAATAGGGAACCCTTATTTTTAACTAAAGAAAAGTCGATTGGGGTCATATTGACCCCAATGCACAAATGAGAGTTAAGAATTTTAAATATTTGGACTGGAAACAAGAAAAAATGCTAAATAAGAACAGAATGTTTTGCAGTGTAGTTAAATCTTTTGATAATTTAAAATATAACAGGCCTTTGTTGACTACATACTAAATAAACTACAAAAAAAATATTTCCTTTGTTCTGTTGCTCTCAGTCACATACCTGAAGCCAAGGGCGAAATTGTCAATCACACATTGGTGGGGGGGGGGGGGGGGTGTAGCAGCTGTGGGACTTTTTGTGGTGGCGCATGCACACATTTTTTTAATCAAAATAAAATAAAAGTCAGAGTTTGAATGTTTGTAATTGTGTAACACAACAAGGAATTTTCTTACATCTGATCGTCAAACCAACGTATCCTCACCCTGTAATGATTACAGCATCGGCATCAATTACAAGCCTGAATTGACAACAAAGCGGCCAGTGATCTCTCTCTTATATTATTCTATAAACATATAGTGGCTATAAACATTTTGATTAAATTACTGTTACAGGATAACAATAATCTAATATCAAGTCTTGAGCAATGATAGTTCAAATGATTTTTTGTTTTTTGTGCGTGTTGTAAATAAAATGTATTCTGAAGCAATATTCTCACCAGTGTTCAATCAGCTTTGACATATGCATATTTGTGATATTTTTACCTTTTATAAAGGGCATTTTCCCCTAATCTTATTAAATATAGGCTATGATTCAGATATCCTTTTATATTCTTAAATTGGATCAATAAATTAAATTAGAAGACGACACTGGCTGTTACCAGTCAAATTAAATAATTTACACTGAAAAATTACAACTGCATTAAATAATGTTATGAGATTTGTTTTAAATATTTTTTTGAATATACAAATAAGAAATGTTGGAAAGATGAAACTAAACCACCTGTAGGTGGCAGCAGGTGACCGTCTGAATGAGCGAGTCATTGAGTCGATTCGTTCAAACACTGATTCATTCAAGAATGAGGCGGTCGTTTACGAATAGTTCATTGAATCTTTGATTCTATCGATTCATTCTAAACGCTGAATCATTCACTAACACACACTGTTGCTGTGACACTCGTTCTGCTGTGATCTTTTGGAACTATTTTCGCTGCTGAAATAGAAAAAAAAACACTCAATATTGCATCAAAATGTAAGTGACTTAATGTTAATAATTGTTTGGAACTGTCATATGAAATCAGAGTCATTTTCAGTCGTGATGTTATTCAGGAAAACAGCACTCTTGGTAATGTGACATTGCAACTGTATCATGTTATAAATATAAATAAACTCCACATTTCTACATTTTTACGGTAGTGTGTTAACTGAGTTTCTCTGTGTGAGCGGCGCACATTTGTTTTGATTTCTCCTCGAGAGGCTGCGCGAGCGTCAACAGCGCAACATTAGTTACCGTCAGTTCATTATACATTATTATCATTTACTGTCAATCGCCACTTACAGTAATGAATGCAGAATCATTCTTGCATTTGGGTGATTCCCTAGTTGTTTTCGTTTTATCAGGCTACTTGTCCGTCGGGCAAGTAAAATTCTCTTTCACTTGCCCCTTCAAAAAATCCACTTGTCCCGGACAAGCGTTAATGTCGAGCCCTGGCCTACAGTAACGTTAGCTAGCTGTCGGCTAGCTTGTCAATAGTCCCTCCCATTCATTCAAGCTGTATAGTATGACAGTCGAAATTCACAAATTCTACAATTCAAAATTCTAGTGAAATTCACCTGGTCGTTATCTAAGGGATTATGTCAGCCAAATACAGGATATTTACCATTCATAGATATGTGCCAAGTGTCTGTCAGATTTCGCGCTCCTAACTCTTCTTCTTCTGTTTGTTTTTCCTAACTCACTGACGGTGCACGAGCTACTAAAGGTATAGGGAAAACATGACATGGATTTCAGGTGAAATAGGTTTTGTTAGTGTATAGTGTAAGACCAGTCGAATGGATTTGGGAAATGGATCTGCCGGGATTTTATATTTTCGGAGCTGGAAAGAAAGACGTATTTGCAATCACATCGATATTGCCCGCATAATCATACAGTATGATCAAATATTGGGGGGGACAAATTGTCCTTCTTTGAAAATTGGGGGGGACGTGTCCCCCCCCATAGAATTACGCCTATGCTTTAACCCCATTTTGAGAACTACGCCGAGACCTAAAGCACGATCAATGTAGAATCCAACAGCTTAGACACGCGCGTCTTCCTCTGCTTGTAAACAAATCCCTTCTGGGTCATTTGTCCGAACGCCGGATCTGCGTCATATTCTCGCGCATGCGTCGTGGAGGCACACACGGAAGACAAGAACAAGTTGGATAAAGGTGTTATTTTGATTTTTTTTTTCGCACAAAAACTATTGTCGTCGCATCGTAAAATTATTGTAGAGTCACTGTGGTGAGATGGACTTTGTAACGACGTTTTAAGTGCCTTTTATGGGAGTGTAAATGTACTGAATGCCAATGGAGGCCTATCTGAAGCCTTTCTCAGCATCAGCTTTACACTAAAATATCTTCATTTGTGTTCCTAAGATGAACGGAGGTCTTACGGGTGTCGAACGACATGAGGGTGAGTAATTAATGACAGAATTTTCATTTTTGGGTGAACTAGCCCTTTAAGTGTAACCATTATTAGAATTTGTGTTTCCTTTTAAAAAAGATTTCTGTCTATTATGTAATTGACATTTTACAATGGTATACAGAGATAACACCTCGCTAGAGTGGCCAGCCTCGGGAAGCGCCTTTCATTTGCTTTCCACCAGTCAGGAGCTTGTACTACAGCTCTCGGTCGCCCTTTCTATCGAGAGGGTAGGCTTCTTCTTTCCCATTGCTTCATTTTGCAAGGTTAGACATGATGTGGTTGCACGTGTCAACACGCTCCGTGAGTGAACAAACAAATACAGCATATTTTTCTTTAACCATGCAGCAAACAAACAAAAAAAAAGCGTTAAAAAATATTTAAACCGTTTAACTGATAGTATTAATCGGACGTTGTTCACTTCATTAATGCGTTCACTGTGATAATGGACTGAGGATGGAAGTAGGATTCGGTTTCGGATTCGGCAGAATCTTAAAGGGTTAGTTCACCCAAAAATGAAAATTCTGTCATTAATTACTTACCCTCATGTCGTTCGACACCCGTTAGACCTCCGTTCATCTTCAGACACAAATGAAGATATTTTAGTTGTAATCTGATGGCTCTGAAAGGCCTCCATTGGCACAATGCACTTTACACTCTCAAGACCCTTAAAAGGCACTAAAGACGTCGTTACAAAGTCCATCTCACTACAGTGGTTCTAAAATAACTTTATAAATCAGCGAGAATAGTTTTTGTGCGCAAAAGCTCACACAGCTAGTGTGTGAGTTCTGTTTACATTTTCCTCATTTGATCTGTAGTTCAGCTGTTCTTTAGAACGCTGTCTGTTTGCTGTAGTTGGCTGTTTGTTGTAGTCTGGTTTGTTATTGTTTGACCTCGTGCGAACTAACGTGTTTCACTGGGCGTTGGCATAAGCCCTCCTCGTGTGAAGACCGAAGAGTGTAAAGACCATTCGACTCTACTCTGCGCGACTCCACTCGAGCAAGGACACCGACAAGGCACTTGAGTATAGCTATATCTATATACTTTGTCCACTTTTGTGTTTTTGCTTGTTTTCATCTGCTAATTTCTCTGACCCGTATTCACAATGTGCTTCCAAATCTCTACTATTATCACACACACCCGTAAATCACGCTCTGTACATTCTAGACGCCGTAATCCTACTAATCTGCGTAGTGTACCCATTTCCTCTGCTACATTAATGTCCATTCCAATTGGTCTCTGGAATTGCCAGTCTGCTGTAAACAAAGCAGACTTTATTTCATCTATTTCCATTCATTCACATCTCAGTCTCATGGCTCTAACTGAAACCTGGATCAAACCAGAAGACACTGCCACTCCTGCGGCCCTCTCAAATAATTTCTCTTTTTCACACACCTCTCGCCAGATTGGGAGGGGCGGAGGTACTGGTCTGCTCATCTCAAAGGATTGGAAATTTGAGCCCATCCCTTCTCTATCTGGCAACTGCTCATTTGAATCGCACTCAATCACTGTCACTCACCCTGCTAAAATCCATGTTGTAGTTATTTATCGTCCTCCAGGTCAACTGGGTAACTTCCTGGAGGAATTTGATATGTTACTCTCTCACTTCCCTGAGGATGGCACTCCTCTGGTACTGCTCGGTGACTTCAACATTCACCTTGATAAACCCCAGGCTGCAGACTTCACCACTCTTCTGACCTCATTTGATCTTAAGCGAGTATCTACTACAGCTACTCATAAATCAGGTAACCATCTTGATCTTATCTACACACGCTACTGCTCCACAGACGTCACTTTAGTTACTCCTTTACACACCTCAGATCACTTTCTCATCACTCTTAACCTCCTACTAACTCCTAACACAACACACACTCCTCCGCTGATTACCTTTCGGCGTAATCTACGCTCACTCTCTCCCTCCCGTCTATCCACTATGGTTTCCTCCTCACTCCCTCCACCTGCTCAGTTCTCAGCACTGGACACTAACAGTGCTACTGACACTCCACTCTAACATCTTGCTTAGACAACTTCTGTCCCGTTTCATCCAGGCCAGCCCGCACCACTCCCTCTGCCCCCTGGCTGTCTGATGTTCTCCGCGAACATCGCTCTGGGCTCCGGGCGGCAGAGAGGAAGTGGCGCAAAACTAAAAACACTACTGACCTGACCCTGTATCAGTCTCTTCTCGCTTCTTTCTCTAGTAACGTCTCCACTGCTAAAACTACATACTATCACAACAAAATACACAACTGCTCTGACTCTCGTGCACTCTTCAGAACGTTCTCTTCGCTCCTCTGTCCCCCCCCCCCCCCCCCTCCTTCATCAACTCTTACAGCTGATGACTTTGCATCATTTTTCACACAAAAAACCTCCTCCATCAGCAGCCAATTCTCCGCACCACAAACCGACACGCACATCTCAACAACCATTACACATACACTCCCCTCTTTTTCTCTGCTCTCTGAAGCTGAAGTCTCCAAACTCATCCTTTCCAACCACCCCACTACCTGTCCGCTTGACCCTATCCCCACTCACCTCCTTCAGGCCATTTCTTCTTCTGTTACTCCTGCACTCACTCACATTGTCAACACCTCTCTTCACACCGGGACCTTCCCCACAGCATTTTAGCAGGCTCGGGTAACCCCACTGCTTAAGAAACACTCTATGAACCCAGCACTTTTAGAAAACTACAGACCGGTATCCCTTCTGCCTTTCATTGCAAAGACACTCGAGCGAGTTGTTTTTAACCAGCTCTCTACGTTTCTTGAACAGAACAACCTCCTGGATATCAACCAATCAGGCTTTAAAAGCGGCCACTCAACTGAGACTGCCCTGCTCTCGGTTACGGAGGCACTGAGGCAGGCAAGAGCGGCTTCCAGATCCACAGTACTTATCTTACTGGATTTGTCTGCTGCTTTTGACACAGTTAACCACCAGATCCTCCTGTCAACTCTCATGAAGATGGGCATCTCAGGAACTGCTCTCCAGTGGCTCAAGTCTTACCTCTCAGGTAGGTCCTTCAGGGTGTCATGGAGAGGTGAAGTGTCTAAGTCACATCATCTAGCCACTGGAGTTCCACAGGGCTCAGTGCTTGGACCACTTCTCTTCTCCATCTACATGTCATCACTGGGATCGGTCATTCAGAAACATGGCTTTTCCTATCACTGCTATGCAGACGACACTCAACTCTACTTCTCATTTCAACCAGATGATCCATCGGTTGGTGTTCGTATTGCTGCCTGCCTAACAGACATTTCTGCCTGGATGAAGGAGCATCACCTGCAACTCAACCTTGCAAAGACTGAACTGCTTGTGGTCTCAGCCAACCCAGCACTTCATCACAATCTCTCCATTCAGCTAGGTTCATCAACCATAACTCCGTCCAGGACAGCCAGGAATCTTGGAGTTGTGATCGATGATCAGCTAAAATTCACTGACCACATTACTGCAACAACCCGGTCCTGCAGATTTGCATTATACAACATTAGGAAGATTAGAGCCTTCCTATCTGAGCAGACCACACAACTCTTGGTCCAAGCTCTTGTTCTCTCCAGACTGGACTACTGTAATGCTCTTCTAGCAGGCCTTCCGGCATGCACTATCAAACCCTTGCAACTGATCCAGAATGCAGCGGCGAGGGTGATCTTTAACGAGCCGAAGAGAGCGCACGTCACGCCTCTCTTCATCAGACTCCACTGGCTACCAATAGCCGCTCGCATCAAATTCAAGGCACTGGTACTCGCCTTCAAAGCAACCACTGGCTCTGCACCAATTTACCTTAACTCGCTTGTTCAGACATACACACCCTCCAGGAGTTTGCGTTCTACCAGTGAACGACGCCTTGTGGTGCCATACCAGAGAGGCATGAAATCACTGTCACGGACCTTTTCCTGGACTGCCCCCACCTGGTGGAATGACCTGCCTATCTCAATTCGAGCAGCCGAGTCTGTAGCCATTTTCAAAAAACATCTAAAGACGCATCTCTTCCAGCAGCACCTGACCAATCAAGAATAGCACTTAACATTCTATTCATTTTTCTGTCTGTCTAATTTATTAAAAAAATAAAAAATAAAAAAAAAATCCTGTGTGTTCTGTGTTAGATTAACTGAGACTTGTTACAGCACTTGCATACTGTAGCCTCTGACTGTTGTAGTTGCTTCTATTGCTCTCATTTGTAAGTCGCTTTGGATAAAAGCGTCTGCTAAATGACTAAATGTAAATGTAAATGTAATGTACTTAATCCAGCGTGCGTGCAGACAGGGTTGCCAAGTGTTTTTGCAATGTCGCACACAATTGCTACTCAAAACTATAGCCCAAAACAATAACTTTCCGGGGGGTTCTCCGGAAAAAAATGGTGTTTGGTTGGCAAAATATGTTATTTTGGCAAGGTTGCCTGCTAAAATTCGCATTCCTGGGTTTATATAATCACATAATTGGGGTCGCTTCAACCCGCGGACATGGAGAAAAACACGGACTTGGCAACACAGTGCAGTTGAGTTCTGTTGACGTTTGACGCGTCGCTCCGTTGCTCTGATTGGTTGTGGGTCTATCCAATTGAGGTCTTTCCTGGCTCGGTTGAAACACGCCCCATAATCAAAGCTCAATGGAGCGGTACCAGACTCAAATTCTGACTAGAATTGAGTATGGCCACGCCAGGCTAGCTAATTTGGGGGCTGGTTGCTTGAATTTTGGGTTCATTAGCCTATTATTCTTAATGAAAAACACAACAAGAAAACAGTACAATGACACTCCCTAGGCGCTTTTACATTTCGCTTTGAAACCAAATCTTCCGCGATCATTGTCTGTCAGCTGTTTGCTCGTTCGGCTCGTGCTGTATTGAGCAGACACGTTCAGTTTTTAATTGTTGTGTCTGTTCTCTAACTGAACTAAATTATTTTATTACTATAAAAGTGAAAACGACGGTGGCCCGGCCGGGGCAATGCCGCAGTGGGCAAGTGATGTTAGCAGTGTTTTAAAGAGAAAATAATCACTTCATCTGATGTTTAAAGTGAATAAAATAGCATTGACATCTTACTGGAGTTTCACAACTGCTGTCTGAAGAGCTTTGTTCTCTCCCCAAACTTGTGTGGTAGTTTTTTTACGGTCTGTGGGTAACGTTAGTTGAGGTGCGCGGTGGATCGAACCACTATGGGGCAAAGGGGGGGACTCAAAATGTTAAACTCAAAACTTAAAACGCATTTTTTGTCCCGTCTGCGTTTGTATTGTTTTACTACTTACACATTTATTTAATTGTATATCATTATATTATTTACAATACTCAGCATGGTTTTTAGGCAGCCCCCCCCCCCCCGCGATTGAATTGGGCTTTTATTGTTACATTACAATGTAGTAGACATCAGTGAACATTTCAACTAGCCTGTGTTATGAAAGATACAACAGAATGATTTGATATACTATTTTACTTTATGCAATATGTGTAAAATGGCCATACATAAATTAAAAAAGAAGTGTACTAATGGGAGTAGTAATTGCCAACATTTTCATTAGAATATCTAATATTTCCTGGGAATATTGATATATGATTTATTTTCCTGTTCACTCATTGTGTCTTCCAAAATGCCTGATTTACATGCGTTAAGTGCTTTTAAGTTGCTCTGAGGTCCTGTTTAGTAACATAAGTAAGTCATATGCTGATTTTGAAACCCCATAATAATTTTCCGAGATATTGATTTACAACAAACTATAAGAAAATTAAATTTAAATGATAATTGCAAAATGTAATCATATTTCCATAAAACTGTAAAATTTGATCATTCAGTCAGTGCCAGTCATATTTAGAGACAGAAGAGGGAGTGGTCATGGTGAAACCTCCAAAATGGTATCTCTGAAAATCCCTTTATGTGCTCTTTACAGGACATCCAGACTTGGTGAAAAAATGTGACGCGTATGGTGTCAGAAAAAAAAATCACTAAAACATAATATCTACCACAGTTAACAAAATGCTATGCTTGTGTCTTGGGGATATTTTGTTTTCTTTTTGCATTAAATATTACATATACGTATGTAATATAATGTGCATTTCCATCACAGGTTTGGTCTTAAATTTCACGTAAGGTGGTATTAAAAAGGTCTTAAAAAGTTTTAAATTGAACTTGTTCATAACTGTAGACACCCTGTATAATCCGTCAATAAGGATGCAGCAAACCAGTTCAACTTACCTGCCTATGGTCTTGGCAAAGTCTGAGATAAATGAACCGGCGGCGCCGGGGTTGAAACCCCATCATCTCCTCCAGTAACACATAAAAAATAAAAATAAAAAGTAGCAATTCTGGCTCCATAGTTGTCAGGATGGCAGCTCTCCTCTCACACAGTTTGCTAGGTGACAGGAGCGGTAATAGGGAACACCTGATGGCTCAATTACCAATGAAGGCTACATTTGGAGCCTCCTTCGAAGGCCATGTAGGCCCTGAATTGGGACACAGCTATTGAGTGAATGGTGACTGGGTGCATATATAGTGAGAGTCTCTAAAGAGTCAGTATTCTGCTGATTGTGAACGAGTGGACGGGTCCTGGAGAGTCGTGATGACTGTGACAGTGACATAGCGATGCATGAATACACACTAGATGAATGCAGCCGATGTGAAAAAACATACTGATTTGAATCTGATTGATAGCCATGGTTTATTTAGGATAACGCTTCTTCCATGTTTTGCCAGCTGTCCGACCCCGGAGACAGCTATTGCTGGTTACCACGTTCACATGTGTTGTATCCGATTACAACCGTCGCTAGAGAGATGGGCTGTGGGGTGTAACAGCTAACCTTCCCCTGAATCCGCTTCCTCTTCTCTTCCAGAAACTGGGCATGTTCCTGACGTATTTGCTGGACTTCCTGTTCCTGCTTTGCTCTCAGTAAGGTGAGCGTGTTCTTCAAATCCGCCATTTCACGCTGATGACGCAGACCCGCGTCTGTGCTCCGAGCCTTCAGGAAGGCGTATCTGTGGCCTTTGGCAACTTCACGGTCAATGCGCTGCTCGGCCACCTTCTCTGCAAGGCTTCTCGGCTCAGATGGCCCATGGTTGCTGTCCTCTTTCTCGGACGGCTCAGCCTTGCGTTGGACAGCACGGATGGCGCATTCAGCTAAAGCAGACGTCTGAGCGGCTGGATGTAGACACAGTGCTGCATAAAACATCACATTTATTTCATGTTAATATGGTTCTTATGTTAATGTATGTTTACTTCATATTCAAGTGATATGTGTTTGAATTCAATTGTAGCAAAGCGGTTTGAGATTGCTGGACTAGCTCACCTCTGCCAATGACAGGAGGAATCTGGACAGACTGCGGTCGGCTGGAGATCGGGGCCTTTTCTCTGACAGTACTAGTGTTCAGGCCAAACAGCTCCTGCTGATGATAAATAAGTCAGGGTTAAACCACGGCTAGCTGTGCATTTAACGATTTTAGTTTATACCACTTATACCATGGTCATTCACCAGCATTGACAACTTAAAGCTGTAATTGATGTTTGCGACGCAATATTTGACCGGAAAGGGTAAAACTGATGGTTATTTTCATCAGGTATGGCTTGTTATATCTAGCATTCTGTCTGCTTTGAATCTGACACACAGAAAATCGTGTTCCGTGGGGGTAAATCTGCATTTTTTGGCTGGGTTCCCCTGCTACAATTCGCATTCCCAAGGCTAAATATCACTTTATTGGGTGATTACTTTATTCACATTAAACGATCAGTGTCTAGTATTCAGACAGACCATGGTATAAGAATAAGAAAACACGTTAGTACTATGATTAACATATAAACGCAGGCTAAATATTAATAATGACCGATGATGAAACACATTGATAGGCTTCTTACCCTCCTCTGAGGCGGTGGTTGTGTCTTCAGTCTTGGCATGTCTGCGGCACACAATGCTGATATACAATGGTACGCTGATCCAAAATCCTACAACCAAGTGAAGTCGTATGATCTGAAGCCGTACACAGATCAGAAAGCGGTGCAATTCAACGATCTGGAAAAGAAAACAGAACAAGACGGAAGTAAAAGTTCACAGTGAGCAATGAAAATGCAGGTTGATGCTGATAGGAAACCGTATACTGACACTGAAGTGCATCTGCGAAGGCAATGAGTCAAAGTGAGAAGAACACAGAACCTCTGGAACCTCCAGTGCTGTGATGTCACCAATAGAATGCATTCCGATGACGTCACACAGGGCAAACAGCGCTTCAGTGCAAGTGAAAGGATTATTGTTTTGATTTAAAAACTGAAGTGACTTGTGTTTATATGGTTTCCACAAGAAGTCCATGAGAGGATTGTAGATTAGGACACTTGTGGCACCGCCTTCCCAGGATGCTTTGCGGTAGGGCTGTCACGATATTAGATTTTTCACACCACGGTTATTGTGCAGGGGAAAAAAATCACGATATCGATATATTGTGATATCTATAGAAACCCTGGGGGAAATTTTTACTTTGTTTATTTAGTTTTTCTTTTTTTACCCAACAAACATATTTGGATACTGATAAACATAAATGTTATTGGCCATGACTAGATTTTTTAATCCCACAAATTGTTGTGTTTTAATAAATTGGTTTAATAAATCATAAATTATGGTTTAATAAATCATAAATTGTGGTTTAATAAATCATAAGTTGTTGTGGCAGATAATTTAGCTTGTTTTAAGCAAAAACTCACATCATTTTGACCCCCCCCCCCCCCAGAAAATTGCACTTATCTTGTAAATTAATCTTGATTTAACCTCATGTGTCCTTAGTTTCCTGTTCAAACTTTGCATTAGGGGTCAATATGACCCCGAAATGTAAAGAATGATTGTAAAAAAAAATTACATTTTTAATAATACATATAATATATTATTTTTTTTGTTTACTTCTCATCTTTACAGTAATGCTGTGTTTTTGGATATACAAAGTACTTTTGTACCTATTTACCACACAATTCCTCAACTATACCATTAGCTTGCGTGTGAAATATTATTTTTTTTATGAAAAAAATACTTAAATGATGATCTAAATTAAATATAATTTGTTTCTGGATATTGATCTAGGTGTTAGCTGTACACTTCTGCCATATGTTGGTCAAAGACAAACCTGAAGGAATTACAATTTAAGAAAGAAATTGTTTTGTCCATAGAGACCCAGCAGAGGGCAATAGAGATCCATTCATTTTACTGGATGTGGCCAACTGCTCATATCATAACTTTTGTGATACATTTTGTGAATTTATACATGTATAAACACTATACAAGACATTCAAAATAAATATTCTTTCAAATAGTAGAATTTTGGTAGTTTTTGATGCGTTTTGAAATGTCTGTTTTTACAAAATACCACAGAAATCGCCACATAAGAAACACCTAAAGTTTCTCTTGAATCAAGCAAGTAATCCAAAGTCTCCAGGAGAGTGTATTTCTCTGCCATACTGCCACAGAATGAACTAAAGACCCTCTTTTATACCTTTCGTGTGGGAACAATTTCTTTGTTTTCAAAACAAAGTTGCGGCTCTGTGTGTGTGTGCACGCGAGTGTGTGTGCGTGTGTGTGTGTGTATGTGTGTGCCCATGTGTGTGTGCATTAGGTCTCACCCCTTTTATCTTTGTTCTGCATTTGTGGCTGATTTTATTTGGCTGTGGCAGTCATACCTGTTTGTGTGTATGTGTGTGTATGTGTGTGTGTGTTTGAGTGAGCATGTCTGTTCTACATTGCATTTTTGCTCTAGTAACAGGCCTTCATTTCTGTGTGGAAATTTTCAGATTTATGCTGGAATTATTGATTTTATTTGTCAATTTCTAAAAAAAAAATGCTTTCAATTGGAGTCACACCTGTGTGTGTGTTTGTGTGCGCGAGCATGTGTGTGTGCAAGTGATCATGTTCGTTCCACATTACATTTGTGCTCTAGTACCAGGACTTCATTGTGGTATGGAAATTTTCCGATTTATTCTGGATTTATATTTAGCTGTGGGACTTTTTGTGGTGGCGCATGCACACATTTTTTTAATCAAAATAAAATAAAAGTCAGAGTTTGAATGTTTGTAATTGTGTAACACAACAAGAAATTTTCTTAAATCTGATCGTCAAACCAACGTATACTCACCCTGTAATGATTACAGCATCGGCATCGATTACAAGCCTGAATTGACAACAAAGCGGCCAGTGATCTCTCTCTTATATTATTCTATAAACATATAGTGGCTATAAACATTTTGATTAAATTACTGTTACAGGATAACAATAATCTAATATCAAGTCTTGAGCAATGATAGTTCAAATGATTTTTTGTTTTTTGTGCGTGTTGTAAATAAAATGTATTCTGAAGCAATATTCTCACCAGTGTTCAAACAGCTTTGACATATGCATATTTGTGATATTTTTACCTTTTATAAAGGGCATTTTCCCCTAATCTTATTAAATATAGGCTATGATTCAGATATCCTTTTATATTCTTAAATTGGATCAATAAATTTAATTAGAAGACGACACTGGCTGTTACCAGTCAAATTAAATAATTTACACTGAAAAATTACAACTGCATTAAATAATGTTATGAGATTTGTTTTAAATATTTTTTTGAATATACAAATAAGAAATGTTGGAAAGATGAAACTAAACCACCTGTAGGTGGCAGCAGGTGACCGTCTGAATGAGCGAGTCATTGAGTCGATTCGTTCAAACACTGATTCATTCAAGAATGAGGCGGTCGTTTACGAATAGTTCATTGAATCTTTGATTCTATCGATTCATTCTAAACACTGAATCATTCACTAACACACACTGTTGCTGTGACATGCGTTCCCATTCAGTCGGTCAACTCGGTACAACACATGACTATGGGATATCGCGCTCTAGCCATCTGCTGAAGACACCTTTATTCACGCCTGAAAGGCCAATGACGCATGACGACGTGGGCGGGGTCCCTCGCCCACAGCATATAAATGCAGTCGTATGCGTCATTTCCCTTGTTCTTCAGCTCTTCACCGTGCTGCTTGAACACCATCACGCCACATTTTCGCAAGAAAAGCCCACGGTGGTGATTATTGTCGAAATTAAGGCAAAAAAGAGAAAGCTTATTTAGCAACAAGTTTAGCTTTGCTAACGAAAGGCTAATAAGTTTTTCTCAAACAAAGTGTTTAAACTTATGCCACATTCACAAGATAATCCACAGTGATGACTCTTGTTAATGGAAAAGACATAAAAGAGAAGTTTTTGGCTTGAGTTTAGTACAACTAACAAATGGCTAAAAAATTTTGTCATGATAAATATCTGAACAGGTTATCTCCCCTGTCCTATGGCATGTGGGTGTTCATGGTATAATCATAAGTAGGGTGTTCAGCATGCTCGGGCGGCTCTCGAGGGAGCCGCTTGCGAGCATTATGAAAGCTGACACTCAGGCTGCTCCGCTCTCGGCTGGCCGTGTTCGATGAGGCCGGCCAGCCTCGTGAGCCCCGTGGATCGGTTCCGCATCCGCCGAGGCGGTGCGGCGAGGCCGGTCATGGGGCTCACGGATGGACTGTCAGCGGGACTTGGGACTGCTGAGGCATCTTCCCAGTCTTTGTCTAATTAGGCTGGACTAGATCTCTCCAACCCCAGTGCGTGTACGTTGTGCCCTACCGGCAGCTCTGCCGTTCCGCTTGGCGGGGCAGTGGTCGAACACGGCCCGCTCCTGTCTTCAGGTGCTGATCCAGATACGGTGATCGCCGGTTTTGGAGGCCACGGAGAGTTGGGATGATCGGGTATAGACCGAGGAGTGTCGGTGTAGCGTTCACGGGGTGATTCGGTCTCGCTAGAAGCGGGCGAGGAATGCTCTGATGATATATATTTTCAAACCGGGCAGATCGCGTCTCCCCGAGGTGGGTGAAAGTGAAATGATAGCCCTTGAATTGATCTGTGTTGGAGAGCGGCAACAAAGTTTGTCGATAGTCCTGCCGTGATACAGAAGCTTGCGGGTTTGATTCCTGTAAAATCAGCGATGCAAACTCGCCTGCCGATCTATCCAGATTGGGCAGTAACCCAGCAAAATAGCGGGTTCAGTTTAAGTATGTTGTCAATAAAATGTGTGTTGAGCATACAAGACCTCATGTGTTGATTTGTTAAAACAATCAGATTGCACTGGAACCTCTAACCTCACAGTCTGGCCGTATGCCGACAGATGAGAATAATGCAGTGTTATGCAATTTACAGTGATGTTTGCAGAAGGACGCGGGATTCCACAAGTGATGCTTGAGAATCCTCCTCGCTGTCTGCCTTGAACGGTGGCGCGTAAGCGCACTAACAACACCATGGCTTCTTCGCACGAT
Organism: Gobio gobio; assembly: GCF_949357685.1. NCBI lineage: Eukaryota > Metazoa > Chordata > Actinopteri > Cypriniformes > Gobionidae > Gobio > Gobio gobio. The sequence goes on along the minus strand of NC_137103.1, from coordinate 53,879,070 downwards.
TCCAGTAGGGCTGTCGGCTGCGGTTTCTCTCGCGCCCCCCTCTGGTTTGGCGGAGTAATTGCAACTTCATTGTTTGAGAGGGGAAATCCGTGCTCTCCTCAGCAAAATGGCAATTCAAGTTTTGCCACAAGGGAAAATGGAGAAAGAGATTTTTCAGAGTAAATTCCTCCTCCTCCTCCTCCTCCAAAAAAAAAAAAAAAAAAATACCAGACTTGCAGCAGTTGAACAAACACTTTAGAGTGGTTAATGTGTCAAGTTCAAAAATGCTTGCAGTATGTCACCTGTTCTGCCCTCTGCATCCTCGGGATCGGCTTACATCGGTGTGTTTTTGCCCGATGCATCTTGCCACAATCAAACAGGAGCACAGAAAACATTTCTGAGGTCTCCGTTGATGGGATTGCCTATAGATCCTAATGGCACTGCGCATATCTGAAAGATATGCAGAAGCGGTGTTGGTTCTGCTGTGCCATCAGAGCATAATATTGTTCTCCTATTTGGATGACGTGCTCCTGGCTGCAGACAGCAGGGAACACGCAGTGTTGTAAAACACATGCACTTGTTTTTCCATTTTACGAGCTCTGGGATTTTTCAGATAATCTCAAAAGGGGCTGTTATGTCTCGGTCTGTTATATCTTGGTCTGGGGATAGATTCAGAACCGAACAGAGGGCAGAGGACTTTTGCAGTGCTGAGACTGCTGGGGCTCATGACCCCGATAGCAGTAGTACTGCTGGATTCTCCTCTTTGTGTTTGCAGTTCCGGCGCTGGGCGTTCGGTAACTTGCTATATGCCATGTGACATTTAAGCATGGTTCAGTAGCGCTGTTGGGCGTTCAGACCATGGTCCCCTGGGAGTCCTAGATCTGTTAACAGAAGGAATTCCCCTGGGCAGGGTTACGGCATGTTCATTAGTGATGACAAACGTCACAACATGGACGAGAAACTCTGTAAGAGGAGAGTGGTTGACAGCGCTGTAAGAGCTTCACATACATTTATGTGGAATAGTTCTCCTGGTGCTGAAACACTTGACCCAGCAGGGCAAGCATTATTCAGAATGGAAAATATGACAATGGTCATATATATGTAGGCAAGGAGGTACTCCCTCTCTGCTGCAATTGGCATGGATGCTCTTGATACAAGGCAGACCTGCGGTGGCTTATGCACTCTTGAATAGTGGTGCAGATCGGGTGCAGAAATGTGTATCTTTTTGCATCTGCAGAAAACATGCGCCGCCCGCTGTTTTCTTGATTATGGACTGGAGTGCCCCATAGGGGGTGGATGTCCCAACACGTATAGCCCAGGATTCTGCTGTATGCAGAAGGGTCCATCACTGATTTTGGTGGCATCTTGCTGGCCAGAGAAAAAGAAATGGTACACAAGCATCATGGCATTGCTGTTAAGGACACACACCATGGTGTCTTCCCCTATGCAGGAGGCAGATTCTGCACCCTCGGCCGGAACTGTGGTCTCTAAGGGTCTACATGTTAAGAGAGGGAGAATCTGACTATAGCTACAAAACAGGGCGCTTGCTTTCTGAAGCACACCGTGTTGTGTTGAAGTAGCGCATGTTTGAAGTTTGGTGCAGGTGAAAATCTGTATCACTGTGTCAGTGCCTGATTGATACTGTTTTCTTCTCCGAAGAAAAGTCACTCCCATTCCATGCTGGAAGTTTATTGGGCGACTGTTTTCGGCTTTCATGAGGGCATTAATGGTGCTGCGCTAAAGCGCGCATTTTTCGGTTCCTTAAGAGGGTCCTGGCATACTACGATTTTTGCTCCGTTTCGGGCACAGTCGAGAGTGTGAGTTTTTCAAAGTATAGCCTACTCCATTGCCCACATCAGTGGAAAGGTGCTTTTGGCGCATGTGCACTATCTAGTGCATTTTTGGTTTTCGAGTGCTTTGGTTTTCAAGTGCTCTCTCTCTCCTCTCCACCTATAGTTGGTGTGTGGTGAGCGCGCTGGTGCCATTGTACTGTGACTGCCCTTGCATCATCCAAGTGGATGCTGAACACTGCTGGTGGTTGAGGAGAGACCCCTGACATGAGTGTAAAGCGCTTTGGGTGTACAGTAGTGCATAGGAAACATGCTATATGATTCATGTCACTCGCACATGTGCTGTTTTATGTGCACCGTCCGCGGTCCCAGAAATTGGGCTGCACACGGACAGTGTGCGCGGCCATCTGCGGACTCTCCTAATGGTGATTATTACGTCACACGGACAGTTCACGGACTGTCAGGGAACTCTCGCGTTCCACTCCATCTGTTGAGAGTGTGAGCTGGTCACGGTATACTCCTTTGGCCAGGAAGGCCGGGTATGGTTAATTTCCCGCATCCAGATGCGTCACACACGCAGTCGAATGAGCGCGGATGACCAAGTTCAATACATGTGCAGTATAATTGTTGTGACTCTTCTGTCGCTTCTGTTTTTCTTGCACATGCGCTGTTGTATGCGCACCTTCCATGCATTCTCAAAAACAATTGGGCTGCATGCTGACGGAATACTTTGGACTTAAGTGTAGATGGGTTCGGAATGCGTGCTTCTGAGTGAACTTTGTCCGCAAGTGGTCAAGTCACTCATACGCTGTGGCATGCGCACCAAAGGCCCTCCTGTTGACGAGATTTTACGTCACACGAATGGTGCGCAGAACGCAGACATCCAAAGTATACCTGGAGCTTTAAGGTCAGCGTTTTTAGGCTCGTTACAAACTGTAATGGTCATGACCTGATGGTTGATCTGGAGGCTAGGTGTGAACCTCCGTTTAAGCCTTTAGAATCCTTGAATATAAGGATGATTCCTTGTCATGGATACTGGCACCAGCAAAGCATGTTGGTTATCTTCATGCGCTATTGGTGCATCCCCTTTGCAGTTTGCACCCAAGCTGCACTTGGTGGTGTTGCATCCAAATGCGGCGTATATGCCTAAAGTCAGGTTGGGAGTATGCTCTCGTTCGAGCTGTCTGCCCTATGAAATCTCTGACTCAGAGAAAAACAGGATACTTGCTTTGTGCTTTGCGCCATTTGCGATTCGTACGCAGGTGCGTTCGGCAGTTGCAGGCTATGCACTCGCCTGACCAGCCTTTTGTCATGTTTTCCAACTCAGCCAGTGGGAAGCCGCTATCTGAGCGATGTCTTTCACATTGGATTGTACAAGGCTATTTCTATAGCATGGAAGGAGTTGGTTCTGCCTGGTGAGGTGTGTGAGCACTCTACAAGGGCATGGAGATGTCAGGGGCTTGGTTTAATATTCTCGTGGGATGCCAGCTGGGCATCACTGTGCACAATTGTCCGGTGTACCCGCTAGTTGCCACTACGGCAACAGTAACTCAGGCTGTGCAAACCACAGGGGTTTTTATAGGGGCCATGCATCTTTCCCTCGGAAAAGGGTTATGTGGCGGTGCTGGTCTATTACGTTTAGTTCAGCGACTTGGCGGGGCGTGAATATATGTCCCATAGTCATGTGTTGTACCGAGTTGACCGACTGAATGGGAACGTTGAGTTATGCATATAACTACTGTTCCCAGAAGGAGGGAAACGAGGTACAACACCTCTGGGCCCCGCACAGTCGGGGCTCGGTGAAGAGCTGGACTGAACAAGGGAAATGACGCATACGACTGCATTTATATGCTGTGGGCGAGGGACCCCGCCCACGTCGTCATGCGTCATTGGCCTTTCAGGCGTGAATAAAGGTGTCTTCAGCAGATGGCGCTAGAGCGCGATATCCCATAGTCATGTGTTGTACCTCGTTTCCCTCCTTCTGGGAACAGTAGTTATATGCATAACTCAACGTTCTGCTGTGATCTTTTGGAACTATTTTCGCTGCTGAAATAGAAAAAAAAACACTCAATATTGCATCAAAATGTAAGTGACTTAATGTTAATAATTGTTTATGGAACTGTCATATGAAATCAGTGTCATTTTCAGTCGTGATGTTATTCAGGAAAACAGCACTCTTGGTAATGTGACATTGCAACTGTATCATGTTATAAATATAAATAAACTCCACATTTCTACATTTGTACTGTAGGAGCCATAGTTACTAGTTTATTTAATTTTTATCAATTTGTTCATTTAAATATAATTTTTGTTGTTGTATTATTAATTGTTTATTTCTTTGAGTGTGTGCCCTCTATAGGTGAGAGGAAAGTTTAAAGGATATGCCACCCCTGACAGGATGGGGGCGCTGGTGCAAGAGCACACAGTTTTTGACCGTACACATGGGGAAAGACAGAAAGCAGCCTTGGAGTTGTTTGTTTGATTTATGCTACAATGCATCTTTATTTTTGATTTAATAAACTTCAGTTATCGTTTTGAAACATCAACAAGCCTCTTTGGATCTATTCATGCTATTTTGCACGCGTCAGAAGTATTGCACCATCACCTCTCACAGTGGCCAAGAAACAAGGGACAAAATTGGAAATTTGAAGCTTGTTTTGCCGCTACAGTGTGTTAACTGAGTTTCTCCATGTGAGCGGCGCACATTTGTTTTGATTTCTCCTCGAGAGGCTGCGTGAGCATCAACAGCGCAACATTAGTTACCGTCAGTTCATTATACATTATTATCATTCACTGTCAATCGCCACTTACAGTAATGAATGCAGAATCATTCTTGCATTTGGGTGATTCCCTAGTTGTTTTCGTTTTATCAGGCTACTTGTCCGTCGGGCAAGTAAAATTCTCTTTCACTTGCCCCTTCAAAAAATCCACTTGTCCCGGACAAGCGTTAATGTCGAGCCCTGGCCTACAGTAACGTTAGCTAGCTGTCGGCTAGCTTGTCAATAGTCCCTCCCATTCATTCAAGCTGTATAGTATGACAGTCGAAATTCACAAATTCTACAATTCAAAATTCTAGTGAAATTCACCTGGTCGTTATCTAAGGGATTATGTCAGCCAAATACAGGATATTTACCATTCGTAGATATGTGCCAAGTGTCTGTCAGATTTCGCGCTCCTAACTCTTCTTCTTCTGTTTGTTTTTCCTAACTCACTGACGTGCACGAGCTACTAAAGGTATAGGGAAAACATGACATGGATTTCAGGTGAAATAGGTTTTGTTAGTGTATAGTGTAAGGCCAGTCGAATGGATTTGGGAAATGGATCTGCCGGGATTTTATATTTTCGGAGCTGGAAAGAAAGACGTATTTGCAATCACATCGATATTGCCCGCATAATCATACAGTATGATCAAATATTGGGGGGGACAAATTGTCCTTCTTTGAATATTGGGGACGTGTCCCCCTGTCCCCCCCATAGAATTACGCCTATGCTTTAACCCCATTTTGAGAACTACGCCGAGACCTAAAGCACGATCAATGTAGAATCCAACAGCTTAGACACGCGCGTCTTCCTCTGCTTGTAAACAAATCCCTTCTGGGTCATTTGTCCGAACGCCGGATCTGCGTCATATTCTCGCGCATGCGTCGTGGAGGCACACACGGAAGACAAGAACAAGTTGGATAAAGGTATTATTTTGATTTTTTTTTGCGCACAAAAACTATTGTCGTCGCATCGTAAAATTATTGTAGAGTCACTGTGGTGAGATGGACTTTGTAACAACGTTTTAAGTGCCTTTTATGGGTCTTGGGAGTGTAAATGTACTGAATGCCAATGGAGGCCTATCTGAAGCCTTTCTCAGCATCAGCTTTACACTAAAATATCTTCATTTGTGTTCCGAAGATGAACGGAGGTCTTACGGGTGTCGAACGACATGAGGGTAAGTAATTAATGACAGAATTTTCATTTTTGGGTGAACTAGCCCTTTAAGTGTAACCATTATTAGAATTTGTGTTTCCTTTTAAAAAAGATTTCTGTCTATTATGTAATTGACATTTTACAATGGTATACAGAGATAACACCTCGCTAGAGTGGCCAGCCTCGGGAAGCGCCTTTCATTTGCTTTCCACCAGTCAGGAGCTTGAACTACAGCTCTTGGTCGCCCTTTCTATCGAGAGGGTAGGCTTCTTCTTTCCCATTGCTTCATTTTGCAAGGTTAGACATGATGTGGTTGCACGTGTCAACACGCTCCGTGAGTGAACAAACAAATACAGCATATTTTTCTTTAACCATGCAGCAAACAAACAAAAAAAAAAGCGTTAAAAAACATTTAAACCGTTTAACTGATAGTATTAATCGGACGTTGTTCACTTCATTAATGCGTTCACTGTGATAATGGACTGAGGATGGAAGTAGGATTCGGTTTCGGATTCGGCAGAATCTTAAAGGGTTAGTTCACCCAAAAATGAAAATTCTGTCATTAATTACTTACCCTCATGTCGTTCGACACCCGTAAGACCTCCGTTCATCTTCAGACACAAATGAAGATATATAGTAAATGAAGTTCATGTTAACTAATACATTAACTAATGTTAACTAATACAACCTTATTGTAAGTTACAGAGAGGTGTGTGAAAGCTCTCCAAGTAGCCTGAAATTCAGGGTTTTCGCTTCTTATCAATCAGATCGAAAGTAACTAGTAACTAACTACTTGAGTAGTTTTCTCATCGAATACTTTTTTACTCTTACTCAAGTAAATATTACGATTGTTACTTTTACTTGAGTAAATATTTCAGTAAGTACTTGTACTTTTACTTGAGTACAGATTTTGGCTACTCTACCCACCTCTGTCTGTATTCCACAAACACACATGAACTACAACCGTTTAGGATCTGTGCATTTAATACGATTAAGGTTCACTACGCAGTCATATTATAATTATTAAATTATCTTGCGTCCTCCACATAGTATTTTATACTATATTCAGATCTTTAGATATTCAACTGCAGCAAGCCCTCTGATCAGCCACTTATTATCATATTGAGCAAAACTCAACACAGATCTAACGGAGCGGCCCTGCGCATATACTTTAGGTTTAATTAGCGCTAATTCGGGGGCTGGTTGCTTGAATTTTGGGTTCATTAGCCTATTATTCTTAATGAAAAACACAACAAGAAAACAGTACAATGACACTCCCTAGGCGCTTTTACATTTCGCTTTGAAACCAAATCTTCCGCGATCATTGTCTGTCAGCTGTTTGCTCGTTCGGCTCGTGCTGTATTGAGCAGACACGTTCAGTTTTTAATTGTTGTGTCTGTTCTCTAACTGAACTAAATTATTTTATTACTATAAAAGTGAAAACGACGGTGGCCCGGCCGGGGCAATGCCGCAGTGGGCAAGTGATGTTAGCAGTGTTTTAAAGAGAAAATAATCACTTCATCTGATGTTTAAAGTGAATAAAATAGCATTGACATCTTACTGGAGTTTCACAACTGCTGTCTGAAGAGCTTTGTTCTCTCCCCAAACTTGTGTGGTAGTTTTTTACGGTCTGTGGGTAACGTTAGTTGAGGTGCGCGGTGGATCGAACCACTATGGGGCAAAGGGGGGGACTCAAAATGTTAAACTCCGTTTGCGTTTGCATTGTTTTACTACTTACACATTTATTTAATTGTATATCATTATATTATTTACAATACTCAGCATGGTTTTTAGGGGGGGACAGCCCTCAGATTGGGGGGGTCCAGCACCCCCCCCCCCCCCCCCCCCCGCGATTGAATTGGGCTTTTATTGTTACATTACAATGTAGTAGACATCAGTGAACATTTCAACTAGCCTGTGTTATGAAAGATACAACAGAATGATTTGATATACTATTTTACTTTATGCAATATGTGTAAAATGGCCATACATAAATTAAAAAAGAAGTGTACTAATGGGAGTAGTAATTGGCAACATTTTCATTAGAATATCTAATATTTCCTGGGAATATTGATATATGATTTATTTTCCTGTTCACTCATTGTGTCTTCCAAAATGCCTGATTTACATGCGTTAAGTGCTTTTAAGTTGCTCTGAGGTCCTGTTTAGTAACATAAGTAAGTCATATGCTGATTTTGAAACCCCATAATAATTTTCCGAGATATTGATTTACAACAAACTATAAGAAAATTAAATTTAAATGATAAAATATCTTCATTTGTGTTCCTAAGATGAACGGAGGTCTTACGGGTGTCGAACGACATGAGGGTGAGTAATTAATGACAGAATTTTCATTTTTGGGTGAACTAGCCCTTTAAGTGTAACCATTATTAGAATTTGTGTTTCCTTTTAAAAAAGATTTCTGTCTATTATGTAATTGACATTTTACAATGGTATACAGAGATAACACCTCGCTAGAGTGGCCAGCCTCGGGAAGCGCCTTTCATTTGCTTTCCACCAGCCAGGAGCTTGTACTACAGCTCTTGGTCGCCCTTTCTATCGAGAGGGTAGGCTTCTTCTTTCCCATTGCTTCATTTTGCAAGGTTAGACATGATGTGGTTGCACGTGTCAACACGCTCCGTGAGTGAACGAACAAATACAGCATATTTTTCTTTAACCATGCAGCAAACAAACAAAAAAAAAAGCGTTAAAAAACATTTAAACCGTTTAACTGATAGTATTAATCGGACGTTGTTCACTTCATTAATGCGTTCACTGTGATAATGGACTGAGGATGGAAGTAGGATTCGGTTTCGGATTCGGCAGAATCTTAAAGGGTTAGTTCACCCAAAAATGAAAATTCTGTCATTAATTACTTACCCTCATGTCGTTCGACACCCGTAAGACCTCCGTTCATCTTCAGACACAAATGAAGATATATAGTAAATGAAGTTCATATAACTAATACATTAACTAATGTTAACTAATACAACCTTATTGTAAGTTACAGAGAGGTGTGTGAAAGCTCTCCAAGTAGCCTGAAATTCAGGGTTTTCGCTTCTTATCAATCAGATCGAAAGTAACTAGTAACTAACTACTTGAGTAGTTTTCTCATCGAATACACTTATGTTCGGCTCGTGCTGTATTGAGCAGACACGTTCAGTTTTTAATTGTTGTGTCTGTTCTCTAACTGAACTAAATTATTTTATTACTATAAAAGTGAAAACGACGGTGGCCCGGCCGGGGCAATGCCGCAGTGGGCAAGTGATGTTAGCAGTGTTTTAAAGAGAAAATAATCACTTCATCTGATGTTTAAAGTGAATAAAATAGCATTGACATCTTACTGGAGTTTCACAACTGCTGTCTGAAGAGCTTTGTTCTCTCCCCAAACTTGTGTGGTAGTTTTTTACGGTCTGTGGGTAACGTTAGTTGAGGTGCGCGGTGGATCGAACCACTATGGGGCAAAGGGGGGGACTCAAAATGTTAAACTCCGTTTGCGTTTGCATTGTTTTACTACTTACACATTTATTTAATTGTATATCATTATATTATTTACAATACTCAGCATGGTTTTTAGGGGGGGACAGCCCTCAGATTGGGGGGGTCCAGCACCCCCCCCCCCCCCCCCCCCCCCGCGATTGAATTGGGCTTTTATTGTTACATTACAATGTAGTAGACATCAGTGAACATTTCAACTAGCCTGTGTTATGAAAGATACAACAGAATGATTTGATATACTATTTTACTTTATGCAATATGTGTAAAATGGCCATACATAAATTAAAAAAGAAGTGTACTAATGGGAGTAGTAATTGGCAACATTTTCATTAGAATATCTAATATTTCCTGGGAATATTGATATATGATTTATTTTCCTGTTCACTCATTGTGTCTTCCAAAATGCCTGATTTACATGCGTTAAGTGCTTTTAAGTTGCTCTGAGGTCCTGTTTAGTAACATAAGTAAGTCATATGCTGATTTTGAAACCCCATAATAATTTTCCGAGATATTGATTTACAACAAACTATAAGAAAATTAAATTTAAATGATAATTGCAAAATGTAATCATATTTCCATAAAACTGTAAAATTTGATCATTCAGTCAGTGCCAGTCATATTTAGAGACAGAAGAGGGAGTGGTCATGGTGAAACCTCCAAAATGGTATCTCTGAAAATCCCTTTATGTGCTCTTTACAGGACATCCAGACTTGGTGAAAAAATGTGACGCGTATGGTGTCAGAAAAAAAAATCACTAAAACATAATATCTACCACAGTTAACAAAATGCTATGCTTGTGTCTTGGGGATATTTTGTTTTCTTTTTGCATTAAATATTACATATACGTATGTAATATAATGTGCATTTCCATCACAGGTTTGGTCTTAAATTTCACGTAAGGTGGTATTAAAAAGGTCTTAAAAAGTTTTAAATTGAACTTGTTCATATCTGTAGACACCCTGTATAATCCGTCAATAAGGATGCAGCAAACCAGTTCAACTTACCTGCCTATGGTCTTGGCAAAGTCTGAGATAAATGAACCGGCGGCGCCGGGGTTGAAACCCCATCATCTCCTCCAGTAACACATAAAAAATAAAAATAAAAAGTAGCAATTCTGGCTCCATAGTTGTCAGGATGGCAGCTCTCCTCTCACACAGTTTGCTAGGTGACAGGAGCGGTAATAGGGAACACCTGATGGCTCAATTACCAATGAAGGCTACATTTGGAGCCTCCTTCGAAGGCCATGTAGGCCCTGAATTGGGACACAGCTATTGAGTGAATGGTGACTGGGTGCATATATAGTGAGAGTCTCTAAAGAGTCAGTATTCTGCTGATTGTGGACGAGTGGACGGGTCCTGGAGAGTCGTGATGACTGTGACAGTGACATAGCGATGCATGAATACACACTAGATGAATGCAGCCGATGTGAAAAAACATACTGATTTGAATCTGATTGATAGCCATGGTTTATTTAGGATAACGCTTCTTCCATGTTTTGCCAGCTGTCCGACCCCGGAGACAGCTATTGCTGGTTACCACGTTCACATGTGTTGTATCCGATTACAACCGTCGCTAGAGAGATGGGCTGTGGGGTGTAACAGCTAACCTTCCCCTGGATCCTCTTCCTCTTCTCTTCCAGAAACTGGGCATGTTCCTGACGTATTTGCTGGACTTCCTGTTCCTGCTTTGCTCTCAGTAAGGTGAGCGTGTTCTTCAAATCCGCCATTTCACGCTGATGACGCAGACCCGCGTCTGTGCTCCGAGCCTTCAGGAAGGCGTATCTGTGGCCTTTGGCAACTTCACGGTCAATGCGCTGCTCGGCCACCTTCTCTGCAAGGCTTCTCGGCTCAGATGGCCCATGGTTGCTGTCCTCTTTCTCGGACGGCTCAGCCTTGCGTTGGACAGCACGGATGGCGCATTCAGCTAAAGCAGACGTCTGAGCGGCTGGATGTAGACACAGTGCTGCATAAAACATCACATTTATTTCATGTTAATCTGGTTCTTATGTTAATGTATGTTTACTTCATATTCAAGTGATATGTGTTTGAATTAAATTGTAGCAAACCGGTTTGAGATTGCTGGACTAGCTCACCTCTGCCAATGACAGGAGGAATCTGGACAGACTGCGGTCGGCTGGAGATCGGGGCCTTTTCTCTGACAGTACTAGTGTTCAGGCCAAACAGCTCCTGCTGATGATAAATAAGTCAGGGTTAAACCACGGCTAGCTGTGCATTTAACGATTTTAGTTTATACCACTTATACCATGGTCATTCACCAGCATTGACAACTTAAAGCTGTAATTGATGTTTGCGACGCAATATTTGACCGGAAAGGGTAAAACTGATGGTTATTTTCATCAGGTATGGCTTGTTATATCTAGCATTCTGTCTGCTTTGAATCTGACACACAGAAAATCGTGTTCCGTGGGGGTAAATCTGCATTTTTTGGCTGGGTTCCCCTGCTACAATTCGCATTCCCAAGGCTAAATATCACTTTATTGGGTGATTACTTTATTCACCGATCAGTGTCTAGTATTCAGACAGACCATGGTATAAGAATAAGAAAACACGTTAGTACTATGATTAACATATAAACTAAATATTAATAATGACCGATGATGAAACACATTGATAGGCTTCTTACCCTCCTCTGAGGCGGTGGTTGTGTCTTCAGTCTTGGCATGTCTGTGGCACACAATGCTGATATACAATGGTACGCTGATCCAAAATCCTACAACCAAGTGAAGTCGTATGATCTGAAGCCGTACACAGATCAGAAAGCGGTGCAATTCAACGATCTGGAAAAGAAAACAGAACAAGTTCACAGTGAGCAATGAAAATGCAGGTTGATGCTGATAGGAAACCGTATACTGACACTGAAGTGCATCTGCGAAGGCAATGAGTCAAAGTGAGAAGAACACAGAACCTCTGGAACCTCCAGTGCTGTGATGTCACCAATAGAATGCATTCCGATGACGTCACACAGGGCAAACAGCGCTTCAGTGCAAGTGAAAGGATTATTGTTTTGATTTAAAAACTGAAGTGACTTGTGTTTATATGGTTTCCACAAGAAGTCCATGAGAGGATTGTAGATTAGGACACTTGTGGCACCGCCTTCCCAGGATGCTTTGCGGTAGGGCTGTCACGATATTAGATTTTTCACACCACGGTTATTGTGCAGGGGAAAAAAATCACGATATCGATATATTGTGATATCTATAGAAACCCTGGGGGAAATTTTTACTTTGTTTATTTAGTTTTTCTTTTTTACCCAACAAACATATTTGGATACTGATAAACACAGGGTAATACTGTTACTGATAAATCTTCTTTGAAGCTCCCTATGAAATAACAAGAGTAAATATTAACATAAATGTTATGGCCATGACTAGATTTTTTAATCCCATAAATTGTTGTGTTTTAATAAATTGGTTTAATAAATCATAAATTATGGTTTAATAAATCATAAATTGTGGTTTAATAAATCATACGTTGTTGTGGCAGATAATTTAGCTTGTTTTAAGCAAAAACTCACATCATTTTGACCCCCCCCCCCCCCCCCCCCCAGAAAATTGCACTTATCTTGTAAATTAATCTTGATTTAACCTCATGTGTCCTTAGTTTCCTGTTCAAACTTTGCATTTGGGGTCAATATGACCCCGAAATTTAAAGAATGATTGTAAAAAAAAATTACATTTTTAATAATACATATAATATATTTTTTTTGTTTACTTCTCATCTTTACAGTAATGCTGTGTTTTTGGATATACAAAGTACTTTTGTACCTATTTACCACACAATTCCTCAACTATACCATTAGCTTGCGTGTGAAATATTATTTTTTTATGAAAAAAATACTTAAATGATGATCTAAATTAAATATAATTTGTTTCTGGATATTGATCTAGGTGTTAGCTGTACACTTCTGCCATATGTTGGTCAAAGACAAACCTGAAGGAATAACAATTTAAGAAAGAAATTGTTTTGTCCATAGAGACCCAGCAGAGGGCAATAGAGATCCATTCATTTTACTGGATGTGGCCAACTGCTCATATCATAACTTTTGTGATACATTTTGTGAATTTATACATGTATAAACATTATACAAGACATTCAAAATAAATATTCTTTCAAATAGTAGAATTTTGGTAGTTTTTGATGCGTTTTGAAATGTCTGTTTTTACAAAATACCACAGAAATCGCCACATAAGAAACACCTAAAGTTTCTCTTGAATCAAGCAAGTAATCCAAAGTCTCCAGGAGAGTGTATTTCTCTGCCATACTGCCACAGAATGAACTAAAGACCCTCTTTTATACCTTTCGTGTGGGAACAATTTCTTTGTTTTCAAAACAAACTTGCGGCTCTGTGTGTGTGTGCACGCGAGTGTGTGTGTGCGTGTGTGTGTGTGCCCATGTGTGTGTGCATTAGGTCTCACCCCTTTTATCTTTGTTCTGCATTTGTGGCTGATTTTATTTGGCTGTGGCAGTCATACCTGTTTGTGTGTATGTGTGTGTGTGTTTGAGTGAGCATGTCTGTTCTACATTGCATTTTTGCTCTAGTACCAGGCCTTCATTTCTGTGTGGAAATTTTCAGATTTATGCTGGAATTATTGATTTTATTTGTCAATTTCTAAAAAAAAAATGCTTTCAATTGGAGTCACACCTGTGTGTGTGTGTGTGTGTGTGTGTGTGTGTGTGTTTGTGTGCGCGAGCATGTGTGTGTGCAAGTGATCATGTTCGTTCCACATTACATTTGTGCTCTAGTACCAGGACTTCATTGTGGTATGGAAATTTTCCGATTTATTCTGGATTTATAGATTTTTTTTTGACAAAAGAAACATAAAAAACATTTTTTTCCATTCATTTCAATGTGGGGTCATATTGACCACAAAGGTCATGAGTGTGACTTTTTTTTTTACATACCTTTAGAACAACCGAATCAAGCCCAGTTTTTTTGTGTGTGTGTATGGATAGATAACTTAGAAAAAGTCACAAGATTTCATTCCACTGAGAGGAATAGGGAACCCTTATTTTTAACTAAAGAAAAGTCGATTGGGGTCATATTGACCCCAATGCACAAATGAGAGTTAAAAATTTTAAATATTTGGACTGGAAACAAGAAAAAATGCTAAATAAGAACAGAATGTTTTGCAGTGTAGTTAAATCTTTTGATAATTTAAAATATAACAGGCCTTTGTTGACTACATACTAAATAAACTACAAAAAAAATATTTCCTTTGTTCTGTTGCTCTCAGTCACATACCTGAAGCCAAGGGCGAAATTGTCAATCACACATTGGGGGGGGGGCAGCTGTGGGACTTTTTGTGGTGGCGCATGCACACATTTTTTTAATAAAAATAAAATAAAAGTCAGAGTTTGAATGTTTGTAATTGTGTAACACAACAAGGAATTTTCTTACATCTGATCGTCAAACCAACGTATACTCACCCTGTAATGATTACAGCATCGGCATCAATTACAAGCCTGAATTGACAACAAAGCGGCCAGTGATCTCTCTCTTATATTATTCTATAAACATATAGTGGCTATAAACATTTTGATTAAATTACTGTTACAGGATAACAATAATCTAATATCAAGTCTTGAGCAATGATAGTTCAAATGATTTTTTGTTTTTTGTGCGTGTTGTAAATAAAATGTATTCTGAAGCAATATTCTCACCAGTGTTCAAACAGCTTTGACATATGCATATTTGTGATATTTTTACCTTTTATAAAGGGCATTTTCCCCTAATCTTATTAAATATAGGCTATGATTCAGATATCCTTTTATATTCTTAAATTGGATCAATAAATTAAATTAGAAGACGACACTGGCTGTTACCAGTCAAATTAAATAATTTACACTGAAAAATTACAACTGCATTAAATAATGTTATGAGATTTGTTTTAAATATTTTTTTGAATATACAAATAAGAAATGTTGGAAAGATGAAACTAAACCACCTGTAGGTGGCAGCAGGTGACCGTCTGAATGAGCGAGTCATTGAGTCGATTCGTTCAAACACTGATTCATTCAAGAATGAGGCGGTCGTTTACGAATAGTTCATTGAATCTTTGATTCTATCGATTCATTCTAAACGCTGAATCATTCACTAACACACACTGTTGCTGTGACACTCGTTCTGCTGTGATCTTTTGGAACTATTTTCGCTGCTGAAATAGAAAAAAAAACACTCAATATTGCATCAAAATGTAAGTGACTTAATGTTAATAATTGTTTGGAACTGTCATATGAAATCAGAGTCATTTTCAGTCGTGATGTTATTCAGGAAAACAGCACTCTTGGTAATGTGACATTGCAACTGTATCATGTTATAAATATAAATAAACTCCACATTTCTACATTTTTACGGTAGTGTGTTAACTGAGTTTCTCTGTGTGAGCGGAGCACATTTGTTTTGATTTCTCCTGGAGAGGCTGCGCGAGCGTCAACAGCGCAACATTAGTTACCGTCAGTTCATTATACATTATTATCATTCACTGTCAATCGCCACTTACAGTAATGAATGCAGAATCATTCTTGCATTTGGGTGATTCCCTAGTTGTTTTCGTTTTATCAGGCTACTTGTCCGTCGGGCAAGTAAAATTCTCTTTCACTTGCCCCTTCAAAAAATCCACTTGTCCCGGACAAGCGTTAATGTCGAGCCCTGGCCTACAGTAACGTTAGCTAGCTGTCGGCTAGCTTGTCAATAGTCCCTCCCATTCATTCAAGCTGTATAGTATGACAGTCGAAATTCACAAATTCTACAATTCAAAATTCTAGTGAAATTCACCTGGTCGTTATCTAAGGGATTATGTCAGCCAAATACAGGATATTTACCATTCATAGATATGTGCCAAGTGTCTGTCAGATTTCGCGCTCCTAACTCTTCTTCTTCTGTTTGTTTTTCCTAACTCACTGACGGTGCACGAGCTACTAAAGTTATAGGGAAAACATGACATGGATTTGAGGTGAAATAGGTTTTGTTAGTGTATAGTGTAAGGCCAGTCGAATGAATTTGGGAAATGGATCTTCCGCGATTTTATATTTTCGGAGCTGGAAAGAAAGACGTATTTGCAATCACATCGATATTGCCCGCATAATCATACAGTATGATCAAATATTGGGGGGGACAAATTGTCCTTCTTTGAATATTGGGGACGTGTCCCCCTGTCCCCCCCATAGAATTACGCCTATGCTTTAACCCCATTTTGAGAACTACGCTGAGACCTAAAGCACGATCAATGTAGAATCCAACAGCTTAGACACGCGCGTCTTCCTCTGCTTGTAAACAAATCGCTTCTGGGTCATTTGTCCGAACGCCGGATCTGCGTCATATTCTCGCTCATGCGTCGTGGAGGCACACACGGAAGACAAGAACAAGTTGGATAAAGGTGTTATTTAGATTTTTTTTTGCGCACAAAAACTATTGTCGTCGCATCGTAAAATTATTGTAGAGTCACTGTGGTGAGATGGACTTTGTAACAACGTTTTAAGTGCCTTTTATGGGTCTTGGGAGTGTAAATGTACTGAATGCCAATGGAGGCCTATCTGAAGCCTTTCTCAGCATCAGCTTTACACTAAAATATCTTCATTTGTGTTCCTAAGATGAACGGAGGTCTTACGGGTGTCGAACGACATGAGGGTGAGTAATTAATGACAGAATTTTCATTTTTGGGTGAACTAGCCCTTTAAGTGTAACCATTATTAGAATTTGTGTTTCCTTTTAAAAAAGATTTCTGTCTATTATGTAATTGACATTTTACAATGGTATACAGAGATAACACCTCGCTAGAGTGGCCAGCCTCGGGAAGCGCCTTTCATTTGCTTTCCACCAGCCAGGAGCTTGTACTACAGCTCTTGGTCGCCCTTTCTATCGAGAGGGTAGGCTTCTTCTTTCCCATTGCTTCATTTTGCAAGGTTAGACATGATGTGGTTGCACGTGTCAACACGCTCCGTGAGTGAACGAACAAATACAGCATATTTTTCTTTAACCATGCAGCAAACAAACAAAAAAAAAAGCGTTAAAAAACATTTAAACCGTTTAACTGATAGTATTAATCGGACGTTGTTCACTTCATTAATGCGTTCACTGTGATAATGGACTGAGGATGGAAGTAGGATTCGGTTTCGGATTCGGCAGAATCTTAAAGGGTTAGTTCACCCAAAAATGAAAATTCTGTCATTAATTACTTACCCTCATGTCGTTCGACACCCGTAAGACCTCCGTTCATCTTCAGACACAAATGAAGATATATAGTAAATGAAGTTCATATAACTAATACATTAACTAATGTTAACTAATACAACCTTATTGTAAGTTACAGAGAGGTGTGTGAAAGCTCTCCAAGTAGCCTGAAATTCAGGGTTTTCGCTTCTTATCAATCAGATCGAAAGTAACTAGTAACTAACTACTTGAGTAGTTTTCTCATCGAATACTTTTTTACTCTTACTCAAGTAAATATTACGATTGTTACTTTTACTTTTACTTGAGTAAATATTTCAGTAAGTACTTGTACTTTTACTTGAGTACAGATTTTGGCTACTCTACCCACCTCTGTCTGTATTCCACAAACACACATGAACTACAACCGTTTAGGATCTGTGCATTTAATACGATTAAGGTTCACTACGCAGTCATATTATAATTATTAAATTATCTTGCGTCCTCCACATAGTATTTTATACTATATTCAGATCTTTAGATATTCAACTGCAGCAAGCCCTCTGATCAGCCACTTATGTTCGGCTCGTGCTGTATTGAGCAGACACGTTCAGTTTTTAATTGTTGTGTCTGTTCTCTAACTGAACTAAATTATTTTATTACTATAAAAGTGAAAACGACGGTGGCCCGGCCGGGGCAATGCCGCAGTGGGCAAGTGATGTTAGCAGTGTTTTAAAGAGAAAATAATCACTTCATCTGATGTTTAAAGTGAATAAAATAGCATTGACATCTTACTGGAGTTTCACAACTGCTGTCTGAAGAGCTTTGTTCTCTCCCCAAACTTGTGTGGTAGTTTTTTACGGTCTGTGGGTAACGTTAGTTGAGGTGCGCGGTGGATCGAACCACTATGGGGCAAAGGGGGGGACTCAAAATGTTAAACTCAAAACTTAAAACGCATTTTTTGTCCCGTCTGCGTTTGTATTGTTTTACTACTTACACATTTATTTAATTGTATATCATTATATTATTTACAATACTCAGCATGGTTTTTAGGGGGGGACAGCCCTCAGATCGGGGGGGTCCTGCCCCCCCCCCCCCCCCCGCTATTGAATTGGGCTTTTATTGTTACATTACAATGTAGTAGACATCAGTGAACATTTCAACTAGCCTGTGTTATGAAAGATACAACAGAATGATTTGATATACTATTTTACTTTATGCAATATGTGTAAAATGGCCTTACATAAATTAAAAAAGAAGTGTACTAATGGGAGTACTAATTGGCAACATTTTCATTAGAATATCTAATATTTCCTGGGAATATTGATATATGATTTATTTTCCTGTTCACTCATTGTGTCTTCCAAAATGCCTGATTTACATGCGTTAAGTGCTTTTAAGTTGCTCTGAGGTCCTGTTTAGTAACATAAGTAAGTTTTGTAAGTCATATGCTGATTTTGAAACCCCATAATAATTTTCCGAGATATTGATTTACAACAAACTATAAGAAAATTAAATTTAAATGATAATTGCAAAATGTAATCATATTTCCATAAAACTGTAAAATTTGATCCTTCAGTCAGTGCCAGTCATATTTAGAGACAGAAGAGGGAGTGGTCATGGTGAAACCTCCAAAATGGTATCTCTGAAAATCCCTTTATGTGCTCTTTACAGGACATCCAGACTTGGTGAAAAAATGTGACGCGTATGGTGTCAGAAAAAAAAATCACTAAAACATAATATCTACCACAGTTAACAAAATGCTATGCTTGTGTCTTGGGGATATTTTGTTTTCTTTTTGCATTAAATATTACATATACGTATGTAATATAATGTGCATTTCCATCACAGGTTTGGTCTTAAATTTCACGTAAGGTGGTATTAAAAAGGTCTTAAAAAGTTTTAAATTTAACTTGTTCATATCTGTAGACACCCTGTATAATCCGTCAATAAGGATGCAGCAAACCAGTTCAACTTACCTGCCTATGGTCTTGGCAAAGTCTGAGATAAATGAACCGGCGGCGCCGGGGTTGAAACCCCATCATCTCCTCCAGTAACACATAAAAAATAAAAATAAAAAGTAGCAATTCTGGCTCCATAGTTGTCAGGATGGCAGCTCTCCTCTCACACAGTTTGCTAGGTGACAGGAGCAGTAATAGGGAACACCTGATGGCTCAATTACCAATGAAGGCTACATTTGGAGCCTCCTTCGAAGGCCATGTAGGCCCTGAATTGGGACACAGCTATTGAGTGAATGGTGACTGGGTGCATATATAGTGAGAGTCTCTAAAGAGTCAGTATTCTGCTGATTGTGGACGAGTGGACGGGTCCTGGAGAGTCGTGATGACTGTGACAGTGACATAGCGATGCATGAATACACACTAGATGAATGCAGCCGATGTGAAAAAACATACTGATTTGAATCTGATTGATAGCCATGGTTTATTTAGGATAACGCTTCTTCCATGTTTTGCCAGCTGTCCGACCCCGGAGACAGCTATTGCTGGTTACCACGTTCACATGTGTTGAATCCGATTACAACCGTCGCTAGAGAGATGGGCTGTGGGGTGTAACAGCTAACCTTCCCCTGAATCCTCTTCCTCTTCTCTTCCAGAAACTGGGCATGTTCCTGACGTATTTGCTGGACTTCCTGTTCCTGCTTTGCTCTCAGTAAGGTGAGCGTGTTCTTCAAATCCGCCATTTCACGCTGATGACGCAGACCCGCGTCTGTGCTCCGAGCCTTCAGGAAGGCGTATCTGTGGCCTTTGGCAACTTCACGGTCAATGCGCTGCTCGGCCACCTTCTCTGCAAGGCTTCTCGGCTCAGATGGCCCATGGTTGCTGTCCTCTTTCTCGGACGGCTCAGCCTTGCGTTGGACAGCACGGATGGCGCATTCAGCTAAAGCAGTCGTCTGAGCGGCTGGATGTAGACACAGTGCTGCATAAAACATCACATTTATTTCATGTTAATCTGGTTCTTATGTTAATGTATGTTTACTTCATATTCAAGTGATATGTGTTTGAATTCAATTGTAGCAAACCGGTTTGAGATTGCTGGACTAGCTCACCTCTGCCAATGACAGGAGGAATCTGGACAGACTGCGGTCGGCTGGAGATCGGGGCCTTTTCTCTGACAGTACTAGTGTTCAGGCCAAACAGCTCCTGCTGATGATAAATAAGTCAGGGTTAAACCACGGCTAGCTGTGCATTTAACGATTTTAGTTTATACCACTTATACCATGGTCATTCACCAGCATTGACAACTTAAAGCTGTAATTGATGTTTGCGACGCAATATTTGACCGGAAAGGGTAAAACTGATGGTTATTTTCATCAGGTATGGCTTGTTATATCTAGCATTCTGTCTGCTTTGAATCTGACACACAGAAAATCGTGTTCCGTGGGGGTAAATCTGCATTTTTTGGCTGGGTTCCCCTGCTACAATTCACATTCCCAAGGCTAAATATCACTTTATTGGGTGATTACTTTATTCACATTAAACGATCAGTGTCTAGTATTCAGACAGACCATGGTATAAGAATAAGAAAACACGTTAGTACTATGATTAACATATAAACTAAATATTAATAATGACCGATGATGAAACACATTGATAGGCTTCTTACCCTCCTCTGAGGCGGTGGTTGTGTCTTCAGTCTTGGCATGTCTGCGGCACACAATGCTGATATACAATGGTACGCTGATCCAAAATCCTACAACCAAGTGAAGTCGTATGATCTGAAGCCGTACACAGATCAGAAAGCGGTGCAATTCAACGATCTGGAAAAGAAAACAGAACAAGTTCACAGTGAGCAATGAAAATGCAGGTTGATGCTGATAGGAAACCGTATACTGACACTGAAGTGCATCTGCGAAGGCAATGAGTCAAAGTGAGAAGAACACAGAACCTCTGGAACCTCCAGCGCTGTGATGTCACCAATAGAATGCATTCCGATGACGTCACACAGGGCAAACAGCGCTTCAGTGCAAGTGAAAGGATTATTGTTTTGATTTAAAAACTGAAGTGACTTGTGTTTATATGGTTTCCACAAGAAGTCCATGAGAGGATTGTAGATTAGGACACTTGTGGCACCGCCTTCCCAGGATGCTTTGCGGTAGGGCTGTCACGATATTAGATTTTTCACACCACGGTTATTGTGGAGGGGAAAAAAATCACGATATCGATATATTGTGATATCTATAGAAACCCTGGGGGAAATTTTTACTTTGTTTATTTAGTTTTTCTTTTTTTACCCAACAAACATATTTGGATACTGATAAACATAAATGTTATTGGCCATGACTAGATTTTTTAATCCCACAAATTGTTGTGTTTTAATAAATTGGTTTAATAAATCATAAATTATGGTTTAATAAATCATAAATTGTGGTTTAATAAATCATAAGTTGTTGTGGCAGATAATTTAGCTTGTTTTAAGCAAAAACTCACATCATTTTGACCCCCCCCCCCCCCCCCAGAAAATTGCACTTATCTTGTAAATTAATCTTGATTTAACCTCATGTGTCCTTAGTTTCCTGTTCAAACTTTGCATTAGGGGTCAATATGACCCCGAAATGTAAAGAATGATTGTAAAAAAAAATTACATTTTTAATAATACATATAATATATTATTTTTTTTGTTTACTTCTCATCTTTACAGTAATGCTGTGTTTTTGGATATACAAAGTACTTTTGTACCTATTTACCACACAATTCCTCAACTATACCATTAGCTTGCGTGTGAAATATTATTTTTTTTATGAAAAAAATACTTAAATGATGATCTAAATTAAATATAATTTGTTTCTGGATATTGATCTAGGTGTTAGCTGTACACTTCTGCCATATGTTGGTCAAAGACAAACCTGAAGGAATTACAATTTAAGAAAGAAATTGTTTTGTCCATAGAGACCCAGCAGAGGGCAATAGAGATCCATTCATTTTACTGGATGTGGCCAACTGCTCATATCATAACTTTTGTGATACATTTTGTGAATTTATACATGTATAAACACTATACAAGACATTCAAAATAAATATTCTTTCAAATAGTAGAATTTTGGTAGTTTTTGATGCGTTTTGAAATGTCTGTTTTTACAAAATACCACAGAAATCGCCACATAAGAAACACCTAAAGTTTCTCTTGAATCAAGCAAGTAATCCAAAGTCTCCAGGAGAGTGTATTTCTCTGCCATACTGCCACAGAATGAACTAAAGACCCTCTTTTATACCTTTCGTGTGGGAACAATTTCTTTGTTTTCAAAACAAAGTTGCGGCTCTGTGTGTGTGTGCACGCGAGTGTGTGTGCGTGTGTGTGTGTGTATGTGTGTGCCCATGTGTGTGTGCATTAGGTCTCACCCCTTTTATCTTTGTTCTGCATTTGTGGCTGATTTTATTTGGCTGTGGCAGTCATACCTGTATGTGTGTGTATGTGTGTGTGTGTTTGAGTGAGCATGTCTGTTCTACATTGCATTTTTGCTCTAGTAACAGGCCTTCATTTCTGTGTGGAAATTTTCAGATTTATGCTGGAATTATTGATTTTATTTGTCAATTTCTAAAAAAAAAATGCTTTCAATTGGAGTCACACCTGTGTGTGTGTTTGTGTGCGCGAGCATGTGTGTGTGCAAGTGATCATGTTCGTTCCACATTACATTTGTGCTCTAGTACCAGGACTTCATTGTGGTATGGAAATTTTCCGATTTATTCTGGATTTATATTTAGCTGTGGGACTTTTTGTGGTGGCGCATGCACACATTTTTTTAATCAAAATAAAATAAAAGTCAGAGTTTGAATGTTTGTAATTGTGTAACACAACAAGAAATTTTCTTAAATCTGATCGTCAAACCAACGTATACTCACCCTGTAATGATTACAGCATCGGCATCGATTACAAGCCTGAATTGACAACAAAGCGGCCAGTGATCTCTCTCTTATATTATTCTATAAACATATAGTGGCTATAAACATTTTGATTAAATTACTGTTACAGGATAACAATAATCTAATATCAAGTCTTGAGCAATGATAGTTCAAATGATTTTTTGTTTTTTGTGCGTGTTGTAAATAAAATGTATTCTGAAGCAATATTCTCACCAGTGTTCAAACAGCTTTGACATATGCATATTTGTGATATTTTTACCTTTTATAAAGGGCATTTTCCCCTAATCTTATTAAATATAGGCTATGATTCAGATATCCTTTTATATTCTTAAATTGGATCAATAAATTAAATTAGAAGACGACACTGGCTGTTACCAGTCAAATTAAATAATTTACACTGAAAAATTACAACTGCATTAAATAATGTTATGAGATTTGTTTTAAATATTTTTTTGAATATACAAATAAGAAATGTTGGAAAGATGAAACTAAACCACCTGTAGGTGGCAGCAGGTGACCGTCTGAATGAGCGAGTCATTGAGTCGATTCGTTCAAACACTGATTCATTCAAGAATGAGGCGGTCGTTTACGAATAGTTCATTGAATCTTTGATTCTATCGATTCATTCTAAACACTGAATCATTCACTAACACACACTGTTGCTGTGACATGCGTTCCCATTCAGTCGGTCAACTCGGTACAACACATGACTATGGGATATCGCGCTCTAGCCATCTGCTGAAGACACCTTTATTCACGCCTGAAAGGCCAATGACGCATGACGACGTGGGCGGGGTCCCTCGCCCACAGCATATAAATGCAGTCGTATGCGTCATTTCCCTTGTTCTTCAGCTCTTCACCGTGCTGCTTGAACACCATCACGCCACATTTTCGCAAGAAAAGCCCACGGTGGTGATTATTGTCGAAATTAAGGCAAAAAAGAGAAAGCTTATTTAGCAACAAGTTTAGCTTTGCTAACGAAAGGCTAATAAGTTTTTCTCAAACAAAGTGTTCAAACTTATGCCACATTCACAAGATAATCCACAGTGATGACTCTTGTTAATGGAAAAGACATAAAAGAGAAGTTTTTGGCTTGAGTTTAGTACAACTAACAAATGGCTAAAAAATTTTGTCATGATAAATATCTGAACAGGTTATCTCCCCTGTCCTATGGCATGTGGGTGTTCATGGTATAATCATAAGTAGGGTGTTCAGCATGCTCGGGCGGCTCTCGAGGGAGCCGCTTGCGAGCATTATGAGAGCTGACACTCAGGCTGCTCCGCTCTCGGCTGGCCGTGTTCGATGAGGCCGGCCAGCCTCGTGAGCCCCGTGGATCGGTTCCGCATCCGCCGAGGCGGTGCGGCGAGGCCGGTCATGGGGCTCACGGATGGACTGTCAGCGGGACTTGGGACTGCTGAGGCATCTTCCCAGTCTTTGTCTAATTAGGCTGGACTAGATCTCTCCAACCCCAGTGCGTGTACGTTGTGCCCTACCGGCAGCTCTGCCGTTCCGCTTGGCGGGGCAGTGGTCGAACACGGCCCGCTCCTGTCTTCAGGTGCTGATCCAGATACGGTGATCGCCGGTTTTGGAGGCCACGGAGAGTTGGGATGATCGGGTATAGACCGAGGAGTGTCGGTGTAGCGTTCACGGGGTGATTCGGTCTCGCTAGAAGCGGGCGAGGAATGCTCTGATGATATATATTTTCAAACCGGGCAGATCGCGTCTCCCCGAGGTGGGTGAAAGTGAAATGATAGCCCTTGAATTGATCTGTGTTGGAGAGCGGCAACAAAGTTTGTCGATAGTCCTGCCGTGATACAGAAGCTTGCGGGTTTGATTCCTGTAAAATCAGCGATGCAAACTCGCCTGCCGATCTATCCAGATTGGGCAGTAACCCAGCAAAATAGCGGGTTCAGTTTAAGTATGTTGTCAATAAAATGTGTGTTGAGCATACAAGACCTCATGTGTTGATTTGTTAAAACAATCAGATTGCACTGGAACCTCTAACCTCACAGTCTGGCCGTATGCCGACAGATGAGAATAATGCAGTGTTATGCAATTTACAGTGATGTTTGCAGAAGGACGCGGGATTCCACAAGTGATGCTTGAGAATCCTCCTCGCTGTCTGCCTTGAACGGTGGCGCGTAAGCGCACTAACAACACCATGGCTTCTTCGCACGATTCCAGTAGGGCTGTCGGCTGCGGTTTCTCTCGCGCCCCCCTCTGGTTTGGCGGAGTAATTGCAACTTCATTGTTTGAGAGGGGAAATCCGTGCTCTCCTCAGCAAAATGGCAATTCAAGTTTTGCCACAAGGGAAAATGGAGAAAGAGATTTTTCAGAGTAAATTCCTCCTCCTCCTCCTCCTCCAAAAAAAAAAAAAAAAAAATACCAGACTTGCAGCAGTTGAACAAACACTTTAGAGTGGTTAATGTGTCAAGTTCAAAAATGCTTGCAGTATGTCACCTGTTCTGCCCTCTGCATCCTCGGGATCGGCTTACATCGGTGTGTTTTTGCCCGATGCATCTTGCCACAATCAAACAGGAGCACAGAAAACATTTCTGAGGTCTCCGTTGATGGGATTGCCTATAGATCCTAATGGCACTGCGCATATCTGAAAGATATGCAGAAGCGGTGTTGGTTCTGCTGTGCCATCAGAGCATAATATTGTTCTCCTATTTGGATGACGTGCTCCTGGCTGCAGACAGCAGGGAACACGCAGTGTTGTAAAACACATGCACTTGTTTTTCCATTTTACGAGCTCTGGGATTTTTCAGATAATCTCAAAAGGGGCTGTTATGTCTCGGTCTGTTATATCTTGGTCTGGGGATAGATTCAGAACCGAACAGAGGGCAGAGGACTTTTGCAGTGCTGAGACTGCTGGGGCTCATGACCCCGATAGCAGTAGTACTGCTGGATTCTCCTCTTTGTGTTTGCAGTTCCGGCGCTGGGCGTTCGGTAACTTGCTATATGCCATGTGACATTTAAGCATGGTTCAGTAGCGCTGTTGGGCGTTCAGACCATGGTCCCCTGGGAGTCCTAGATCTGTTAACAGAAGGAATTCCCCTGGGCAGGGTTACGGCATGTTCATTAGTGATGACAAACGTCACAACATGGACGAGAAACTCTGTAAGAGGAGAGTGGTTGACAGCGCTGTAAGAGCTTCACATACATTTATGTGGAATAGTTCTCCTGGTGCTGAAACACTTGACCCAGCAGGGCAAGCATTATTCAGAATGGAAAATATGACAATGGTCATATATATGTAGGCAAGGAGGTACTCCCTCTCTGCTGCAATTGGCATGGATGCTCTTGATACAAGGCAGACCTGCGGTGGCTTATGCACTCTTGAATAGTGGTGCAGATCGGGTGCAGAAATGTGTATCTTTTTGCATCTGCAGAAAACATGCGCCGCCCGCTGTTTTCTTGATTATGGACTGGAGTGCCCCGTAGGGGGTGGATGTCCCAACACGTATAGCCCAGGATTCTGCTGTATGCAGAAGGGTCCATCACTGTTTTGGTGGCATCTTGCTGGCCAGAGAAAAAGAAATGGTACACAAGCATCATGGCATTGCTGTTAAGGACACACACCATGGTGTCTTCCCCTATGCAGGAGGCAGATTCTGCACCCTCGGCCGGAACTGTGGTCTCTAAGGGTCTACATGTTAAGAGAGGGAGAATCTGACTATAGCTACAAAACAGGGCGCTTGCTTTCTGAAGCACACCGTGTTGTGTTGAAGTAGCGCATGTTTGAAGTTTGGTGCAGGTGAAAATCTGTATCACTGTGTCAGTGCCTGATTGATACTGTTTTCTTCTCCGAAGAAAAGTCACTCCCATTCCATGCTGGAAGTTTATTGGGCGACTGTTTTCGGCTTTCATGAGGGCATTAATGGTGCTGCGCTAAAGCGCGCTTTTTTCGGTTCCTTAAGAGGGTCCTGGCATACTACGATTTTTGCTCCGTTTCGGGCACAGTCGAGAGTGTGATTTTTTCAAAGTATAGCCTACTCCATTGCCCACATCAGTGGAAAGGTGCTTTTGGCGCATGTGCACTATCTAGTGCATTTTTGGTTTTCGAGTGCTTTGGTTTTCAAGTGCTCTCTCTCTCCTCTCCACCTATAGTTGGTGTGTGGTGAGCGCGCTGGTGCCATTGTACTGTGACTGCCCTTGCATCATCCAAGTGGATGCTGAACACTGCTGGTGGTTGAGGAGAGACCCCTGACATGAGTGTAAAGCGCTTTGGGTGTACAGTAGTGCATAGGAAACATGCTATATGATTCATGTCACTCGCACATGTGCTGTTTTATGTGCACCGTCCGCGGTCCCAGAAATTGGGCTGCACACGGACAGTGTGCGCGGCCATCTGCGGACTCTCCTAATGGTGATTATTACGTCACACGGACAGTTCACGGACTGTCAGGGAACTCTCGCGTTCCACTCCATCTGTTGAGAGTGTGAGCTGGTCACGGTATACTCCTTTGGCCAGGAAGGCCGGGTATGGTTAATTTCCCGCATCCAGATGCGTCACACACGCAGTCGAATGAGCGCGGATGACCAAGTTCAATACATGTGCAGTATAATTGTTGTGACTCTTCTGTCGCTTCTGTTTTTCTTGCACATGCGCTGTTGTATGCGCACCTTCCATGCATTCTCAAAAACAATTGGGCTGCATGCTGACGGAATACTTTGGACTTAAGTGTAGATGGGTTCGGAATGCGTGCTTCTGAGTGAACTTTGTCCGCAAGTGGTCAAGTCACTCATACGCTGTGGCATGCGCACCAAAGGCCCTCCTGTTGACGAGATTTTACGTCACACGAATGGTGCGCAGAACGCAGACATCCAAAGTATACCTGGAGCTTTAAGGTCAGCGTTTTTAGGCTCGTTACAAACTGTAATGGTCATGACCTGATGGTTGATCTGGAGGCTAGGTGTGAACCTCCGTTTAAGCCTTTAGAATCCTTGAATATAAGGATGATTCCTTGTCATGGATACTGGCACCAGCAAAGCATGTTGGTTATCTTCATGCGCTATTGGTGCATCCCCTTTGCAGTTTGCACCCAAGCTGCACTTGGTGGTGTTGCATCCAAATGCGGCGTATATGCCTAAAGTCAGGTTGGGAGTATGCTCTCGTTCGAGCTGTCTGCCCTATGAAATCTCTGACTCAGAGAAAAACAGGATACTTGCTTTGTGCTTTGCGCCATTTGCGATTCGTACGCAGGTGCGTTCGGCAGTTGCAGGCTATGCAC
This sequence comes from Gobio gobio, assembly GCF_949357685.1. NCBI lineage: Eukaryota > Metazoa > Chordata > Actinopteri > Cypriniformes > Gobionidae > Gobio > Gobio gobio. The sequence goes on along the minus strand of NC_137103.1, from coordinate 53,850,606 downwards.
TCGCCTGACCAGCCTTTTGTCATGTTTTCCAACTCAGCCAGTGGGAAGCCGCTATCTGAGCGATGTCTTTCACATTGGATTGTACAAGGCTATTTCTATAGCATGGAAGGAGTTGGTTCTGCCTGGTGAGGTGTGTGAGCACTCTACAAGGGCATGGAGATGTCAGGGGCTTGGTTTAATATTCTCGTGGGATGCCAGCTGGGCATCACTGTGCACATTTGTCCGGTGTACCCGCTAGTTGCCACTACGGCAACAGTAACTCAGGCTGTGCAAACCACAGGGGTTTTTATAGGGGCCATGCATCTTTCCCTCGGAAAAGGGTTATGTGGCGGTGCTGGTCTATTACGTTTAGTTCAGCGACTTGGCGGGGCGTGAATATATGTCCCATAGTCATGTGTTGTACCGAGTTGACCGACTGAATGGGAACGTTGAGTTATGCATATAACTACTGTTCCCAGAAGGAGGGAAACGAGGTACAACACCTCTGGGCCCCGCACAGTCGGGGCTCGGTGAAGAGCTGGACTGAACAAGGGAAATGACGCATACGACTGCATTTATATGCTGTGGGCGAGGGACCCCGCCCACGTCGTCATGCGTCATTGGCCTTTCAGGCGTGAATAAAGGTGTCTTCAGCAGATGGCGCTAGAGCGCGATATCCCATAGTCATGTGTTGTACCTCGTTTCCCTCCTTCTGGGAACAGTAGTTATATGGATAACTCAACGTTCTGCTGTGATCTTTTGGAACTATTTTCGCTGCTGAAATAGAAAAAAAAACACTCAATATTGCATCAAAATGTAAGTGACTTAATGTTAATAATTGTTTATGGAACTGTCATATGAAATCAGTGTCATTTTCAGTCGTGATGTTATTCAGGAAAACAGCACTCTTGGTAATGTGACATTGCAACTGTATCATGTTATAAATATAAATAAACTCCACATTTCTACATTTGTACTGTAGGAGCCATAGTTACTAGTTTATTTAATTTTTATCAATTTGTTCATTTAAATATAATTTTTGTTGTTGTATTATTAATTGTTTATTTCTTTGAGTGTGTGCCCTCTATAGGTGAGAGGAAAGTTTAAAGGATATGCCACCCCTGACAGGATGGGGGCGCTGGTGCAAGAGCACACAGTTTTTGACCGTACACATGGGGAAAGACAGAAAGCAGCCTTGGAGTTGTTTGTTTGATTTATGCTACAATGCATCTTTATTTTTGATTTAATAAACTTCAGTTATCGTTTTGAAACATCAACAAGCCTCTTTGGATCTATTCATGCTATTTTGCACGCGTCAGAAGTATTGCACCATCACCTCTCACAGTGGCCAAGAAACAAGGGACAAAATTGGAAATTTGAAGCTTGTTTTGCCGCTACAGTACGTTAACTGAGTTTCTCCATGTGAGCGGCGCACATTTGTTTTGATTTCTCCTCGAGAGGCTGCGCGAGCCTCAACAGCGCAACATTAGTTACCGTCAGTTCATTATACATTATTATCATTCACTGTCAATCGCCACTTACAGTAATGAATGCAGAATCATTCTTGCATTTGGGTGATTCCCTAGTTGTTTTCGTTTTATCAGGCTACTTGTCCGTCGGGCAAGTAAAATTCTCTTTCACTTGCCCCTTCAAAAAATCCACTTGTCCCGGACATGCGTTAATGTCGAGCCCTGGCCTACAGTAACGTTAGCTAGCTGTCGGCTAGCTTGTCAATAGTCCCTCCCATTCATTCAAGCTGTATAGTATGACAGTCGAAATTCACAAATTCTACAATTCAAAATTCTAGTGAAATTCACCTGGTCGTTATCTAAGGGATTATGTCAGCCAAATACAGGATATTTACCATTCATAGATATGTGCCAAGTGTCTGTCAGATTTCGCGCTCCTAACTCTTCTTCTTCTGTTTGTTTTTCCTAACTCACTGACGTGCACGAGCTACTAAAGGTATAGGGAAAACATGACATGGATTTGAGGTGAAATAGGTTTTGTTAGTGTATAGTGTAAGGCCAGTCGAATGGATTTGGGAAATGGATCTTCCGCGATTTTATATTTTCGGAGCTGGAAAGAAAGACGTATTTGCAATCACATCGATATTGCCCGCATAATCATACAGTATGATCAAATATTGGGGGGGACAAATTGTCCTTCTTTGAATATTGGGGACGTGTCCCCCTGTCCCCCCCATAGAATTACGCCTATGCTTTAACCCCATTTTGAGAACTACGCCGAGACCTAAAGCACGATCAATGTAGAATTCAACAGCTTAGACACGCGCGTCTTCCTCTGCTTGTAAACAAATCTCTTCTGGGTCATTTGTCCGAACGCCGGATCTGCGTCATATTCTAGCGCATGCGTCGTGGAGGCACACACGGAAGACAAGAACAAGTTGGATAAAGGTGTTATTTTGATTTTTTTTTGCGCACAAAAACTATTGTCGTCGCATCGTAAAATTATTGTAGAGTCACTGTGGTGAGATGGACTTTGTAACGACGTTTTAAGTGCCTTTTATGGGTCTTGGGAGTGTAAATGTACTGAATGCATTGTAGAATGTATTGTATGTAGAATGGTTCTACAATAACTTTATGAATCGGCGAGAATAGTTTTTGTGCGCAAAAAAACCCTAAATAACGACTTATATAGTGATGATGATTTCAAAACAAGGCATCATGAAGCTTCGAAGCGTTATGAATCAGTGAGTCGATTCATGATTCGGATCACGTGTCAAACCGCCAAACTGCTGAAATTTGGCAATTCAAACTGCTGATTCGACTCACTGATTCATAACGCTTCGAAGCTTCATGATGCTGTGTTTTGAAATCATCATCACTATATAAGTCGTTATTTAGGGGTTTTTTTGCGCACAACAACTATTCTCGCTGATTCATAAAGTTAGTGTAGAACCACTGTAGTGAGATGGACTTTGTAACGACGTCTTTAGTGCCTTTTAAGGGTCTTGAGAGTGTAAAGTGCCATTGAGCCAATGGAGGCCTTTCAGAGCCATCAGATTACAACTAAAATATCTTCATTTGTGTCTGAAGATGAACGGAGGTCTGACGGGTGTCGAACGACATGAGGGTAAGTAATTAATGACAGAATTTTCATGTTTGGGTGAACTAACCCTTTAACCAGTGGAATCGGTATTCGGCCGAACCCCAAAAATCTGGATTCGGTGCATCCCTAATCTCATGCTTACTTTTTTAAATAATTGTATGTTTTAGTAGTATATGACCTTCACTCATTGTGTTTTGTTCTGGTTACAGATTCTGACTGCCCTCAGCTCACTTTACGGAAGCCCTTACTTATTTCAGAATCAGACATCACATACTCCTTCAATACAATCAATATGTCATATATTGATGGTATACTAGAATTCCCAGAGATATGGAACATCTCAGTCAAGTCTGCTTTCTATCTCAAAGGCTTAACGGTCACAAGCGTCATGCCCTTATTCTACATCTTCGTCATCCTCATTAGTTTGCCCCTGAACGCTTTGGCCTTGGTGACGTTCACCTGTAGGATTCAAGCGAAGAAAGCAGCTTTGATCTACATGACTCACCTGGCGTTTGTGGACCTGTTCTTCACCCTGCTGCTGCCTCTGAAGATCCACTACCAGCTGAACAATTCAGATTGGGTGTTCGGCGAGGTGGCATGTTGTGTGCTCAGTGCGGCTTACTACTGCTACATCTACTGCTCCATACTGCTGATGATGTGCATAAGCGTGGACAGACTGCTGGCTGTGGCTCTTCCCATCACCTCTCTAAACTGGAGGAGCTCAAGGAGAGCCACGTCTGTATGTGTGCTGGTCTGGCTGCTGGCGCTCGCTGGCACAGTGCCACTTCTCTCAATGAGACAAACGGTCAACATTAAAGGGTTAGTTCACCCAAAAATGAAAATTCTGTCATTAATTACTTACCCTCATGTCGTTCGACACCCGTCAGACCTCCGTTCATCTTCAGAACACAAATGAAGATATTTTAGTTGAAATCTGATGGCTCTGAAAGGCCTCCATTGGCACAATGCACTTTACACTCTCAAGACCCTTAAAAGGCACTAAAGACGTCGTTACAAAGTCCATCTCACTACAGTGGTTCTACAATAACTTTATAAATCAGCGAGAATAGTTTTTGTGCGCAAAAAAACCCTAAATAACGACTTACATAGTGATGATCGATTTCAAAACACGGCATCATGAAGCTTCGAAGCGTTATGAATCAGTGAGTTGAATCATGATTCGTATCGCGTGTCAAACCGCCAAACTGCTGAAATCACGTGACTTTGGCGATTCAAACCGCTGAATCAACTCACTGATTCATAACGCTTCGATGCTTCATGATGCATTGTTTTGAAATCGTCATCACTATGTAAGTCGTTATTCAGGGTTTTTTTGTGCACAAAAACCATTCTCGCCGATTCATAAAGTTATTGTAGAACCACTGTAGTGAGATGGACTTTGTAACGACGTCTTTAGTGTCTTTTAAGGGTCTTGAGAGTGAACCGTGCCATTGAGCCAATGGAGGCCTTTCAGAGCCATCAGATTTCAACTAAAATATCTTCATTTGTGTTCTGAAGATGAACGGAGGTCTGACGGGTGTCGAACGACATGAGGGTAAGTAATTAATGACAGAATTTTCATTTTTGGGTGAACTAACCCTTTAAGGATGTGACACTTGTCATAATGTACTGCGCAACGACTCTTCGGTGCTGTTTTACGTGTACCTGTTCTCCATCCTCTCCTGCCTCTACTTCTTCTTGCCGCTGGTCATCACCTTAGTGAGCTACCTTACTATCATATATGTACTCAGTGCAAAGTCTTAGCAACATCATCATCACCTTCATCCACCCGAAGGAAAGCTTTGATTATGGCTATTGCCGTGCTGATTGAGTTTGTGGTGTGTTTTGCTCCAACCAATGGCATCCTGATGTACCACTGTTTTCATTTAGCTACCGGAGGAGACGTTGAGGAGGGAGGGTCATCATATGCTGCTTACCTGTTGGCTGTGTGTTTGGGGAGCTCAAGTATTTTTCTGGACCCTCTTTTGTATTACTACGGTTCGTCTCAGTGCAGACAGAAAATCAGATCTGTGTTTTGGTGCAGAAAGGCAAAAAGAGTGAACATGATAAACTCTTGAAATGCTCTCACTACAGCTGCACAATACAAAAGACAATAAACAGCTGCCATATTCTTGCTTAACAGGTTCACTACACTGTATTTATCCTCCAGTATTAACCAGCATGGAATGAAGTGTTGGTGCACTCATGTATTATTCAATTTACTACTATGTCATGCAGTATATTGACTATGTAGCAATATATGTTTTGTAGCAGTATAATGCATAATATATAATCTGTATATTATCATACATACATATATAATGTATGTCACCCAGTGTTGGGGAAAGTTACTTTGAAAAGTAATGCATTACAATGTTGCGTTACTCCCTTAAAAAGTAACTAATTGAGTTACTTAGTTACTTTTTAAGAAAAGTAATGCGTTACGTTACTTTTTCTCACCTGGGCTGGGCTTGTTTTTGTTTTTGTTTATAACAAAAAAGTTATATGTTTGTGCAACGGTAAAGTCCTCTTCATACCAAAATTGAAATAATAAGCACCAGTCTGAGGTAAAAATGCAAATTCCCGCATGAACAGTAGAGGGCGCAGCTCTGGATAATGATAGAATAGGATGCAGGAGAAAAAAGATTTACAAATAAAAACAAAAAATCTAGTAATTTTCATCATCAAAGGTCAGCAGCAAGACATTGGTAAATTAAATATAGAGATAGATTATGCATAACATTTTTGTTTTATTTAACATTTAATTATTGGAGGTTTGCAAAGTACTCTGATTTTGCATTTGACTGATTTTATTCATTTTGAGGAGTACAGAATCTTTATTGTGCAAGTGAGATGAATAAATGCTCACATTTAGTCTAGAACTACAATAACCATCATGCTCACACACACACACACGCCTCTGCACTCATTTTTCTCAACATGGGGGCAGGAGAGCTGTCAGTCAAATTAATGTGAAAAAGTAACACAGATATTTTGTTGTAAATTTGAAAAGGAATGCGTTACTTTACTGGTTACTTGGAAAAAGTAATATTATTACGTAACTCAAGTTACTTGTAATGCGTTACCCCAACACTGATGTCACCTATATATCCATCTACCGTATATTAATAAATAATATTGCATTTGCACAGAGACTGTGATTAAGCAATCATCTAGCTCATGTTGTTAATCCATATATGTTTACCCAATGTAAATAAACTAACGTCAGACATATATACACTATATTGCCAAAAGTATTGGGACACCCCTCCAAATCATTGAATTCAGGTGTTCAATCACTTCATGTTCACAGGTGTATAGATCAAGCTCTAGGCATGCAGACGCTTGACAACATGACAATGTATTAGGGCTGCAACGACGCGTCGACGTCGTCGATGACGTCGACTACGAAAATACGTCGACGTGCGTGAAATGCGTCGACGGCACATTATTTACGTTCTAGAATGGAACAGAAGATCTAGAATAATGGCAGCTTCTGCTCCCGGGCATAGTGAAAATGATCATTTATCATATAAAGCCAGACCGCGACATTCAAAAGTGTGGGAGTACTTTAAACAGAAGCCGAGTAAAACTGTGCTTTGTTCGCTCTGTAACGCCGGTTTCACACTGCACGCGGTGGCAGAGCAGAAGCTGTGCGCGTGGAGAGCGGGAGCTTTCACACTGCAGTCAGTGTTGCCAAGTCCGCTTTTTTCCGCGGAATTGGGCTACTTCTACACTGTTGCCGCGGGCTGTGTCTCATGTCCGCGGGTTGAAGCAAAAAAACACACATATTTAACCCCCCGAACGCGATGTTTACCAGAGAACCTCCCCGAAACGCGATTGGGCTTGTTTTGGGCTAGTTTTGAGTAATGAATGGGTGGGGTTTGTTGTGTAAACCTGGCAACCCTGCTGCCAGTGTTCTCTCGCGCAGCTGAACCGTGGCGCGTGTATTGCAACAGACGGTCACATTTTCCTGGGTTCTTCTCCGACCCCAGTACGTCTCGTGCTTTTATTTATTATGGGCTGCATATATCTGCTGTTAATGCGACCTGGTTCCGCTCTGTCCCAAACACATATGCATAATAACTTGTTGTATATAGGTAGTTTGCATGATTAAAGTAACATTAAAGTTAAGATATGCCTCTAGCTTTAATAATTTAAATGTGTCTTTGAAGTTTGGGCAAAAACTTCTGGCAGCTTTAGTCGTTGTTTATGCACATGTATCTTCAAAATAGACGACTAGTTCAGGGGCGTAAATTTAATCTTATAGTTGGGGGGGGACAATAAACATGAAATTTCTCAAGAGCAATTTTTGAAGGGGACACAAATAATACAGCCAAAATCGTACTTGTAAGGATATGTATACCACAAAAAAAAAACATTTCTACCTATTTGGCTTTTTGGTGTACTGAAAAATTATCTAATGTCCGTTTTTTCTTTACTCTGTAATTTTATCTGAACAGCAACAACACAAAGCGATAGTTGTTTAAATACATTTATGCATTTTGGCAAACGCTTTTATCCAAAGCGACTTACATTGCAATCAAGGTACACAATTAAGGTTCACCACGCAGTCATATTATAATTATAAAATTATCTTGCGTCCTCCACATAGTATTTTATACTATGATATTCAGATTCATATTGAGCAAAACCCTACACAGATCTGACAGAACGGCCGTGCGCATATACTTTCGGTTTAGAATTAGCGCCACTTTTTAGAATTTGGGGGCGGGTTGCTTGAATTTTGGGTTCATTAGCCTATTATTCGTAATGAAAAACACAGCAACAAAACTACAATGACACACTCCCTTAAATAGGCGCTTTTACATTTCGCTTTGAAACCAAATCTTCGATCATCTTGTCTGTCAGCTGTTTGCCCGTTCGGCTCGTGCTGTATTGAGCAGACACGTTCAGTTTTTAATTGTTGTGTCTGTTCTCTAACTGAACTAAATTATTTTATTACTATAAAAATGAAAACGACGGTGGGCAAGTGATGTTAACAGTGTTTTGCCTAATCTGTATTAAAGAGAATATAATCACTTCATCTGATGTTTAAAGTGAATAAAATAGCCTTAAAGGCTTACTGGAGTTTCACAACTGCTGTCTGAAGAGCTTTGTTCTCTCCCCAAACTTGTGGTAGTTTTTTACGGTCTAGTTGAGGTGCGCGGTGGATCAAACCACTGTGGGGCAAGGGGGGAGGGGGGACTCAAAATGTTTCTAAACTTAAAATGCATTTTTTTGTCCCGTTTGCGTTTGTATTGTTTTACTACATACACATTTATTTTAAGTATATATTGTTATATTATTTACAATACGCAGCATGGTTTTTAGGGGGGGACAGCCCTCAGATTGGGGGGGTCTGGTCCCCCCGTCCCCCCCGCGATTTACGCCCCTGGACTAGTTATACATTAACACTATGCTGGAAGCTCCTGTATGTGAACCTTTTGCAGATAAATACAAGTGCATTTTCGTTTACTATTGACACAAATCAATAAGTAAATCATACTCAACTACTATAGTAAACAACTTTTCCTAATTAGGCCTACTCTGTATACATTTTATGATGAATAGTATCATTATATATTATGTTTAAAAAGCTTCTTTTGTTCATATATTTCATTATAAAATGGCATACTATGTACACTACCCTTCCTGAAATACAATTAATATTGTCATCATTCATTGATTTCATGTTAAAATAATATACAAATTCACTACCCTCTTTTAAATACAATAATCAGTAAAAAAGAATAATAAGATTAATCTGGAAAAATAATCGTTAGATTAGTCGACTAATCGAAAAAATAATCGTTAGATTAGTCGACAGAAAAAATAATCGTTAGTTGCAGCTCTACAATGTATACAATAGTAACGAACGGCTCAAAAGTCGGACAATTTCTGTTGAGGCGTTGCTATAACGCGTTGCTATGGGTTGCGTGCGTTTTGATTGACAGCTGATTTTCCACTGCTCGGAAATGGCTCTCGAGCCAAATATGGTCCTTTCAGAGAGTGTGTGGCCTTACAGGAAAAAAGTAAACCAATATTTTTTTTTTCATCCATAATCAGAGCTAATGTGTTGATTTAATTACAAATCTATATATTATATAAGTATTACACAATTCACCAATGCCCGTTTGTCATATGTTACACCAACCAATCGTGATCTGGCAAAGCAAGTTCAAATTCCATTGGGCGATGTAAAGTGGAGCGGTAATTTTCTGTTCTTATTCATAAATCGGTTGAAAATTACATGGACAGACGAACTAACGTTTGTGGAACGATTTCCTGTGGTTTGTGTCATATTTTAAATTCCATCACTAACTAAATGGATTTTAACTGACAACAAACAAATCCCTGCACAAAACCACAGCAGCAAACGTCGCATTAATGGTAAGTAGTGTTAAATTCACTTGTATTTATGTATATTGATACACCGTTTACTATTTCATGAAACTATCAAAGTTAACAAAACCCAAGTGCCGCCGGCACCTACAGGCCTATTATATGAAGTGTAGGCTGGCGAAATGGTGACGTGAAAGGACTTTATTATATTAACTTACCATTTTTGAATATTATGCAGCATTATAAGTCTCTTATGTTCATCAAGCCTGCATTTATAAAAAACAGCAATATTGTGAAATATTACTAAAATAATGGTTTTCTATTTTAAAATAATTTAAAATATAATTTATTCCTGTGATCACAGCTGGATTTTCAGCATCATTACTCCACTCTTCAGTGTCTCATGATCATTCAGAAATCATTCTAATATGAGGATTTAATGTCAATGATGGAAACTGTGATACTCTTTTCAAGATTCTTTGATTAATAAAAAGTTAAAAAGAACAATGTAATAATATTTCACAATATTAGGATACTGTTTTTTCTGTATTTTTGATTAAATAAATGCAGGCTTGATGAGCATAAGGATATATATACATGCCCCTTTTTTACATTTGAGCCCCTGCCCCTAAAGAACTCTCTGCACGGCCCTGGTGTAGAGCTTCATGGGATGGGTTTCCATGAATGAGCAGGTCATCCAAGCCTTACATCACCAAGTGCAGTGGGGTAAAGCGTGCCACCACTGGAGACGTGTTCTCTGGAGTGACCAATCATGCTTCTCTGTCTGGCAATCCCATGGATGAGTCTGGGTTTGGCGGTGGCCACGCCCTTAATTATGCATAACTTTAAGGCTTTATATAATGTAAACGAATGAGTTATAAAAAAATTCACCCCCTCACAGTCGTCATGAAGGACAAAATTAGCCGTATAGACCAAAACCACAATTTGTCCCAGACTGTAAACATGTGTTCTTCTGCTGTAAAGCTGGGCATTTTAACATGAGCTCAATGAGATTCTGCTCCTTCTGGAGTCACTTCCGTATTGGCTTCAAGAGAAACTGGGGGAGGTTGCCGATTGGTTGAAACAATCCAGCATTTTTTAGAGTGTATTCTTGTGCTATATAGAAAAAATTAACAAAAGTTTTAAGGTATTGACGTTATTCACAGCACTGCCATCTTTGATTTTTAACGGGAATGGCGGCGAGGCTGTGAGGGATAGACGTGCATCTCTGCAAAAATATATTTCCCAGAAATTTCAGTATAAAAATAAAAAATTAACCCAACTGTTTTTTAACCCTAATGCAAGGGTTAAAATCAAGCGTCAACCTCCCCCAGTTTCTCTTAAAGCCAATACGGAAGTGACTTAAATTGCAGTTCATGGACTGGCCACTAGAGACAGACTCCAGAAGGAGCAGAATCTCATTGAGCTCATGTTAAAATGCCCAGCTTTACAGCAGAAGAACACATGTTTACAGCCTGGGACAAAATGTGGTTTTGGTCTATACGGCTAATTTTGCCCTTCATGACGACTGTGAGGGGGGAGAATTATTTTATAGCTCATTCGTTTACATCATATAAAGCCTTAAAGTTCTGCATAATTAAGGGCGTGGCCACTTTGAGTGACAGGTGGATTGCCGTTTGTCTGCTGTCTGTTAAGGTCCTTTCACACTGGACGCGATTTTGACGCGCGAATAATTCGCGCGATGGTTTGATTTTTTGATCAGCTGTTCTTTAAGACTGGGTGCACCCAAAACCTTCTTCTCTGTCTTTTAAAGAAAATTAAAAGCTCGTCTCCACTGAATGATTACGTGTCCGTGTTTCTCAGCTGTCGGCGCGAATGTTTTGGAATGTTGGAGCTCTGAAACGTCGCACACTCGCGTCGCGGCTGGTGTGAATGGTTTTGACGCGAACTATTCGCACACGAAATATTCGCTTTTTCCGCTTCGATTTTTCGTTACGCGTCCGGTGTGAAAGGGCCTTTAGTCATGACGTCACCTCAGCTCCGCCCACGTTCCGCCTCTTTGCCCATTTTCTATTATCCGGGAGTGATGCACTATATATATATGCATATTTTTTTTACAGTCTATGGTTAAAATAACCCACAGTTGGCTTATTTTTATACTACTCATACTACATTTACCATATGTTTCTATGACAGAAATATAAGAGTAGTATTATATATATATATATAAGGGTAATATTTCAGTCCCCCAGACTTTTTAAAGTGGTGGTTCACCAAAATGAAACGTTAAAGCTTTTCACAATTCTTTGGTATGTCCAAATGTTGCATTTAAATATTTTTTTAGCATAACATAATGCAGGGCCGTAAGTAGCTAAACAATCAATATTTGACAATTGTTTTACGATATAAACGTTTAGCATCCGACAGTAATATTATTCAGTGATGCAAACAACTCAACATTTCAAAGAATATTAAAAATATTCCATTATTTACAATATTCATGTAAATTATAACTAAATTTGACATGACAGGTTTTACATTTTTTACATATTAGACATACGAAGAGTCAATGTGTGCATATTCAAAACATATTTGTAAATAGTTAATTTCATAACAACATTAGACCTTGAACTTTTACTGGTCTAATTTCTTTTTTTATTACCTTAAATCCCTTTTAGTCCTTTAAATTTATCGTACAGTAAGCATTTCGGCACTTCACTTACTAAATGTGCACAGTGTCAATAATTTTTGACAATATTGTATTTATTTGTGTTACTTTCTTCTTGTGAAACAATATTTTTGTCTGACCATAACAGACCATAAAGTTATGTCCCTGCAAAATATCTTTCCCGGATATTTCAGTAGACTAAAAAAACAACAGTTGAAAGTCTATCCCGCCCAGTCATGGCGCAGCTCTGAGTCTGAATAAGGTCTATATTCATTGGCACAACAAATGTTTTTGCATTCGTGTATTACTGCTGCGTACGCTTCTCGTGCACGCGCGTCCCCCGTGACGTCACTGAGGTTCACGAGTATAAAAGCGCGCGCGTGGGCGGACCGAGTCAGAGCGTTTGTGTCGTTGTTGTGAAGAAAAACTCAAAATGGTGCAACTTTCTAAAACTGAAGCGAGGGACTCACTGAAAGCTGGACATCCTCCTGCAGGTTTGCACATATAGTTACACATTTAACCTGTTTTAATTACGATTTCTTGTTTTGTTTGCGCTGTATACGTAGTTTGAGATTTTACTGTAGCACGTCAGATTAAACAATGACGTTTTGAAATGTGATGAATATTGAATTGCATGCTATTTTAGTTCATGTGTTTGCAATAGGAGGAGAGCATCAGCTCTTGTTTTCTTGGTGTCGCAGGATGTGAGTTCAGAAGACTTTAGTTTCAGTTTCTACTTCTGCTGTGATTTTAATACGATTAAAGCACCGTCAAACGTGAGCAAGAGCACCCTCAGATGATACTGTAATAACATATTGGCGAAAAAATTTGGCAAACGCGTGTGTTTTGCACTCTGGAGAGCGTCAAATGCGTCTATTTACAATGTTTTTGCAGCGGTTAGCAATGTAGCCAATCACAGGCGTAGTTGCCAATCTATTGAACGCAATAGCCAATCAGAGGCGTTTAAGCTAGAATCCAGTCACCGTTCAAAAATATTGTTTTTTTTATATATATATCTGCGTGATACTATAAAATTATTACAAATCACACTGTACGATATGGATTTAATAAACGTGGGCTCGACATGAATGTAGACGAAACTACGACGCAAGTTCGTATTGAAGACGACGTCATCCGCACACGCTAGTGGTAAACAAATACTCAACAATATTGATAAACCCAAAATTAATATTAAACGGCGTTCAGTTTATTGATTAAACTGCAACAACAAACATATTTGTACTATTTTTCAAAAAAAGAAAGGCACCTAGAGTTTTTTTTTTTTTTTTTTTTGGAACTCATAATATTAATTGGAAGACATCTTGGTTAATCCCCTTTAAATATTGTATATTAATAATACAACTTTGCATACCATCTACCCTTTTATATAATTATTTCAAGATACTCTGGTTTCTGCTCCTTTAGTAAAAGTGAGAGCTGTTTTTTAATGTAAAATAATATAAAGTTTTTCGAGGGATTTGGTAGATCAATTGTAATTTTACATTAAAGGATATTATTGTATATTATGAAAACAAAGATCTTGAATGCGTTGTTAATCTATTTATATTGCTGGCAAAATTTTATATAAATAAAGTATGTAAATTCATCCCCAAACTTTTCAGTGTTTATAGTGGAATTTGACTCTTACGTCTTTGAAATTTTTAAAAAATAAGTCATTAACATTTTTTAAATATTAATATAATTTTCGGATCCCCTGCTACCAATTAATGCCACACATTGTTGTGCACTACTGTATGTTATGCTATGTTTGTTACCTGTTCCTCCTTCAATATAAAAATTAATAATAGACTTGGTCGGCATTAATGGGAACGCCCACAAAAATGTCATATTCGCCACAACAAGCAATGAGTGAATGCACGTAGACCTTGTTAAACGCTTTATCTTTACTCTAAAACTTCAGATAACTTTTTTGAATTTTTGTGGGCGTTCCCAGTAATGCCGACCAAGTCGGTTATGCTATGTTACCTGTTCCTTCAATTAAAAAAATAAATAATAATAATATTAACAGAGCGAGATGGCAGCGTACTTTCTCTTAAAGGGATAGTTCACCCAAAAATAAAAATTCATAATTTACTATGTTGAAAACAAAATATGATATTTTGAAGAATGTTGGTAACCAGACAGTTGACAGTAGCCATCGATAAAATAAAATAAAATTAAATAAATAAAAAATTCCCTTCTATGGAAGTCAATGGGTGCCTTCAGCGGTTTGATTTCCAACGCTTGTGTTCAACAGATGAAAGACATTTTATACAGGTTTGGAGCAATTTGGGGGTGAGTAAATTACAATTTTCATTTTTGGGTGAACCATCCCTTTAATGGACTACACAATGCCTTTTTTATTTTGTGCAGTAAACTAGTTGTCTGGCTTTCACCAGACCAAGCTCAATTTAAAGTCCTGTACACACCGGGACGAATATCGCACGTGGTTTTCGCCAGCGTTTTTGGTGACGTTTTTCGGCTCGTCTTGAGTGTTCACACCAGGGCTTAAAAACGGAAAAAAATATCAATCGGTTCACTCCGAGCAGAATCGATATTATAGCGTTTCCGTTTTTGCGTTCCTCAATAAACATTACTGTTCCGAAAACGGTTTGATTTGATAAAATACTGGTTAATAACGTTATTTTAATTTAGCCTATACTTTAAACAAATATGTATAAATAGACTTATTTTTCACTCAATAATAATAATAATAATAATAATACGCATGGTAATTAAATTTGAATATTTATTTCATAACATTTTTAAAACCACAACAGAAATACATGCATTAATTACAAAGCATAAACAGCGGACCTGTTTTAATGGAGCGTTAGACAATCTAAAGTGGCCCTCTTATGCCTAATTCTTTTCAGAAGAGTGATAACATTCTTTGTACATAACTTTTTTTCAACACGACGTGTTTTAAAAATCGCATGAATAAAGAATAATAAAACTGGATAACCATTGCTCTTTTAATGCTGGTAATTTCAAAGCAAACACTGCGCAACACGTCCTTGCATCACATAATCAAATTCAGTCAGCTAATAAAGCTTGATCATTTAATGCAATATAACATACCATTTAATACGAAGCATCAACCGTCTATAGAAAACATTGACCTGTCCTGTATTGGCAATCTGAAAGACTATAGGAAAATTTGATAGATGCTATAGCCTACTTGGACAGGCTTAAACGGAATCCATAAACTAGCCTAAATCAGACTATTTGAGCTAAAAGTCCGTACTGCTTATTTAAACGTTCGAAAAGAATGTCCTCCAATACCTGCGCTTTCATCGTAGACCTCAGCGGGGAAAGAAATGTACTTGAGGCATGTAAATGCGCGCTCATACTGACTTGCGTTACCGGTAGATTCATAGATGACGGTGCGCGGGCATTTCACTCACGCTTGATCCGTCAACGTCACATGCTGTAGCTACTCTATTCATGATTGGTCACTGCCAAATTAAAATATTAAAGAGAACGATAAAATAACGTTATTAACCGGCTAATGGTCATTTCAAATTAACGTTTCTGTTCAGAACGATTTCAAATTGATTTTGATTTCGTTTTTGTTCCTCTTAATTTCGTTCGCTTCCGGTTTTCGTTCCTTGAACCGGTTCAGAGCCCTGGTTCACACCCAAGCGATTTTTCACTGGCGGCGTGCCAAGCACATTCAGGAGATCATGGTGCTCCCGGGACACAAGGTGGTGCTGCGGCACTTTACGGTTCTGACACTCGCTTGTCACACAGAAGAAGAAGAGAGACAGTATTTACGTGCTTGCAAAAACCATTCACACACTTTTGCTAACTGGCAAGCAGCATTAGCAGCTCATCATCTTCTTTGTCTACTTACTACTACTTCGTCGTATCAGTGTGTGCTCGGCAAGACCGGTTTGTGATTGAGCGCCACCAAGTGGTGTTTTACTGTCACTTCAGCAGCTCCAGGCACGTGAACAAAAGCCCTGATCTCATTGGTCGGCCAGTTTTTAACGCGCCACGTCAAAATAAAAATAAAAACGCCTTGGGTTCGTTTTTTTAATGACTTTTACGCCTGCCGTTTTGCGCGTCGGTGTGCACATTCACATTGGCACCCTTTGTTTAGTCACGAGGCGTTGAATGTCGGCGATAAACTCGCGCGAAAATCGTCCCAGTGTGAACAGGCCTTAAGATTGAACACTGGTCTGGGAGAGTCTGCTCTGTATTTTCTACTGCACAAGAGGTGTGATCAACAGGCATAGTTCAAATGACTCTGTAGGCAATTGGATAGTCCTTCAACCAATCAGACCACAAGAGGCGTGATCATAGACCATAAAAAATATGGACGACGGTCAGATTTGGGACAGTCTGCGCAGTAGAGAGCAGGAAGTAGAGGCGCGATTATCAAAACCCCGCCCACACTCAGATGCAGAACAATTCATTATGTTGGTGTGAAATAAACAGTTATGGAAATGTAGAAATTAAAGCTAAAGCTCCTTCTCCTCCCAAAAATCCAGAAAAAAGTCTCTTAGTGCCTCAGTGACAACTTCACTCAGAAGCCGTCAATCTCAGCTGTCAATCATGACGTCACACACCCCGTTTTTATAGCATCAAATAAATAACTAAAACTAAACTTAAGAAACAAACACTTGAAATGAACTCATCGTGATAACCATCTTTAGGAAACAATTATTTGAAGTGTAATTGAATTGTTTCGTTTGTCTCACGTCCATTGTAATACATGGAGAGGTGGGGTTTGAGCTATACTGGGACCAGCCACCGGGGGGGCGATCGAGGCGCGGAGGCTTCAGTTTCTGAGAGGAGTGCTGCAGGCGTGGGCATGATCAACGGGCATAGTTCAAATGACTCTACGCAATTGGATAGTCCTTCAACCAATCAAATCACAAGAGGCGTGATCAATGGGCAACGACCCATCACTTCTCTATCCGTCATCGTGTTAAACCCGCCAATAGCGCGCCAGGTGTAGAAGCCAGTCTGTGATTGGTTCCCGCAAAAGTGTAAATTGAGCTGGGCTTACCCAGTCTAGGAAACTAGCTTATTTTGTTGTAAATAAAGTCAGTGCTAATGCTAATGTAACGCCATGTTTCTCACTGACACGCCCCCAACTCGTAAAGATCGGGGGCTTAAAGAAAATCCCAAGCTTCCCACTCGTATTTATGACTTTGTGGTTGCGTTCATGTGGGTCCAACTCGTAGATACAATCAAGATGCTAGGGCTGCTCAATATATCGAAATATCGCAAATATACATATCGCAATATGCATATCGAAAGGGTACGCAATATCTGAATGATTTTAATAGGCTACTTCAACATTGTGAAAAGTGTATGTTTTAGGTTGACGCATATAACAGAGAATAGACAGGGCACACGACTGACTTATGTGACTTGCTTGACGTTAAAAAGTGTTATTAAACGCAATAACTTGCAAAAAACAACTCTTTGCATTCTCGTGCTGTCTGACACACAGACATGCGCACAAGCCGTTCTTTTTTCCGTGTCTTGTTACACACTCGAACTGTCAAATACACAAAGTTATGTCAAAAATGGCTGTCTTGATGAGTATTCATGTAAACACGATCGTTATGCTTTAAGTGAACGATATCAGTTGGGGAAAGAAATAGATTTTACATACTTAAAGCAATATCGTATCGAATATCGCATTATTTAACAAGGATATCGCTTTTTTTTTTTTTTTTTTTTTTTTTTTTTTTTCTCCTCTCTTTTTCTCTTCTTCATTGACGCACAGCCCTACAAGACGCCCTTTCATGTTGCATTTTTATTGGCTAGTCCGTAGACGTAGGTCGTAGAGCAAACACACTGAGATGATCATGCATGATCTCACTATACAACGTAGGACCACCATTTAGGAAACACAACCACAGAAATCCACACGACTGGTCATCTTTCATCTGGGACAGCCCAAAATGTATCTTTGTGTAATTGTGTAGAGGATCTCATGCTTTTGTAAACCTATTAAATCATATTTAGTGTCTCAGTGACATGCAAGTAGGACATTCATGTAGCTTTTAAAGGTCAAAGGTGGTGGTTTAAGTCTGACCTCAAACCCTGAATGTGTAACAAACAACCTGCTATGCCATTTTTAGTCGCCTGGCCATTTCACAATCTCCTTTAAAACCGCAAGCACTGAACACTCCCTTATTGTACCGCTCACTGACTTCTTTTAGGCTGATTTGAGCGGGCGGCCCGTTTTATTGAGCAAATATTTGCACGCTCACCCTCAGGGCCTCGATGGGCCTGCCAAATATTCAGAACAACAGGGCCAATGGACTGAGATGATGGTAGCGGACGTTTACTGGACTCTCACAAACTGGATTTGATGAGAGTCTAGACCTTTAACTGTCACCCCCCTTTTTGAGAATACACATTTATTAGTATATTTCTTGAAAATGCACTATCCAAACTTAAGGGCTGTAATTCAAGAATGCTTTGGAATATAGACCAAAGTTTGGTCTCGTTTTAAAGACGACATTCTGCAGATTATTGCTGAAGTGAAAGCAATTCAAAATATGAAAGTATGAAATGGTAATGGAAGTTTAAATGTACTGTAAATGAAAAATACTGTACTAAATATTTTTTATTTCATATAAAATATATATTTTACAAAAAAGAATTTACTATAAAATTACTATAAAATCAAAGCCATATGTCTAACCAATTTGTGTTCCAAATTTGAAGTTGATATCACAAAAATTGAAGTCCCCATGAGATTTTGTTTAGGGTGCTGTACCAAAAATAGCCACCGGGTGTCATTCAAATTCCATTTATTGTTGTTTTGATGCATTTTCCTGTAAATTTCTGTCCAAATATTACTTCCATCACAAAACAGTCACCAAATATGGACCCTTGAGACTCAGACCTTTCCGACAATATGCGTTTTGTCAAGATTGGAAAAGATTTTGAATATAAAGTTGTTAAAATAATTGTTGTAATATGAAACATGACAGCGCCCACTAGGGGAGGAGCCCACTAGAATAATTTAGAGTAACGTTTCCATGGCAACACGATGTCCGATTTCAAAACGGTTTTCACAGGATGAATTTTGAGTTTGTAAGCTTTCAAATGATACCTAATTTGTGATCATTACTTAAATATATGATATGAAAAAAGGCGATAAAAAAAAGAGCACCAGGCGTCACAGTGACGGTTAAGAGGCTAGACTTGTGTAAGGATAAAGCATCCTATAGGAATGAATTAGGAATGCAGATTTGTGGGGTTTGTCTTGTTCCTGTGTAGCATTGCGAAGAGTTTTATTATCTGCGGTTTTCTTTAAAGAAGTTTAATGTAAGTGTGTGAACTAAAGCTCTAATGTTATACAATTTTGAGAAACGTTTATGATATTTATTTAGGTTTAATTAGATTTGTTATTTTAATTCTTTATATTTATTCTATTTCAAATTTATTTCTGTTTTTTCTCAGTTTGTTGTTCATGTTTATTTTCGTGATTATATTTAATTGAATTTTATTAGTATATTTCTTGATTTCGTTTTATTGTCTTTTATATTTATGTATCTTAATTTTATAATTTACTTTCTTCTACTATTTGTTTAAATTTTTTGGGGGGGGTGGGGTTGTATTGATATAACCCAAGTTTATTTAATTTTATTATATGATTTTTTTTTTTCTGTTTATGTGCATGTTTATTATATTTTTAAATTTGCATAATATATTGTCTTTCATTTAACTTTTTTTTGTACATTTTAATTTATTAATCCTTTCATTTAACTTTTATTTGTTGTAGATTTTAATTTATTATTTGTTTAATCTTGTTGGTTATTATATTTATCTATTATAATTTTTTTAAATATAATTTAAGTACTTTTATTTATTTCTACTTATTTCATATACTTGTATATTATATATTACTTATATTGTTTGTCTTTTACTTAATACAACTATATGAAATGATTAGAAATAAATAAATGATTTAACTTGCACATTGTTTTTAGTAGTTTAACAGCTTTTTTTATTTACTTGGACTTTAACTTGAAATTAGCCATAGAATATCTTTCAGTTGTTTTCATGACTTCTACTGAAACTGTAAATGTGCTCTTTCTTCAGTGAAAGCAGGAGGGAAGAGATTGGTGAAGAAGACCGCTGATGATAACAGCAATGTGGAGAGAGAGACCAAGAAGTTTGACAAAGCCAGGTACAATATCTTCTGCCTAACTAAGACAGAGATGCAGATCTTTCTCACTGAGTTGAAATTAAATTCAGCTGTTTTCAAAATTCAGTTTGCTCAACATTTAATGAACACATTTCCAAGAAAATCTTCTGCCTTGGGCTGTGATGGAATGTGCTGTGGTTTGCCGAACCCACTGGCAGTGTTTTCATATCGCGGTTGCGTTTTTATTTTTATACAAGTGTTGCATTCTGGTCCACAACAACATTGAAAGTGGTTCATCAAATTGATGCATGAGAAAAAGCAATGCATGATTTGTCTTCCTGCAGGCGTCTAAAAAGTAATGAAGCAGAAACATGTTGCTAAAAATGTGTCTGTGCTTTGCATGAAATCCCAGAATCATGTGGTTTAATTGGGCACATTCAGGGTTATCTGATGCTGATTTGTTCTGCAGGTCCATGTCCACCCCGTCCAGAATGCAGCATCTGGGTCTTCTCCTGGCTGGTCCGCTTGAGAAGGTTTGTTACACCCTGATAACAAGATATCACTAGACGCATCCTCCTTCAATCCCATAGTGCACTGCTGTTTGGATGCTGCTTTAGAAAGGTGTTTAAAGTTTATTGGAGTAGACCTGCCCAAATATGAATGCGGGTTCTGTGTGCAAGTGCTCCACAGGCGCTGCTGTTTTCAGTGTTTTTCGCCTCTGTAACTTTTAATTGAAGTGAGAGTAGGAACTGGGACATGGCCATTAGTCCAAATAGGATTCACTTTCTGAGCTTTCAGTGATCTGTGAGTGTCCAAACCTCTAAACCAGTGGTTATCAACTAGTTTGGCTAATAAAATGGCGGCTACTAAAGGACCAAGTTTGTCAAGTCTTTTTGTTGTTTGTATTTATTTTTATGTTTAGTATTTCTATGTTTAATGTAGTGGTTATGTACATTTTTATTTTAATATTTATCTATTTACATTTTTATTTCTTTGTTTTTCCTTTTTCTGTTTATTAAATTTTATTTATTAATATTAGTGTATGTTTATTATATTTTGTAATATATTGATCGCTTTCATTTTATGTAACTTTTTTTGTACTTTTTAATTTCTATTTATTTGGGTTAATTTTATTAACTTTTATTTGTTGTATATTTAATTTATTTCTATATCTTTTTCCATTTTGTTGGTTATTATATTTGTATATTTATGTAATTGATCTATTTGGTTAAATTATAATTTAAGTACTTAATTTGTATTTCTACTTTTTTCATATGCTTGTATATATTGTTTGTCAAGTAATATAGAATATATATACAAGTGTATGAAATATGTAGAAATAAATTAGAAATAAAAATAAGTACTTAAATTATAAAAAATTAAGTAGATAAATATATTACACAAGTACACAAATAAATATAATGACCAACAAAATTAAACCGAAAAAATAAATTAAATGTACTAAAGTTAAATTAAATTAAACCCAAATAAATGGAAGTAAATTAAATGTACAAAAAAAGTTCAATAAAATATTAAATAAAATTCAACCCAAATAAATGGAAATAAATTAAATGTACTGAAAAAGTTAAATTAAACCCAAATAAATGGAAGTAAATTAAATTTACTTAAAAAGTTAAATAAAATGGTTTATAAATATACAACAAGACAAAAAATACAACTAATATATGTAATCTCTTTAAATGTACTAATAATAATAATAATAATAATAATAGTCGTAATTATAATTATTACATTTGTATTTAAGCTGGAGTGTCTTAATATAGTGACGGACCAAATGACTAATACAACATTAAAGTAAAAATTCCTTGATTTCAGAAATAAATTAAATGTACAAAAAATTAAATTTAACTTTAAACCCAAATAAATGCAAATAAATTAAATGTACTAAAGTTAAATAAAATATAAAATAAAATTAAACCCAAATAAATGGAAATAAATTAAATTTACTGAAAAAATTAAATTAAACCCAAATAAATTGAAATAAATTAAATGTACTAAAGTTAAATAAAATAAAATTAAACCCAAATAAATGGAAATTAATTTAATTTAACTTTTTCAGTAAATTTAATTTAACCCAAATAAATGGAAATAAATTAAATTTACTAAAGTTAAATAAAATGGTTTATAAATGTACAACAAGACAAAAAAAAATACAACTAATATATGTAATCTCTTTAAATGTACTAATAATGATAGTCGTAATTATAATTATTAAATTTGTATTTATTTATTTAAGCTGGAGTGTCTTAATGTTGTATTAGTCATTTGGTCCATCACTATATTAAGGTAAAGATTCCTTGATTTCAGAAATGAAGTCATATTTTAACATGTTAATGTTTGTCTCCTGCAGTTTAATCGTGATTACCCCGAGATTCCAGTTTCTGTGCGGCACAGCAGAGTCAGGCCTAGCGTGGAGAAACCACACGTCCCGCGCATCCCCTGCATTCAACAGCCACGCAAGTGTTGAGCCACAATGGCGTCCGCTGCTGAGCTTCTGACCACACCAAGAGCAGAAGACCACCAGGAGGCGCGAGTGTAGGTGAATGGTGCATCATGGACCTGACTTGGTAGCCTTGTAACAAAGTTACTGTACCGTTACTTCTATTCAGGTTGTTTGTTGCAATCTTTGTAGCTTTGCAGTTTTGTGCTTGCGCTGTGTGGAATATTTAGTAACCCAGTGTGAATTAAAGCCATTGGACAGAGTTTCTGCTTTACTGACGTGAATGCTTGGCGTTTATTTGGTGCATTAATATGCATGGAGTTTCTGGAAATGACTTTTGATGATCATCTTTCCTACTCTTTCACAAAATGAGACTTTTTATACTAGTAAAATCACTTTTTCAGCAAATGAAATGGTGGCTGTAGTTTCTTTTCATGACCGTTAGGTGGCGGTAGACTCATATGAAAATACTTTACAGGCCTATTAATATTTCTACAGTTTAAAGACTGACCATGTGGGTTTAATCTGGTCATTCCTGTTGTGCATTACATGCCTTTCAACACAAACATCTATTAATAAGTTGCAGAATTTATAAGGAAATGTTTCTATAATAGGGGTTTATCAAAGAAGTGTGTAATGGAATATTTGCACAATGACAAGAGAATAATAATCTGGATATTCATAAAGAGCAGTTATTTCTCATTGTGAAATTGATGGTAAATTTGCACAAGGACGTTAACTTTAATTATCAGCTATGCTTTTAACAGGGTTCATAGGTCAAGGTGCTTAAAGGAACATGCCACCTTTTTTGAAAATTAAGCTTTTCCTACTCTCAGCTGAATGGATTCAAAAACGGTAAAACTCAACTGTTTAACTTTAGAGGAGATGGAAAATGTAGAAAAAGTGGAGTTCCTTTAAAGTCCTTAAATTTGACTGAAATCAAGTCCTGAAAAACCCTTGAAAACAGCCATATTTATTTAAAGTGCTTGAATTATTAAAAGACAATATATGTGAAATTAGTGTTTAATTTTAGCGATAAAATGTTTCTTTTTTTCTCCACCAAAAAATAATGCTGCAGCCTTTCTGATATGTATAGAGCCATTTCACATAGCTATGATCGTGATATTGCTCATATAAATATCTGAGTATATGATGCAGGTCAATCATCTATTCATGGGGGGAAAATAAGGAAAGTGATTTGTCATGGTATCATTTCAATGGTTAAAGTTACCTCAGTAACTGCATATGCTGCTGCACTTTATTTGTACCTTTTTTGTTTTATTAGTGTATTTTTATTTATCTTCACCTTGTTTAGAATTTGAAAGATAAAGTTAGAGCGGGATTAGTTGTAACAAACATTAACCCCACACAATGCCAGGATGACGAATCTTAGTGCTTTTACTAGTTGCCATATCAACATTATTTAGAGAAAAAATGGCCCCAAAACTAAAAAATCTTTGGAAGATATCACTGAATTTTTTTTTTTTTTCTTAAGTTTATTTTTCATCTCTTTTTGTGTTGATTTAAAATAAGACAAGTCTGATATTGTAATCTTCTATCTGTTATTTAACAGTTGAGCTGGTTCTTTAAAGCTGATGAACCAGCAGAAGACACGAGCTGTGGTTAAATCCCAGTTGGACAGGTGGAGCATGTTGTCACAATGTGCCATTATTACATTTGGCAGACGCTTTTATCTAAAGTGACATGCATTGCATTCAAGATACACATTTTACATTTTGTCAGTTTTTGCTTTCCCTGGGAATCGAACCTATGACCTTGGTGTTGCTGGCGCTACGCTCTATTGTTTGAGCTACAGGAAAGCATATTAGAAATGACATATTCTATTGAGAAAGGGGTGAATCAAGAGTCAATGTTCAGGAATTATGTTTTTAACTATGCTGTATTTTAAAGATGTTTGTTGTCAAACTCAAAAATTAGTATATTGTTAATGATTAAAAAATAGTTTTTAGTTTGTCTTGGATATTTTTTTGATTGGATATTTTAAGCGGTCATGTTACAATGTACCCCACCTATGGGGCATGTTGTCACATTTCACTTCCATTCTCTCGGGGTACATCAAGAAACAAGGACACACTGTATTTAATGAAACACAACCACATAATTGTACTAGACATGTGGGGGAAAATAAATACTCTGAAGTGGATTTACACTGAGAAAGTCAAAAAGCGTTCCCCGCTCTCCCCTGTTGTTTATTAAGCAAGATCTCTGATTGTAGTCCTTGAAAACCAAAAAAGTAATTTTATTTGACAGATTCTGTATGAACCCTGTTTTAAGTCATATTAATCATATTCTGTACAAGACACTAACAGGATGAAAAGTAATATTGAGGACACAGAAACGAGATATGATTTAAAATTCACCCTAATGTTCACTTCATAAAACTAGCATGATTTTAGCTGTGAGTTTTAATGTTAATATGAATGCCCCCTTTACTCTTGCGAGCTGATGTTTCTCCTAAGAGGTGCTGGTTTGTGGTTTGGTCTGATGTGATGTTTCTCAGGGAAGGAGTCGAAGGCTCTGGTCGTGACATGATGGTCTGTGTGAGGAAACGCTGCGTGTGGCGGCTTTGAGCTGTCAGTGTGCTGTATATTTAGGCGTCTAATGCAGACGGCACAAAAAGCCCCTGTTGAGTGTGTGAACGGGACAAGTGCCAAATATGAGACCGGGTTCGACTCTCATACATACTGGAGGGATGAAGACAAAGAGGAGGATCAGAAACACACTGTCCATCAAACTTTAGACATGCTTGACTGAGTTTGTGGCACTGTTTGATCCGTCAGTTACTTATTAGATGCTTGAAATTAGTTTGGAGATGAATATAAATTTGAGTTTTATGCATTTTTATAAGCTTACTCAAATTCTCATTACCTTAATGCAGTTATAATATGAATTTACTGAGAATGAATCCATTAAAAATACAAATGCATTACGGTAATGTCCTCTCTGGACAAACGTATGGAATATAAGCAGCTTTGATATTACAAGAATAAATAAAATTTTTGAATGCACTGTGAAAAACTATTGTGAATTATTTTTTTTTTAATGGTTAATTACTGTAAAAATGCTATGTATTGGTTAACAGAAAGTTTCGTACTATATACGGTGAACAACTAATAGATCTAAACTTGCATTTAATACAAAAATTTAAATACCGTTAAATTTACAGTTTTTGGAAGTGAAAAAGTTGTTGTGTAATTTACAGTGAAAAATCCGTAAATTGACATTCCCAGAATTCCCTGCATGACACATCACATTTGATGTATTTTAATTAAAAGAATTAATTTATTATATTAAGTTTCTTCAGGATTTTTACTCTTTAATTGCCAATAATTTTCAGAAACTGATTTGGGGGGAAAACACACAAAATGACTTATTTTCAATATAAAAAGTGATTGTGGACTGGATTGTTTTAAACAGTCTTGGACATGTCAAAGATTAGCAACAACATTGGCTTTGATGCATTGTTAGTTTTTGTGCAGCATCAGATTTGAATGTTTTCTCCCTCATTTACTCCTTGTGGCTGTTTTTGGCCCATTGACTTCCATTATAACCACATTTTTTAATTGCAAAGCCATGACACAATATACTCATGCTTTCTTGATTGTTGGTGGTTTTCCCTGTTGGGAAGAGGTACAATTTGTAATTTTTACTGTTGATCACCAGGTGGCACCATTTACCCTTTAGATACACTCTAAAAAAAAAAAGGTTCTATATGGCACCAAAAATGGTTCTTGGCTCGTAATCATAGGGGAACCTTTTTTAGTGCTATATAGCACCAATTTTGGTGCTTCAGTGGTTCTTCAGAGGTGCTATATAGCACCTTAGTCAAAGAACCGGTGAAGAACTTATGAAGAAAAAAAAAGCGTAGTTTCTGGCTCTTATATGGAGTATAACCGCATATAAATGAGGGAGAACATTTTTTAATCTGATCCTGCACAAAAACTAACAATGCATCAAAGCCAATGTTGTTGCTAATCTTTCACATTTCCAACACTGTGATAAAAGGTAAAAAAAAAATCCAGTCCACAATCACTTTTTATATTATAAAAATAAGTCATTTTGTGTGTTTTTCCCCCAAATCAGTGACATAATTTATGGACTTGGTAATTAAAGAGTTAAAATCCTGGATTTTTTAAAAAACATTTAGTAGTTTTGATCAGGACTGAGGTTGATTAACAGATTTATGCAAAATTAATCTGATACATTTTTACAGCAGTTTAATTTAGTGGATGTTTTCATCCCGGACATAATGAGAGGGTGGTGAATCTGAACAATAAGGGTTAAGCAATTTTCCATTTAAAAAAAAAAAAGTTATACAAGACATTTTTTACGTCAGTTTAATACAGTTTAAGTTGAATTGTTTAAGTTGAATTGACTTAAACATGCAAGTTGATTGTACCTTTTTTACAGTGGTAAATATAACAGACTACTTAAAAAAATCTGAATTATTTCAACATTTGACTGGTTGTGTAAATATTTATGGTCAAATAATTGTCTATTTTCTTTATGCAAAATAAAAAAATTATATAAATTAAAATGGAGCCTTTTCGTTTAATTTTAGAATGGCATATGATCTTTGTCAACCCCCCCCCCCCCTCACATGCATCCTCCTCTTCTGGATTTGAGCAAATAGAGATTAAGGCTGGTTAAATCGATATCAGGAGTAATGCAGGTTTACCTGTATGGGGATTAGAGACGCATTCCCAGCATGCACAGGGATTAAAGGCATTGCCTAGCGTAAGTGAGGCTTACAAATATCCCACAAATGAATCCCTAATTCCCTCTCACAGGGCAGGTGGGTCCTTCTCCATGTCAGAGACGGATTCTGATGCCTGATATATTTCACATCACAGGCTGTTTTGCATTCATGTATTTTTATGAAGCGTATCTCAATCTCATTGTCCCCTGTGAGCCGCTTTCTAACAAAATCACATTTGTTCCAAATTTTTATATCCCGGGTTACCCTATGCTGAGTTCAAATTACATTTTCCAATATGCAAATCCAGCAGGAAACCTGTTCTTATGAAGCATACTTGATTGTGTATGTCTGGAATATAACACAACATTAACATTTAGCAGTCTAATAAAGTAATGAGTCGAGAAAGAAATGCTGAAAATAACTGATATTACTTCTATATTAATTTGTCACTGGGAATAGAAAGTCTAGTGCATTGGGTTGTGGAATACAGTTATTATTATTTCTTTTTTAATTGCAGTTAACCTGATTACAATTAGGCAATGTGAAACGAAATTCAGTTGTTAAAGAACATAAGCACACATTTGAAAGAACACTGGGTTAAAAACAACCCAACTTGGGTAGTATTATATATTTTTTCGCTTGGATATTTTGTATAGTTTTTAATACATATTGCAACATTTAAGCTCGTTTAACAAACACTGGGTTGTTACATCTGACCCAGGATCTAGATCAGGGGTGTCCAATCCTGCTCCTGGAGGGCCACTGTCCTGCAAAGTTTAGCTCCAACCACAATTAAACACACCTGTACCAGCTAATCAAGGTCTTATTAGGCTTACTAGAAACTTCCAGACAGGTGTTGAGGCAAGTTGGAGCTAAACTCTGCAGGACAGTGGCCCTCCAGGACCGACTTTGGACACCCCTGATCTAGATAAATAAATAAATAACAGCAGTTTATACACACCCCTAAAGGATTATTAGGAACACCTGTTCAATTTCTCATTAATGCAATTATCTAATCAACCAATCACATGGCAGTTGCTTCAATGCATTTAGGGGTGTGGTCCTGGTCAAGACAATCTCCTGAACTCCACACTGAATGTCAGAATGGGAAAGAAAGGGGATTTAAGCAATTTTGAGCGTGGCATGGTTGTTGGTGCCAGACGGGCCGAGTATTTCACAATCTGCTCAGTTACTGGGATTTTCACGCACAACCATTTCTAGGGTTTACAAAGAATGGTGTGAAAAGGGAAAAACATCCAGTATGCGGCAGTCCTGTGGGAGAAAATGCCTTGTTGATGCTAGAGGTCAGAGGAGAATGGGCCGACTGATTCAAGCTGATAGAAGAGCAACTTTGACTGAAATAACCACTCGTTACAACCGAGGTCTGCAGCAAAGCATTTGTGAAGCCACAACACACACAACCTTGAGGCGGATGGGCTACAACAGCAGAAGACCCCACCGGGTACCACTCATCTCCACTACAAATAGGAAAAAGAGGCTACAATTTGCACAAGCTCACCAAAATTGGACAGTTGAAGACTGGAAAAATGTTGCCTGGTCTGATGAGTCTCGATTTCTGTTGAGACATTCAGACGGTAGAGTCAGAATTTGGCATAAACAGAATGAGAACATGGATCCATCATGCCTTGTTCCCACTGTGCAGGCTGGTGGTGGTGGTGTAATGGTGTGGGGGATGTTTTCTTGGCACACTTTAGGCCCCTTAGTGCCAATTGGGCATCGTTTAAATGCCACGGCCTACCTGAGCATTGTTTCTGACCATGTCCATCCCTTTATGAGCACCATGTCCCCATCCTCTGATGGCTACTTCCAGCAGGATAATGCACCGTCACAAAGCTCCAATCATTTCAAATTGGTTTCTTGAACATGACAATGAGTTCACTGGACTAAAATGGCCCCCACAGTCACCAGATCTCAACCCAATAGAGCATCTTTGGGATGTGGTGGAACGGGAGCTTCGTGCCCTGGATGTGCATCCCACAAATCTCCATCAACTGCAAGATGCTCTCCTATCAATATGGGCCAACATTTCTAAAGAATGCTTTCAGCACCTTGTTGAATCAATGCCACGTAGAATTAAGGCACTTCTGAAGGCGAAAGGGGGTCAAACACAGTATTAGTATGTGTTCCTAATAATGCTTTAGGTGTGTGTATATCAATCAGCGTGTTCATTCTGCTGTTGCTATTAGAGCATTCCTATTAAAACAGAAAGTTTGGGCTGTTATTTTACACCAGTATTTTCTACTTTTGATGATTCAGAAGACATCAAAGCTGATAGACATGGACTAAATGCCACAGAACTCTCATTTTGATGTCTTGTGATCTCAGCATATGTTGAACATCTTTCAGGGCCCTCAGATGTGCGGTCCGCATTACACAAGCTGTGTTTGTTAGGAGAAGCCTTCATGTGGGAACACAACCACATCACAAATCATCTCAGTCAGCAGCTGATGACGCTTCACATTCTCAGACATGAGACACACTGGACGGCTGCTGTGGTGAAAACTCTCAACAGGTGTGTGTGTGTGTGTGTGTGTGTGTGTGTGTTGTCGGCTCGGTTGTAGATTACAGCAGGATTATCACATACACACAGAATGTTAAAGTGAATCTTGCAGAGTCGGTACAAAAGCACAACTTAAATTCGACAACATACAGTATTTTCTGAAACATTAGACATAATATTAATGGCTAGAGGTTAAAATGATATAAATATAACTCTAATGCACCGATCTGGCATAACATTATGACCTAATATTGTGTTGGCCCCCCTTTTGCTGCCAAATCAGCCCTGACCCGTCGAGGCATGGACTCCACTAGACCCCTGAAGGTGTGCTGTGTGGCACCAAGATGTTAGCAGCAGATCCTTTAAGTCCTGTAAATTGCAAGTCCTCCATTGATCGGACTTTTTTGTTGAGCACATCCCACAGATGCTCGATTGGATTGAGATCTGGGGAATTTGGAGGCCAAGTCAACACCTCAAACTCGTTGTTGTGCTCCTCAAACCATTCCTGAAGCATTTGTGCTTTGTGGCGGCGCATTATCTGCTGAAAGAGCCACAGCCACAGGGAATACCGTCTCCATGAAAGGCTGGACATGGTCTGCAACAATGCTTAGGTAGGTGGGACGTGTCAAAGGAACATCCACATGGATGGAGGACCCAAGGTTTCCCAGCAGAACATTGCCCAAAGCATCACTGCCTCCGCCGGCCTGCCTTCTTCCCATAGTGCACCTGGTGACATGTGTTCCCCAGGTAAGCCACACACACACACCCGGCCATCCATGTGATCATCAGACCAGGCCACCTTCTTCCATTGCTCCGTGGTCCAGTTCTGATGTTCATGTGCCACTGTTGGTGCTTTGGGCGGGGGTCAGAGGTCAGCATGGGCACCCTGACTGGTCAGCGGCTGAGCCGCCCCATACACAACAAACTGAGATGCTCTGTGTATTCTGACACCTTTCTATCAGAACCAGCCTTAACTTAATTAACTTCCAGCAGCTTGTGTGTTTGATTGGACCACACGGGCCAGCCTTCGCTCCCCACGTGCATCAATGAGCCTCGGCCGCCCATGACCCTGTGGCCGGTTCTCCACTGGTCCTCCATGACCCTGTGGCCGGTTCTCCACTGGTCCTCCATGACCCTGTGGCCGGTTCTCCACTGGTCCTTCATGACCCTGTGGCCGGTTCTCCACTGGTCCTCCATGACCCTGTGGCCGGTTCTCCACTGGTCCTTCATGACCCTGTGGCCGGTTCTCCACTGGTCCTTCATGACCCTGTGGCCGGTTCTCCACTGGTCCTCCATGACCCTGTCTCCGGTTCTCCACTGGTCCTTCATGACCCTGTGGCCGGTTCTCCACTGGTCCTCCATGACCCTGTGGCCGGTTCTCCACTGGTCCTTCATGACCCTGTGGCCGGTTCTCCACTGGTCCTCCATGACCCTGTGGCCGGTTCTCCACTGGTCCTCCATGACCCTGTGGCCGGTTCTCCACTGGTCCTTCATGACCCTGTGGCCGGTTCTCCACTGGTCCTTCATGACCCTGTGGCCGGTTCTCCACTGGTCCTTCATGACCATGTGGCCGGTTCTCCACTGGTCCTTCATGACCCTGTGGCCGGTTCTCCACTGGTCCTTCATGACCCTGTGGCCGGTTCTCCACTGGTCCTTCATGACCCTGTGGCCGGTTCTCCACTGGTCCTTCATGACCCTGTGGCCGGTTCTCCACTGGTCCTTCATGACCCTGTGGCCGGTTCTCCACTGGTCCTTCATGACCCTGTGGCCGGTTCTCCACTGGTCCTTCATGACCATGTGGCCGGTTCTCCACTGGTCCTTCATGACCCTGTCTCCGGTTCTCCACTGGTCCTTCATGACCCTGTGGCCGGTTCTCCACTGGTCCTCCATGACCCTGTCTCCGGTTCTCCACTGGTCCTCCATGACCCTGTCTCCGGTTCTCCACTGGTCCTTCCTTGGAGCACTTTTGATAGAGACTGACCACTGCAGACCGGGAACAGCCCACAAGAGCTGCAGTTTTGGAGATGCTCTGACCCAGTCGTCTCACCATCACAATCTGGCCCTTGTCAAACTTGCTCAAATCCTTACGCTTTGTAGCTCGCTTTTTCCTGCTTCTAACACATCAACTTTGAGGACAAAATGTTCACTTGCTGTCTAATATATCCCACCCACAACAGGTGCCGTGATGAAGAGATAATCAGTGTTATAATGGTCATAATGGTTATGCCTGATTGGTGTTTATATACTGTATATATATATATATATATATATATATATATATATATATATATATATATATATATATATATATATATATATATATATATATATATATATATATACATATACATATACATATATACAACCCATGTGTGAATGCTGCATATATCAAAATGATATCGCTGAAGATTAAGATGTTTCCTTAAATATTTCCCAGATTATTTTCGCTCTGTGTATTGCGTTACTGTTTTACAGTGATTGGGTCGAATCGATGTGATGTGAGAATGTTGCCATAATAGACATTTGAGTAATGAAAATAAAGAGCAAGCTTTTTATATTTTCAGTGTATTTTTGCCTTTCAAATGGCGCCAGTAACGCCAAGGTTATGGGTTCGATTCCCAGGGAATGCATGAATTGAAAAGAAAATGTATAGTTTGAATCCAATTGGATAAAAGCGTCTGCCAAATGCACAAATGTATATGTGAGTAACTAAACTTATTTTTTAAAACACTGTTTTTTTATGTAATATAATTTGTATATTGCAAGGCATTTCATTCACATGTTTTGTTCTGCAGCATAATGTGTGTGTGCAATACCTCTCTGTACCGTATGGTGTCAGCATTCAGTTAGCGCCCAACACATCAGCCTAGCATCACACACACACCCAGGCTAAGAGCATATCCAGTTCACTTTGAATTGTAATTACAACCTCTGGTTATTACAAACATCTGCAGGACAGCTGCTGTGGAGATCTGGGTCTATTTTAGACTCACCACATGAGTGTATCCCCACAGGATCCCGGTAAAATGCCTCCATTCGGAACTGCAAAGGTCAAACTGCATTAAAGACTTCATCACATTCACATCTACTG
This sequence comes from Gobio gobio, assembly GCF_949357685.1. Taxonomy (NCBI): domain Eukaryota; kingdom Metazoa; phylum Chordata; class Actinopteri; order Cypriniformes; family Gobionidae; genus Gobio; species Gobio gobio. The sequence continues at coordinate 53,817,663 of NC_137103.1, read as the reverse complement.
CTAGCCTAACCTCTGGAGCAGAGGAATTCTCCACACAAGCATCTTTCCTGCGGTACATCTCGCCTTTCATACGGCTCTGCTGGGTTCATTTCAGGCTGACTAAACATTTTCCAAAACACAAGGTTTAATGCTGTTCTCTTTTTCCAGATTCAAGAATGAATCCTCCACTTTGCACTGTGATTAAATCACTGTAACGCACTGCCCTGTGCTGCTTTAGGCTACGACCTGCACCTGACTTTCTCCATAAAGTTCAGTTAAATAGTTTTAAACCTTGGGTTTGAGACCTGAGATATAATAGCTCACAAAAAGCAACACTACAGGCAAACCCATTGTTTTTTTTAATGCACCGGTGGCTATTCTGCTTCCATAACTCTTTCAGACTATGTGGAAAGAAAACATAAACACACATTTTAAGTGTTTATTTTATTGCACTTTATCTATTTGCATCTTTCCATTTCAATCAGTAATGCTTACATACTCCAAACCTTAAGGGTTTTACAGAGAGCATATATCTTTCACCTGGATTATATAACAACAAAGACTTGCCTTAATGTACTGTGATTAATCAACTAGGGACATTTTATCTATGTTACAGTTTTGCCCTAAGTGTCTGGTCTTAACGTGAAAGTTATCAAGTTTTTTAATCAACAAAAATGCAATTTTGATATCTGAAAATGTACGATTTACGGGGTCTCAGAGATATCAGTCACATTTCTGAGTGAATGATTACGTTGTGATGAATAATATCAGGGTTTTATAGGTCTGAGGAACATATTAAAAAGAAATAGATGGGAAAATAAGAGGTTAACTTTGAAATGACCTGGCCTTTTACTTTTAAACAAATCTACAAATGGATAAATGTTGGGGCTTCATATTGTTTTCTGTTTAATATGTGCTAAAAAGCTGATGACAGTCTGTTTAATGGCATGTTCAACTTACCCCATATAGCAGTTTTATTAAAATGCCCGCTATTGCATGATGTCACAAAAGGCTAACATGTTTTTTATTTTATTTAATATTTTTATTTACTGAGCAATAATTATGGAAATGTTCAGTTGGTTAAAGTTTACTATAAATTACATTTATTATGACAATGGTAATTATGCCCTTTGAAGGTTATTGGACACTGAAATTTGTGCTTTAAGTTTGTGATTAGCACATACAAATAATACTTTTTTAATAATAAAGAAGCTGCCATTAGTCTCACTCTGTTGCGCTTGGAAAACTGCAACATCATCATCAAAAAAAAAAGAGAAAGAAAAATAAATGAATACATGTATAGGTATCGGTACTCATACTCGGTTCTTAAAAAATGGTATCGGTGCATCCCTATTTATTATACATCAAAGTTTATTGTAAATTACATTTTAATTATTATTATTTTTACTGAGCTGTAATTGTGGAAATGTTAAGTAGGTTTATTATAAATAAAAGTTTATCATAAATTATATTTAAATTATTTTTAAATTATAAATTAAGTTTTATTCACTGCTGTGAAGAGTGAGAAAGGCCTATGATATTATTTTCCTAATCTCAATATATTATAACTGTATTGGGGCATGTTGTCACGAAAGGCTAACATGGTTTAATGAGCTTAATTGTTATTATTATTATCATTTTTACTGAGCAATAATTGTGAAAATGTTTAGTTTGGTTTATTACACATCAAATTTTATTATAAATTAAATTTTAATTATTTTAAATGTATTTGTTTTAAATAGTTAGTAGGCCTATGATATTATTGGAGCATGTTGTCATGAAAGACATCATTTAATGTGCTTTTTTTTTTTTACAGAGCAATTAATTATATAATTAATGATATAATAAATATATTACTGAGCAATAATTGTGTTTAGTAGGTTTATTACACATCAAAGTTTATTATAAATTACATTTTAATTTATTTAAAAAAAAAAAAAATAGTTAGTAGGCCTATGATATTATTTCCTGATCAGAAAATATTATAATGCTATTGGGGTCATTTAATGTGTGTGTTTTTTTTTTTTTTTTTACAGAGCACTAATTGTGGGAATGTGCAGTATAGGTTTATTATACATCAAAGTTTATTGTAAATTACATTTTAATTATTATTATTTTTATTTTTTTACTGAGCAATAATTGCAAAAATGTTTAGTTGGTTTAGTACACATCAAAGTTTATTATAAATTACATTTAAATTTATTTTTAAATTATAAATGAGGTTTTATTTACTGCTGTGAAAAGTGAGAACACTAGTTAGCAGGCCTATGATATTGTTTTCAATCCCAATATATTATAACTCTATTGGGGCATGTTGTCACGAAAGGCTAACATTAATTAGTTTGATTATTATAATTTTTTGAGCAATAATTGAGTAAATGTGCAGTATAGGTTTATTCCACATCAAAGTTTATTCGTAATTACAATTTTAATTATTTTTAAATTTATAAATTCGGTTTTGTTCAGTGCTGTGGATAGTGTGAACGCTAGTTAGTAGGCCTATGACATTGTTTTCCTGCTTTCTTAATGTTTTTGTGTGTGGAAATGTTCCGTAGTTTTTTTTGTAATCAAATAAATTAATAAAATATTCCCCCCCCTTCCCCATTATTTTAAAACGATCAATTAAAATAGATCATTTAAATAGAAATTATTTCAGTTTTGTCATCGGTGCTAGCATTACCTCAACCTCATTAGCCCCCTTGATAGTAAACATACTTCGGCGTAGACGTCGTGATGACATCAGTGCGAGCGCGCGGAGGGAGGGGGGAGACGTGCGCGCGCTTCCACACTGTCTGTGAGAGAGAAGCGGCGTCCTCAAAACTTTTCCCTGACGGATAATTCATGACATAAATCAGGTAATGTAGCACTTAAATCTTCAGAGCTGGCCGGTGGATATCAATGAAGTGTTCAAAGTGTTCCCACAACCTTTTCAAAGGTTCCTGAGTTAAATTGAAGTTTGATAATTTTGATAATTAGTTTCGCTCGCGATTCCCGATCTCAGATTAACGTTAAACGGAATATGCCGAGACTTGCCCGCCTCTCTGTCATGGGATCCCGGCGGTGTATTTGTTGTGGATGTGGTTTATAAACTGTTTAAATGTAGGCTGGAATCTCTTTTACACATGTAAAGTTGGATTATTGGTGTCCAGCTGGGATCATCTGCTCTTAGAATGGGAATTAATGAATGTGAGGGTCGCGGAGATTCACTGTATTGTATTGGGAAGCAAACATTATTACACGTATTATAAGTTGAATATCTCCATTTGTTCATCATAATGTGCTTTTCCACATAGTTGATGTGTATTAATTATAGAAACCGTTCTCTCTCAGACCATCAGTCGGTAGTCCAACGGTTGACAGATGATTGACACTTGACTGAATTAATCCTTTTACATTATCTTTAATGGGACTTTTTATTTATTTATCTAAATGTGTGTTTGAATGCTTGAAAATAGTTATGCAGACAAGTTTGACATTCATCTAGCCTACAAAACAGCAGTGAATACAAATAGACCAGATAGGATGGGCAGAAAAAGTACCAAGAAGTGCTTATATTTGTGTTATATCATAGTTTTGATGCCTTTATTATTATTCTAAATTGTGGATATTTGTCCTCTAATAATGAATAAGTAGGTTTTGACTAGTAGTGTACTTAGTAATACTATATTTTGTTGGTCACACTTTAGATTAGGGTCCAATTCTCACTATTAACTATGACTTTTGCCTCAATAAACTCTTTATTGATGCTTATTAATAGTAAGTAAAGTAGTTTAGTTTAGGTGTTTGGTAGAATTAAGGGATGTAGAATATGGTCATGCATCAAATATGCTTTATAAGTACTAAAAAACAGAAAATATCCTAGTAAAATGCTTGCGAATGAGCAACTAGTGCACATATTTGTGTTATATCATAGTTTTGATGTCTTTATTTTTATTCTTAATTGTGGATATTTGTCCTCTAATAATGAATAAGTAGGTTTTGACTAGTAGTGTACTTAGTAATACTATATTTTGTTGGTCACACTTTAGATTAGGGTCCAATTCTCACTATTAACTATGACTTTTGCCTCAATAAACTCTTTATTGATGCTTATTAATAGTAAGTAAAGTAGTTTAGTTTAGGTGTTTGGTAGAATTAAGGGATTTAGAATATGGTCATGCATCAAATATGCTTTATAAGTACTAAAAAACAGAAAATATCCTAGTAAAATGCTTGCGAATGGGCAACTAGTGCACATATTTGTGTTATATCATAGTTTTGATGTCTTTATTTTTATTCTTAATTGTGGATATTTGTCCTCTAATAATGAATAAGTAGGTTTTGACTAGTAGTGTACTTAGTAATACTATATTTTGTTGGTCACACTTTAGATTAGGGTCCAATTCTCACTATTAACTATGACTTTTGCCTCAATAAACTCTTTATTGATGCTTATTAATAGTAAGTAAAGTAGTTTAGTTTAGGTGTTTGGTAGAATTAAGGGATGTAGAATATGGTCATGCATCAAATATGCTTTATAAGTACTAAAAAACAGAAAATATCCTAGTAAAATGCTTGCGAATGGGCAACTAGTGCACATATTTGTGTTATATCATAGTTTTGATGTCTTTATTTTTATTCTTAATTGTGGATATTTGTCCTCTAATAATGAATAAGTAGGTTTTGACTAGTAGTGTACTTAGTAATACTATATTTTGTTGGTCACACTTTAGATTAGGGTCCAATTCTCACTATTAACTATGACTTTTGCCTCAATAAACTCTTTATTGCTGCTTATTAATAGTAAGTAAAGTAGTTTAGTTTAGGTGTTTGGTAGAATTAAGGGATGTAGAATATGGTCATGCATCAAATATGCTTTATAAGTACTAAAAAACAGAAAATATCCTAGTAATATGCATGCTAATGAGCAACTAGTGCACATATTTGTGTTATATCATAGTTTTGATGTCTTTATTTTTATTCTAAATTGTGGATATTTGTCCTCTAATAAAGAATAAGTAGGTTTTGACTAGTAGTGTACTTAGTAATACTATATTTTGTTGGTCACACTTTAGATTAGGGTCCAATTCTCACTATTAACTATGACTTTTGCCTCAATAAACTCTTTATTGCTGCTTATTAATAGTAAGTAAAGTAGTTTAGTTTAGGTGTTTGGTAGAATTAAGGGATGTAGAATATGGTCATGCATCAAATATGCTTTATAAGTACTAAAAAACAGAAAATATCCTAGTAAAATGCTTGCGAATGAGCAACTAGTGCACATATTTGTGTTATATCATAGTTTTGATGTCTTTATTTTTATTCTTAATTGTGGATATTTGTCCTCTAATAATGAATAAGTAGGTTTTGACTAGTAGTGTACTTAGTAATACTATATTTTGTTGGTCACACTTTAGATTAGGGTCCAATTCTCACTATTAACTATGACTTTTGCCTCAATAAACTCTTTATTGCTGCTTATTAATAGTAAGTAAAGTAGTTTAGTTTAGGTGTTTGGTAGAATTAAGGGATGTAGAATATGGTCATGCATCAAAATATGCTTTATAAGTACTAATAAAGACAATATCCTAGTAATATGCATGCTAATGGGCAACCATTTTGCCACCATTTGCAGGTAAATCTCGTGTCCAGGTCACATTTTGGCCTAAAATAAAAATAAATTACTTTTATGTACAATTAATATGACGGCTATTTTTTTGGTCTGTTACAGTTTTTTTTGCACTGTGGCATTTTTTCATGATGCAATATTAGTAATAGTAATGCCTCGGAATCATAACTCCAGGCAGTTTTAAGCTCGGATCATAAAGAAGCCGAAATCCCTGTCCATCAGTGCTTGTGATGGAGTTTTAATGCAGAGTCATGAGGGTTGGATGTGTGCTGTTGACAGAGGGCACTCCTTTTCCTACCCTTAGGAAAGCTTACCATGGATTTACTATTCATGGTTCCCACGGTCATGGAAAGCCAGGACATGTTCAAATTGTGATTTAGTGATTTGAAACTTAAAAAAACCCTCGAAAAGTAATGGGAATTTTTCTATAATGAGTCTTATGTAAGGGATAATGTACATCCATTCATTATTGATGCTTTGCGTCGCGGTCATGATCACTCTGTCGGGGTTTATTCTGCGATAACAACCGGCTGGATGTACATTATCCCGCTTATTACACTTGTCTCAAGTAAATTAGACACAAAATATTGTCTTGAGTTTAAATATTTTATTAGCTCTTACGCAAAGCGTTCACCAAGAAAAACAGTTCCAAACTGCTTCAAGCCTTTATCCATTGCTAGTTTTTACCATATATGTTGAAATTAATGCTGAAAGGTTTAGTTCACCCAAAAATGAAAATTAGCCCATGATTTACTCAGCCTCAAGTCATCCGCGGTGTATATGACATTCTTCTTTCAGACAAATTAAATTGGAGTTATATTAAAAATGTCCTCTGTTTTTGAAGGCCATAAAAATGCATCTGTCCGTCAAATAACTGCTCCACACAACTCCGGGGTGTTAATAAAGGCCTTCTGAAGCATTTGTGTAAGAAAAATATCCATATTTAAAACTTTATAAAGTTTTTTATAAAGTCTTCCCGTGGCGGCTGACAGTCATTGACAGCGGAGTGACACGTTAAGCATATAATCAAATCAAATAAATTTTATTTATGTAGCGCTTTTAACAATGCAGATTGTTTCAAAGCAGCTTCACAGTGTTAAACAGAAAAATAATGCCACAGAATTTGATTCGGCCGTACTGGAGAAAACGCTGATCATCAGTTCATTTCAATTATCATACAGTGACAATGTGGGCTTCAGATCAGTAATTTAGTTTAATAATTAGATTTATTTGGATATTTACTTGAAAAATGTAGTGTCCTCAATAGGGTTGGGAATCGTGAGAAATTTTCCGGTTCCGGTTCTGGTTCCGGTTCCGCCTAACGATTCCGGTTCCGATTCCGGTTCCATTAAAATTATTAAACAAATAGTGGTAAAGGAAAAAGGCACAATACACAACTCAAACAATCCATTTTGTGTTTATGACTTGCTCTAAAATTAATTTTCAGGTTGGCAATGTCAAAAAAGTCCTGTACTGCACATATATTACAGTATTAATTAAGCCATTCTTGCAACACATTTTTTTTCAAATGAACACCTCTGAAATTGTCTTATTACATTTTATCTCTCTGTCTCTGAATAAAACCAAGTTATAAATTATATGTATTAGTTATATTTATTAATTAGTTGTATATTAATTTAATAGTAATTCAGTTATTCAGTGAACTTGTAAATAATAAATTGCAATTCAGCATTACAAAGGTAATTGTGCCTAAACGCTTACCTAAACCATGGTGACTCAACGGTTGACAAATATATATATTAGTCCTTTCACTATAAATCTGGTATAAATCTGGTGCTGTAGCAAATGTTTTGTCAAATTGCTAGTGCAGCCTCCTTTGCATGTTATTAACTTTTCACATGTGTTAGATTTTGCTTCATTATCATTCATTCTTTGTAAATCCATACTTGTGACTTTCTCTTCGCCATGCTGGTGGTCAACGAGAAAATATCTGACGCAAAACCGTAAATGTGTAGCGCAAGGGCTTTCAGTGCTGAACTGCGTTGCACTCCTGGAAGCGGCAGGCAACGTAATTAATATTCATGATGAGGTGAGCCAGGGTTGCCAGGTTTTGACAACAAAACCCGCACAATTGCTACTCAAAACTAGCCCAAAATCAGCCTAATCGCGTTTCAGGGGGGCTTCTCCGGTAAAATTCGCATTTCCGGGGCTAAATATCACATAATTGGGGTCGCTTCAACCCGCGGACATAAAACACAGCCCGCGACAACAGTGTTTAAGTAGCCCAATTCCGTGGGAAAACCGGGGATTTGGCAACACGGGCTGTGCGTCGCACACACATTGCACCAGAACCGTTTTCGGAACCGAAACTTAGGAATTTCGCGCGGTTCTGGTATTTTTCAAAAATCAGTTTCGGTTCTGCATAAGAACCGGTTCTCGGTTCCCAACCCTAGTCCTCAACTGAGCAAGCCAAGCCAGAGGCAACAGTGGCAAGGAAACCAAAACCCCATCAGGCGACCTAATGGAGAAAAATAAAGTTCTCCTCTGGCCAATTAACAAACAGCGTATGATTATTATTCAAGCAACTTTACACGTCAGAGGTCATAATAGATCGGAATATTCGAAAGATCGGAGGCAGCACGCCAGAGACGGGTTTATTGAGGATCATGTGTCGATTAAATAATTATTAAATAGGAATAATCGAAAGATTGGAGGCAACACACTGGAGACGGGTTTATTGAGGATGACATAGATTTAATAATTATTAAAGTGCAATATTCGAAAGATCGGAGCCGTCAGGCCGGAGACGGGTTTATTGAGGATGACATATCGATTTAACAATTATTAAAGTGCAATATTCGAACAATTGGAGTCATCACGATGGAGACAGGTTTATTGAGGACGACATATCGATTTAACAATTATTAAAGTGCAATATTCAAAAGATCGGAGCCGTCAGGCCGGAGACGGGTTTATTGAGGCTGCCGTGTCCATGAGGCAATTTCAGGGGGAGGCTAATTGACACAGACACTGTGGTAACACAGCGCTGTTTTATCATATTACACACTTTTGAGTGTGTTGAAAGTTATATTTATATATTAATGTATGTTATGATGCTACTCTGTGTTCACTCGGCGCTACTATGAGACACTTGTTCACACTGCAGTGAGCGAGATCTTATTAGGCGGTAAAACATGGTACTCGCGGTAAATCAAGAACACCAGATTTAAACAATAAGACTAACTGTGTTGAGCTGGATTATTACTACAAAATAATCGAGGGTAGTAACGCGGTATGATGTCATTGATAGGTGACGCACACCAGTTACAATTACGGATGCCACAATCATGTAATCGTTCAATAAAATGTAATCGCAATTACAAAAAAAGTCCACTTATATTATTCTGTGTACTGAATGTGTTGTTTTTTCTTTCTACAGGTTAAGTTTTTTCCCCCATTGTTTTATTTTTAGTATAACGTTATAATGCCATGCATATTCTTACTTTTTTTATTTAAAGAAACCAAACCAATGTATATTTGACTTTTGAGGCTTAATGCTATAGAATAATCGTAATTAATAATCGCAATTACTATATCAAGAGAATAATCGACAATTATGAGATTTGTCATAATCGTGCAGCCCTACTTTGTAGGTTTCGAGGGTAACGCGGATATGATGTCATTGATAGGCGACGCACGCACACTGTTAAAATTTCTCTGGATTTAAACATTCATGGGAACATGTGGGATAATGTGAGCACACAAGTCAACAAAATACATAACACTGTTCTAGTGGTTTTAAGGATATTTTAATCCAAAAATCTTACATATTGTGCCTTTAAATGATCACAAACGACCGTAAAAGTAATGGAAAGTCATTGGTCAAGAAGTGTGGGAACCCCATCTCATGGTTCATAGGCAGCTGGCAAACAACAGGTGCTGGTACCACATGCAAACAACACATGTAGATACAGAGGGGCATGAAAAGACCTCTAGTCCTGGATGTCTTGAACCCGTGTCTTCACAATATGTCCATTATGCTGCACATCTGCTTTGCCAGAGGATCCACTGGAATGATTCGGAAAGTTTGTGTGACTCACAATATGACACACCTGTGGAGATTTAGGTTCAAAAGTCATCCTTCTTGTTAAATAAAGCTGCCAGATGCACTTTGAAGCTTAAAACAAATGTCGGAAAATGAGGTTTTTCCTCTGTCACACAGCGCTAATGGTGCCAACTGGAATGAGAATGAGATTTCTTAATTGCCCTGACTGGCTCCATCCGCACCAGCGACTGCTTGTCAGGCTGTAGATCATGACGGGACGTTTTTATGGTGCTGGGGGGGGGGCCTGCAGGGAAACGCTCATTTAATAACATTGTACTAGTGGCCAGGGAGAGGGTTGTGTTGCGTCCAAAACAAAAGCTGTGTTGTGTGTCTGTTTCAGCAGGGCGCTCGGATGCTGTCAGTCTGGAAATAATAAACTAATTCTGCTGCTTTGTGGGAGGTCGAAAGGCTTTAAATGATCTGTGTTTCCGGGCACAGATTATGTTTATCTTGACTGTGGTTATAAATGATTCTAACGATTATATCTTACTAGTTATGAGTTGTTATTGTTAAGGTTAAAGGTGAAGTGTGCAGTTTTGCTGGACATCCACAAGGTTTGTTTTCCTCGTTATGTCTCGTAAATATAGGGCTGCAACTAACGATTATTTTGATAATGATTCGTTGGCCGATTATTGTTTCGATTAATTGGATAAGATGCCCATTTTTTATTTTATTGATAAAACACACTATTCCACATCCTGCCCAATAGGGATGTGCTCAGAATATCGATACAACGATACTAGTGATGCACCGATCATGATTTTACTTGGCCGATTCCGATACCGTTTTTTTTCAAGAAAACTGGCCGATACGGAGTTCCGAATGTTTTTTTTTTTTTTTTTTTTTTACACAATAAAAGAACGAAAGTATACATGAACAAGATGTTTATTTGGTATTTAACAGGCTAAATTGACTTTTGGGTAATGAAAACAAGTCCGCAATCTGAAATTAACGGGAAATTGAATAGGAAATTAAAAGGCTGAAAGGTGAAATTAAAGGCAACAACTGCATATTCTGCAATCCGAACAAAGATGTTACTTAAGGCGAGACACTACAGGTGAATAGGGAATTTTTTTTAATTACAAGATATCACTGTGAAACTTCTCCAGTTTTTTACTGGCATAAACATAAGAAAAAAATGTATTACAAGTTGTGTGTAAATTAATGTTTTAATATGCAAATGAGGCCTTATATACTTAAATATACGCTCATTTGCATACTTTTCCAAAAACAAAATCTGGAAATTGGAAAGGACCATGTTTAAAATTCTTGGTTCTATTTGTTGACATGTTAGATGAAATGGCTTTTACAGAGGGGATTCTGGATATCTTATTTTGTGCTTTAGTAAATTAGAGAATACTGACAATAGCCTTAAAAAATCAATTTTCGCCATGTTTTTTGGAGTTAAAGGACCTATAACTCAGGATAGGAATGATATATCAACAAATCCCTCTGTAAAAGCCTTCAGAATATAGTTCAGTATAAGACTGCAAAAGTTCGTGCTTGTAGGTGCTACTGAAGTGGATATATCTGACTCTGAGTGTGATGAAAAACTCATTTAGAGAAAACGGCCTTTAAAGTTTTATACTGTATAACTGCATACATTTCTATAAAACCCCCAACCTTCAAACAAAATATATATTAAGTTAATTAATATCAGTAGTGTATAATATTTAAAACACGTGGAAATTGATAAATGAATAAATTATTAATAGCAATAGCTATTAGAGAACTACCTTAAGAGAACTACCTTAACAAACACCAGTCACAAAAACTGCAGACGAGCTGTCCCTGTTTGTTGTATTGGTCCATCTATAACTATTTGAATCTAATTTTGACGGGGTTTCGTCGTCTTATCTGTTGTTGTTTACTTTCTTTTTACCAGCTCTTGCTACTTGGTCTTTTCTGTGAGCGTTTATGAGCTGATTTCAGCTTGTCTGCACTTTCTCTCAGGCAGAGAATACACAAGCAAGAGGCAGCGCGTGAGAAATTCACATCGACAAATCAGATGTGGTTTTCGGCTGCAAACTTTCGCGGTTGGTTAGTTCTACAAAGGAAATGGCCATGTTTGGATTAGCCAGCGCTGTGTGTAAGACTGAGAGCTTTATAATGATACCAAGCATGACACGTTTCTGTGAATGGAGACGGCACGAGAGATCGCGCTAGAATAACTTTTGATGATTTCGGGTAGAAATCTAAAGGCGCACGGTGACGAAATATAATGAAATAACCACCTTAATGTGTAATGTTGACATTTTTTTTATTTTGACATGAAAGCTTACATGTTAAGGGAGCAAACTGGCCTAAAATCTCAAAATTGACCACTGCATGAAAAAACGATGTTTTCACCTGCCGTGTCTCGCCTTAAATCAGCATTTGGTTTTTAAATTCAGTGTAAAGAAAAAAACATACTGTGCGTTCACACCGCTGAGAGCGGCGCGGCGAGGCATTTTCGCTCTAGAACACTTGTTTTTCAGCGGGAATGCAATTAATTTGCTCAAAACAACACCGATTCGACCAATTGCATTAAGGCTACACTTCAACCAGGACAGTTATTGTAGTTATTGTAATGTAGGCTGCACACAAATTAATATTAATGTGAATTAAAGACCACGGCTAGTAAACGTCTCCTATAAACTGCATGTTGAAATTAGACTAGCACTTAACCATGAACACAAAAGCCACACCACACAATGGCTTTTAAATGGTTTTATTTCGTTCGCAAACATGCAACTATAATTGTTAAGTTTTCCATCGATCAGTGTTTTTTTTTACTTTCACATTTAAAGCTACACTGTGTAACTTTTTTAGTTTATTCTTAGCTAAAAACACTTGGTTCTTTCAAAAATATATGCGCTCATTAATGTATATTTACTTCTTTCAAGTAATAAAGTATTCTCGTAAGTTTATAATATGCCATTGAAAATACATACGGGTGAGGGTTTGAATGCGGGTCGCCATGTTGCCCCTCCATCTTGAAAGTACATTAGCCAAAGAGGGACATACCCGTGAATTCAAGCTTCGCCTTTCGCGTTTTAACACTCGATGGCACTGTGTCGAATGTGGACGAGGTCGTCATGTTAATCTTGGACTAAATCGGCCACCGTAGAACTTAAAACGAAATCGGAATTGAGAGGAACAGAAACTAATATTCACTGGATGGTCATATACCTTTTCACCACTAGATGGGGGAAAATATCACACAGTGTAGCTTTAAATGATTTCATGAGGTTATCTTATACAGTTATACCCTACCTGTGCTCAGTTTGCACAAATGCAGAACAACATGATGGTTTGCTTTGGCCCCTTTAAATAAAGTAAAACAAAACAAAACAAAACAAGCATTCGATCAACTTTAGTGCGTCCACGAATGTTTCAGGGCGGCCAGAGCGATGTGGGCACACACAGTTAGATATTATGGTATTTATTTCAGATAGGGATGCACCGGTTGACCGGCCAAAAACCGGAACCGGCCGGTTTTTGCTTCTAGCGCGCGATCGGCGGTTTTCTTTGTATTTTTCTGCCGATTTATCCGGAAGTGCGCCCGCGTGCACATACGCCTATATTGCAATCATTCGCGAACATGTCACTAGTGTGTTACAAACGGAAACTGGAGAACTGAGGAAGAGCCGCTTTCCTGCGCGAGCCTACCTCTCCGCGCCCTGCACAAGTGCAGATAGTGAGCGTTTGTTCAGCTCAGCTTCATCTGCTCACACAACGCGTCTGCTAATGTCCGATTCGCGAAACAATGACTCCTTTGAACCGAATCATTTTAACGACTGGTTACAACAACTGATCTGTCCAACACTTGAACTAACGAACCAGTTTATTAATACAGTAACAAATGTACTGCTCATGGTTAGTTCATGTTAGTTATTACATTAACTAATGTTAACTAATGACCATTATTCTAAAGTGTTACCTTTTATTTTACCTTAATTACATTGACTTAATTTGATTTAAAAAGCACCTTCTTAGTTTTTTTTCGTTGCACTAAACATTATTTGATTTAACATTTTGGAACAATTAGGCCTATATACTTTGGTTTTATTTAATTTCACTGGTAAAGACTTTTTTTCTGTACACTGAATTTAAAAACAAATGCTGATTTAAGTAACATCTTTGTTTGGATTGCAGAATATGCAGTTGTTGCCTTTAATTTCACCTTTCAGTCTTTTAATTTCCAATTAAATTTCTTGTTAATTTCAAATTGCGGACTTGTTTTCATTAGCCAAAAGCCAATTTAGCCTGTTAAATACCAAATAAACATCTTGTTCATGTATACTTTCATTCTTTTATTGTGTTAAAAAAAAAATAAAAAAAATCAGAAATCGGTATCGGAATCGGCCAGTTTTCTTGAAAAAAATCGGTATCGGAATCGGCCATGTAAAATCATGATCGGTGCATCACTAATTTCAGATAATCCCACTGGCATATAGAAACAAAATGACCACTGGTTGGTCATTTGACACGTGGGTCAGACAGTCTCATCCTGTCTAAGTGAGCAGTTCTTGACCTACGTTGTGCAGTTTGCAACCAGACTTTCCAAAGGTCTAGTCAGAGGTCTGTTACTCTTAGAATTACAGACTCCTTTGCTCCAGTTTGGTGACTTATACTGGACCACAGCACTGTGTGTGTTTTGGTTGAGCTGTTGTTTTTGGACATGCGGTGAGCTCGCTATGTGGGAATGTGCAGAATAAACTGTACCAGTCTGTGAAATGTAGAGGCTCAGAGAAAACACAAGAGTGAGATTTTTTCCCCTTGTTGCCACTGTGTTGAGTTCCTTCCCATTTCCGCCACTGTAGTTTACTGTTATATCATCGCTAGGGGACAAATGTAGTGTCTAACCCCTATTGTTTTTTATAGGTGGACCTTTTTAAAAATAAATTCTGTTTCCTCTGCCATTCCTTCTTGTCTGTGGCATCCTGTAGAAACTTTAGAAAGTTATAAGGTTTGTCACTGGTTGGTGGTGGTCTGAATAGTCCTCGGACCAGTTTGGGGATCTCTCAGCCAAACCATCCTGCACCACCATCATCTTTTGGCTCAGAAACTTAATTCTTGAAATTTACTATTTGATATTGGTTTATTTTTCAATTTTTTTTATCCAGTTCCCGCTAGAATTGAATAACATAACCTTCAGACCAACCTGCAGACTTCTGCAAATGCCTTTGCTATCTCAGAGAGGTGAAGTCTGGATGTAAATTTGTCTTATCAATTTCTGTATATTGTTATAGTGATCAGAAAATTTCATAGATTTTCTTATAACTTTCCGATAAATTTCACCTAAAGTCATAAGCCTGTTTATCAGCCTGCATATCATATCATATACTCAATTTGTCAAAGTACATTTTTAAAAAAAAATAGTTTATTTTATTTTTTTAATTAATTTAAAATTGTATTTTATTTAATTTTTAAAGTTATTTAATTTGATTAGTTATTTTATTCTAAATTCGTATTTTATTATTATTTTTAATTAATTTAATTAAAAAATTGTATTTTATTTCTAATTTTATTTTATTTTTAATTTTATTATTTTATTTTATTATTTATTTTATTTAAAGTTATTTTATTCTAAAACATTTTTTTAATTTAATTTAATTTAAAATTGTATTAATTATAATTTTTTTTAGTTTTTTAATTTTGTTATTTTTATTTAAAATGTTATTTTATTCTAAATTTCTATTTTTTATTTATTTTTTTTTTTTTAATTTAATTTAAAATTGTATTTTATTTATAATCATTTTATTTTATTTAAAATGGTAATGTATTCTACATTTCTATTTTATTTTATTGTATTTTTATTTAATTTTAATTATCTTATTTTTTATTTGATTTAAAATATTATTTTATTCTAAATTTCTATTTTATTTATAATTATTTTATTCTAAATGTTTATTTTATTTTTAATCGAATTGAATTGAATTGTATCTTATTTATTTTATTTTAAATGTTATTTTATTCTAAATTCTCATTTATAATAATTATCTATTTTTTATTATTATTTATGTATTTATTTATTTTTATTGCAGATATTTATATGTGGATTTACCATGTGAATGTTATAAAACAGAACTCGCAAAAGGCCAGGTTTTTTTGTTTTAGACGTCAGTAATGCTATTCCTAATTCACAACAGAAAATGTCTGTTTTTCAACATCTATCATAACACATTTGCTTATCTATTACATGATCTACACTTCGATGCTTCGATATCCATGATTTGTGCATTGGAGAGCTTTTTATCGAGGGAAGCGTTTCAAAGTAAAACATTTAATATGCAACCAGGTATTTCTCTTATTTTGAGTCTCGATGCTTTCCCGTTTGCACAGTTTATCCTCTGCTCTTGACCTGCTAGTTAGTTCCCATAGTTTTATCTGTTAGCTGTCGCAGATGATCACCTGTGATGTGTTTATCGGCATGTCAGTCGCTCACATTCACTCATTTGCACTTCATGAGGAATGTGGGGGAATTCTCACATTTATGACACTCAGCTTGACTTTCCATCATTGAGAGCGGCGTTTATGGAATATATTCATATGATATATTTACAATAGTTTTAGCTGGCTGTATAAAGTTAATCATCCGGTGATATATCCTGAAAAGTGTTGAGATATATCGCTTTTTTTTAAGCTTTATGACCCAGCTTTGCTCTGAAATGATCGGGAAAGTCTGCTGTGCTTAAGTTAGAGATTGCCAGGAGACTTTCTACTGAGTAAGTTAATGTTTTACTTCAGCCAGATAACAGTAACCTACATCTGTGTAGCTGATGCGTTTGAAGGCCTTAAGTAGTGACGATTGACTCTCTTATTACCGAATCTTTTCCTATTGCTATGGTCTTGTGATGCATTAATGTAGGCGGAGACCGTATTGAATTCCTGTGCTCTTTGAGTGAAGGAAGGAAGAAGCGTTTTGTCTTTCTATAGTGTGTATGTATTGGAGTGAATGAATGCTGTCTTGTCAGGTTGATTTAGTTTCCACAGCCTCAGGTGCAACTGAACTGGCAGTGAAAACAAGTCTCAACTTTGTTTAGGGAAGAGTATCTGATTTTTCTCACACTTTCTTCTTCCTCTGTTATCATTAGTTCAGGTGATTAATGTGATGGCGCTCCTATAAATCACAAACAATATTACATTAGTGATACTGTAGATATTTAATAGGATAAATGTCGTCTAGTGTTACACAGATTTAATTTATTAAATGACAAAATCTGATTGAAAGCGATTCAATGGCTTCCATTTTATATAGTGAAAGCCTATTTTTATATAATAGTTATACCTAACATAATTAGATATAATGTACATTTTACATATTGACTTTCTTTATTTTCAGATTACAAGTAAGTAAGAAAACAGACAGAGAGAGAGAAAAATATTTCCCCGTTTTAAAAAGTCAAGTTTCTCTCTTTTATGGGAGATGCGCTCCAAAAGTTTTACTGTCAATTCTGTTTATTGTCTTCATAAGATAACCAAAAATAGTGGGCCCTCAGGTGCCTTAAACCTAAAATACTTAATGTCCTCTGGAGCAACAGCGGAGCCTGATTTACATGCTGTTAGTAGTTGACTCATATTGACTCATAGTGTGTCTCTCTTATAGGGTCGTTTCAACTTTAGCGATTCTGATTACAATTCCCACTCTTATGGATTCCCAGTTTTGATCGCAATATAATTTAAAAAAAAAACGTATTCTGTCTTTTTGCAAAACATTCTGTTGCAGCTGAATACCATGAACAAAAATCAGCAACTCATAAACATGTCAAACATTATTAATGATGAGTATACAGTGAGTAATACAATAAGAACAAATAAGCAATAGCACAAATAAATCCATTATCGTTATTGTTGTAGTTATTGTTGTAGTTATTGTTATTGTTGTAGTTATCGTTATTGTTGTAGTTATCGTTATTGTTTTTAGTTATTATTATTGTTGTAGTTATCGTTGTCGTTATCGTTATTGTTGTAGTTATCGTTGTAGTTATCGTTATTGTTGTAGTTATCATTATTGTTGTAGTTATCGCTGTAGTTATCGTT
>NC_137103.1:53692485-53797485 GCF_949357685.1 Gobio gobio | reverse complement strand
AAAATGCAGCGCTCCCATTGAAAACAATTGAATACGCCAGCTATCTAAGCTACTTTAGTGATAAATCACAGGACAGCGTTGACACTGAGTTTCTGCGCTGCTCTCTGTGCGCGATCTTCATGTGATGTGCGAGCTTCTGTCTGAGTGTTCATGTGTCACAATATATCACATATATCAGGCGCTTCAATGTTCAAACCGGCAGGCCTTAAAGGGACAGTTCACTCAAAAATGCAAATTAGCTCATGATTTACTCAGCCTCAAGTAGGGCTGTAACGATTTAACCAAAAATAAAAACCTCGATTAATTGAACATCTGACCCCGATTACGATTAATGAACGATTATTTTGCTTTTTTTTTTTTTTTTTGCCCTTATACGGTTTTTGAGTAAGTTCCTGATAAGGTTTGTACTGTAAATATTTTCTACTATTAAAGGTGGAATTTTTTTTTCCTAATGAAAAAGTGCATTTCTTTGTGATTTTAAAATACTTGAAGGAAACGGTTCACTTTCAGCAGTTATTGTCTATAGGGCAGATTTCTGTTTGTTGTACATCAGATACAGATAGATTAGCACATAGGCCTACATTACATTTATCTGAATGCATTAATGAGAGAGTGATTGTGTGTGTGAATTACTCATACCGTCTCTATTCATTATGAAGCTGTGGTGTGTACTTACTTCAAAGGGATTAAAATGTTTGCCTATAACGGTTGAGTTTCTAAGCTACTTTAGTGACTTTACTTTAGTCACAGGACAGCGTTGACACTGCGTTTCTGCTGCTCCTCTGCGCGCGATCTTCACGTGACGCAGAAAAGATCTGCCTTCAGGGCGCGCGCGCGCGTGTGTTGTCAGAGACACGGCTCGGCTCTCTGTGTCACAGAGAAAGAAGCTGAGCACTGAACGGATACGTATTGTTGTTTTTGAATAGTGCACAATCGCTTTAAATGTTGAAACTGGCAAGCCTCAAACACATACTTGACAAACTTTATGAGCACGAAAGTGAAAGCGGCTTCGGGGCTTGCGCGCGCCGTCTGTGTGTGTGTGTGTGTGTGTCGGTGGCAGCGCGTATAGGCTATACGAACAGCAATTAACTGACCTGTATAAACTGTGTAAAACATGCAGTTACTATAGTGATTCTGGGCATCTATAAACACAGATAACTGCTCCTGCATCTCTGTGTGTGCCTGCAAACTGCACTTGATGTGACTGACGGGGCGGAGTCACGTGAAAACCGAAATAACCGACATGGGAAAAATACGTCGGTTAGAGGTTCTGAATGTCGGTTTCGGTTATTTTTCGATTAATCGTACAGCCCTAGCCTCAAGTCATCCGAGGTGTAAATGACATTCTTCTTTCAGACGAATAAAATCAGAGTTATATTAAAATTGTTCAGGCTAATCCAAGCATTATAATAGCAGTAATAGTTGCCCTGTTTTTGAAGTCCAAAAAAAATGCATCTGTCCGTCAAATAACTGCTCCACACGACTCTGGGGTGTTAATAAAGGCCTTCTGAAGGGAATCGATGCGTTTGTGTAAGAAAAATATCCATATTTAAAAATGTATTTCATTTTTTTCTATGGCTCAGCATCAGCCGTCCCCGCGCCATCACTTCCAGCGAATAAGATCAAAATACCGGCGCGATCATAGATATATACATAGATTCCTCATTAGTGCCTGCGCGGATGGGTCGAATGAGGCATCTACGTTTATATATCTTTGATCGCGCCAGTATTTTGACCTTATTCGCCGGAAGTTATGGTGTTGGGAATACTAGATGACATTCGTCTGATAAGAGGTAAAAAAATAACATAAATACTTTTGGGTTTCTCGCAGAAACCGATCGTTTCGTGTCTTAAGACATCAATGTGTCGCCACGAGCCGCATGGTTTAATGAGGATTCGTATGTCTGTGTTTTTACTCTCATTGCTCTCATACTCTAAAATATCCCCATTGACATCATTATACGACTATCACATTGCAACGGTTGAGTTAAAAATCTTCATTTGTGTTTTACTGAAGAAACAAAGACATTTTGGGTGAACTATCCCTTTAAAACGCATACAAATGACAAAGTTTTGTGTGGACGAAAGTGATTTGGCTTCTGATTTTTAAAAGTGGAGCAATAAAATGCTACAAAGTGCAGAATATTGTCTTTTCTAAATGAAGACCGACTGCATCGCTCTTGTTGAGACTGAATATTTCGTGTAGATGCAATATTTTCAGACTTCTCTTCCCTGTTTCCCAGAGCTGACTAAAGTAAACTCGTATTAAAAACGTCATTGTTGCTCTTTTCCTTTCATGTCATTGTGAATGCATGGCCATCTACAGAGCTGAGATACCGCCCGCTGCAGCTGCTCATTGTCTTCTTCTTGCTCATTTCCTGTTTCAAGGTGAAGAATTCTTCCCTCCGTCTGCAATCACCTGTTATCTTGTCCTGGTTATTTTCGTCAATGGGCATTTAATGGTTCCTATTAACGTGTCCATTATTCTCACAGGCTCTGTCCATTATAGCAATTTCATCTATTCAATTCTCCATTTCACAAAGCCTAAGTCGTTTGACTGTCGGGTTGTTCCTGTTATGTAGTACTTTTTCAGCTCTGTAACTTTTTAAGAATTTGTCATATCTTTTATTAGTTTAGATGATTAGGTATCGGAATCGGTATCGGGAAGGGAAAAAGGGTATCGGAACATCTCTATGCATAGCCTACATTACATTCACTGTATTTGTTTATATTGTTTTCAGGACATCACTGGGAAGGATGTGAAAAAAAATTATTAAAATAAATACCGTTTTTTTTTTAAATCCAAATAGAAAAACGTAGAAAATACTGGGATATATACCGTGTATCGCCGCCATTCAACAAAAAAAATACTGAGATATGATTTTGATATGATTTTGGCCATATCGCCCAGCCCTATTTAAAATCATAAACCACATTAAGTTATAAATTATCTGTTAAAATTCTGTTTTTATCTAGGGGTGCACTGAAATTTCGGCCGCCGAAAATGTTCGGCCGGAAATGGCATTATCGGTTTCGGGCCGAAAAAAAAAAAAAGGGCCGAAAACGTAAACCGAAAATGAATGTCACCCGCCCCTCCCATCCGTGCGCAAGCGCTTAGCTTTCACTCACGGTCGAGCTGTCATCACGCGACGCGTCTGCCTATCAAAGATTAAATATTGTCAGCGGTATGTGAACATAGAGACGTATCGAACGTTAGCTAAACTACCTATTAGAAGCGACAATCCCCTTGACTACTGGTGCGCGAACGAAGGCCGCTTTCCATTGCTTGCGCGGATTGCAAGCAGGTATTTATCTGCCCCAAGCAGTGTTGCCAAGTCCGCGGTTTTCCCGCGCAATGTTTTTCCATGTCCGCGGGTTGAAGCGACCCCAATTATGTGATATTTAGACCCAGGAATGCAAATTTTAGCAGGCAACCCTGCCAAAAAAAACACATATTTTACCCAAATGCCATTTTTCCCGGAGAACAGTGACAGACAGTGAGAGACTATTCAGTGCAGCATCTCATGTTCTTAATGAGAACCATTCTGTGATTTTGTGTGCAGGCAGTTATTCAAATAATTGTGGATCTTTTTTTGCACAACTGTTAAAAAACTATTTTATTTGATGGAACATAAAACTTGAAGAATAATATTAGGCCTATTTGGTATTATTGTTTATATTTATTGGTAAAAATATTTTCGGTTTTACGTAACTTAATAAAAGTTTGATTATTCTATTGGTTCCTTATTGTTTCATTTCAGATCCATTAAATTCAAGCAATTTTATATATGTATATACTAGGGCTGTCAAAAGATTAATCGCATCCAAAATAAAAGTTTGTGTTTACATAATATATGTGTGTGTACTAGGGCTGAACGATACATCGAATTTTCATCGTCATCGCGATATGAACTCGCGCGATGAAAACATCGCAACAGACAGCCTGACACGATGAATAAGGGAAAACAGAATACGTTACTCAGATTGACGCATGTAATAAACTGAATACTTGGATTCCTTTCACATTGAATTGCATTTATAAGTGTAGGAATGCGGCCATCAAATCCTGCTTACTAAACATATATTATAAAATATTTAGCTGACGTCAAACGGGTAAATAAAGTAAATCAGTAAACTAGTAAATCAGCACATTGGAGAATGTAAAGTTGCACGTCAACTAAGCAGGAGCACCGGCGGTGGTCGGCCAAAAAACTTTTTTTTTTTTGTATGTGAAGCGGTTTTACGTGAATATTAGGACACAAGTGAAGCACACAACTTTATTTACAAAATAAATAAATATGAAATGTTACATCACAGCCATGGAAACATATGGATTCATGCTGAACGAGAGAGGAAGCTTTGTGTGGTGAGACAAATTTAGCCTAAGTTTAATTGCTTGCGTTTGACTATCAGGTCACACAATTTTCCACGAATTTAACAATAGGCTTAGCCTACTCCATTTTATTCTACTGGACATGGAATCTCTAATTTATTTTCCCAAATCCTCATTTAGCCTACGTCTCTGACAGGGGATTAAACATTTCTTCCTTGTTTGATTTATTTAGGAGTAGGCTATATTCGCATCATTTACAGTGGTAAAGTAGAAAACGGAGTAGGACAAATACATTTTACATCAAACTTTACTTTATTTTATTTAACACAGTTTGTGCTGCTATTAGACTTGTTCAAGATTTTGTGTATAGCGCATTTCATACACGCCGGAGATTTTTAGTTTCACTTTCTCTCGCAGCGCATAATCAAACAAAGCCTACGTTCTTGACCCTGCGGGAGATAATTTCGTTCTTCACATTTTACTACAATTAGCCGATCAGTTTTGGAACATCAGAAGAAAACATGAAGATATTAGAAAGTGATGCTTCTTTCTTGCTTGTGTCATCCCTTTCAGCGCAAAGAGGCATAAGACGCACGTCTATGGGGAATATAAAATTTTTTTTTCTTTAACTAATATTTAACTTATATTATTTATATTTCGATTATTTACAGATATTTATTGAAATGTTTTACAGACTGTAGTATGTTGTTTCCCTGACGGAAGTAGGCCTACTAAAATAAACACGCATGTTTGAGCCTTATATTTTTTATTTTCAAAATACACCTCAATCTCAATTAAATAGCCTACATTTTGAAAACAAAAAATATAAACGAACAATATATTTAACGAATATATGACGGATTTATATATATAATATAGGCTAAATAAAAAATATAGGCGTGCGTGTGTGTGTAGCCGCCACCCCAACCACCGCGCCACTGCAAAGTTACACTGCAGTGTTATATTTTGTTCTCCATTCTCTTTTTTTAATATGAAATATAAACGCTTTCTTGCCCTGGCTCTGTTGTTCTGGCTCCATTGTGACTGATCACACAAACTGTCCATTTTTTCGTTTTCATATTGGGGTGTTCTGAGAAATGCATTGAGTTGCCTTAATTTATTTAGAGAGTAAATAAACTCATGAAACAGAGAAGTATCGTTAATGTTATCCATTGATTTCAACAATGTAACTGTATTCTAAATATCAACTATTTAAATTGTAACTGTAACTGAATACAGTTACTCATAATATGTATTCTGAATACGTGATGCCGGTACATGTATTCTGCCCAACACTGAACACGACCTATTAAAGCACTAAGACATGGGAACAGTATAGCTAACATTCACATTTGAATATTTATCGCAAGTCATATCGTCATCGCAATATTAAACAATGTTATCGCACATCGCAGCTTTTCCTCATATCGTGCAGCCCTAGTGTGTACTCTGTTATTTATTATTTATATATAAATACACACACAAGCATGTATATATATATTTAAGAAAAAAATAGTATTTTTATATATAAAACATTTATATATATATAATATAGATTATATAAATGTATATACATGCGAATATTTCTTAAATATATACATGCTTGTGTGTGTATTTATATATAAATAATAATTAACAGAGTACACACACATATATTATGTAAACACAAACTTTTATTTTGGATGCGATTAATCGCGATTAATCTTTTGACAGCCCTAATATTATTATTTATATTTATTGTTAAAAATATTTTAGGTTTTATGTAACTTAATAAAAGTTTGATTATTCTATTGGTTCCTGATTTTTTTCATTTCAGATCCATTAAATTCAAGCAATTTTATATATATATATATATATATATATATATATATATATATATATATATATATATATATATATATATATATATATATATATATATATATATATATATATATATATATATATATATATATATATATATATATATATATATATATATAAATTACCTGTAAATATATATAAATTACCTGTAAATATATATAAATTACCTGTAAATATATATATATTGCTTATAAAAATTGCTTATAAAAATATATATTAGTATACGTTTTTAAAAGAAGCCATTTTCGGCTTCAGTTTCGGTTTTCGGCCAAGTTCATCCTAAATTTTTGGTTTCGGTTTCGGCCCAGAATTTTCATTTTCGGTGCATCACTATTTTTATCCATCTAAATGCATACGCATGTCCATGCATGATGGGACAATGAAATGCACACTTTAATAGGAATGACCCGTCACAGAAGCAGGCCCGACTCTGTTGGTTTCGTGGTTGTCCTGGCGCCGCACACGGACTCGGAGGAATCATTCATGTCGGAGTAGCTCATTGAAAAGAGTTGCTTGGGGAGCGAGAGAATGGAAAAGTGTGTAAATAAGTGCTGACAGTTGCGATTGACCTGCTGTAATTGTGAGATGCTCGAGGACGGGCTGGGCTCTGATGGAGCCAGAGGCGACTCTTCAACCTGTCTATTGTTCAGCAGTGCAGGGTTTTTTTAAGGTGGGGTAGACCTGACATGGTGGAAAACAGAGCTTTAGCTATTCTGGATTAGTTAGAAACAAGATTATTGCAGGTGTGCATAAAGAGAACGATTGCAGAACCCTGGGGAAGACTTTTGTTTCACTGTTGTTCCTCTGAACTCTTCCACAAAGTGTGGGATGTTTTCCATAGGGATCCACCGATAATATAATTCCGGCTAAATCTGGTAATTATTACATGCATTGGCAATAACACAAAATGCATTAAATGTAAAAAAGAACATGCACAATAGTTTAATATGCATAACTCTTTAATTTGAGTAAATGAGATTGCTTAAAACTAACTTTAAACTAGTTTTTTCTATTACTTTATTTTACCTTTAGTAAACTAGTTAGGGTTAGTTAACCCTTAATCGTCCCTTGGGGTCCAGCTGACCCCACTGGACTTTTCCTCCATTTTTTAAAAGTGTTCCCTTCATCTCAGGGCCATGAGACTCGGTGACTTTTCCTACATAATCTATCTAAACATGCACAAAAAATCTGGGCTTGATTTGGTTGTTCTAAAGGTGTGTAAAATTTTTTTTACCGTTTAAGTCCCTCGGGGTCAGATTGACCCCACATTGAAAATGAATGGGAAAGTGTAAAAAATACATTTTTTTCACTTTTTTTGTCAATTTTTTTTTACTAAATCCAGTATAAATCTGAAAATTTCCACATTTATATCAAGGTCTGGTCCTAGAGCATAAACACAAAGTGGAACGAACTTTCTGTCTCATACACACACGCACATACACACACACAAACACACACATGTGTGTGACTGCAACAGAGAGCATTTTTATAGAAACTGGCAAATAAAATCAACAAAACTGGCATAAATCTGAAATATTTTCATACATAAATGAAGTACTAATACTAGAGCACAAATGCAATATGGAACAAGCATGTTCACTGACACGCACACAAACACAAACACAGGTGTCTGGAGCATTTTTTTGGATTTTGGCAATGAATGGGAAAATGTAAAAAATGCTTTTTTTTCACTTTGTTTGTAAAAAAAATCAACTAAATCCAGTATAAATCTGAAAATGTCTACATTTATATCAAGATCTGGTCCTAGAGCATAAACACAAAGTGGAACGAACTTTCTGTCTCATACACACACGCACACACACGCACACAAACACACACATGTGTGACTGCAACAGAGAGCATTTTTATAGAAACTGGCAAATAAAATCAACAAAACTGGCATAAATCTAAAAAAATTCCATACATAAATGAAGGACAAATACTAGAGCACAAATGCAACATGGAACAATCATGAGAAAGAGAGGGAAAAGGGCAAATAAAAGAAAGATGAACGGCAGCTTAACTTTTGCATAACTTCCCTATGGACCTCTATTGGATAATGTGGTCATTGCACTCTCTTTCTCTTTAACTATAATTCCTAAAGTTTTTCCACAAACCTACAGATGGCGGTATTCTATCCCTAACACATAGAGCAATGTCCAAAAACTATTTATATTTATTTAAGATCATCATTCAAGTGATTTTTTCATAAAAAAATGATTTTTAATGAGCCAATTTATGACATAGTTAAGTATTTGTGCAGTAAATAGGTAAAAAACTACCAAATACCCACAAAAACACAGCATAAATGTATAGTTGAGAAGTAAATAAAAAAAATGATATATAGTTTTCCATGTAAAAAAATTATATTTCCTTATGCAATCGCTCTGTAAAAGCTTGGGGTCTATCTGACCCCAAGGGACTCAAACGTAAACCCTACTTGAGGGGCGATTAAGGGTTAAGTATGTTAACTAGTTTGTACTAGTAGTATTTTTCATCTAAAATATGTCAGTGTGTCAATGCGTCTTTTTTCCCTAAGACAATATTGAATTTTATAAGATTGGTCTACTCTGCTCTGATTGGTCAGACGGCTGCGATTACAGTCTGGTCATGTGACACGCGAGAGTAAAGTCTGCAGAAGAAGCAACTTGGCACGTTACACATATATGCCTGGCCTAAAAGGGAAAAAAATTTATTTGTGTTTGATCTATCTAATATTGTGTTGTTCATACTATAGGCTACAATAGAGGTGGGAGAAAAGATTCTTCTCCAATGATTCTGGATCGATTCTGAGCTTAGATTTTAACTGCAGGTGCGCGGTGGCGCTGCGTGTGTTTTAGAAACACCCGTATACTGATTGCTTCCATTATCTCTCTCTTTCTCTCTCTCTCTCACACACACACACACACAATCACACACGAACCATAAAATAATATTTCATAACGTCCGGAACGGTTGACGGCGCGAATCGCAATGACATTCGCAGGCTTCTTTGCACAGGAAATGCGCTGTGAGAAACTTTGCTTGATGTCTTACAGAGTGTGTTCTCGCCCGCCGGTATTTTCCTTACAAATGCTCAACGAAGGCTTCATTCATGTCGTTAGGAATGCAGTGTGCTTGTATATTAATAAAATAACTCACTGACAGAAGGCTTTCCTTTTCAAATGCTCACACGGCGTTATGTGAAGTGCTCGCGAGCACGCGTCTGTGTGCGTCTCAAAATGCTTTTATGACAAAAAATGAATGTAAACACCGTCAGTAATGTCTTATGGAATTAAACAGACAGGGCAAAAACATTTTATATTTCAAAAGAGATCTGTGCATTAGTGTGAACGCAGGTCTCCCGCTGTCTATGATGATGTCATGATTAATAATCAAACAACAGTAAAGCTGAGAAAGAGAAAAATCACTCACAGTTCAGACACTCTTAAATACTGAAAGCACTCTTTGTTCATTGCTTGTAATATGTTTTTTTATTTCTCTTTATGATTTACTGGCTTATGTTTTGCAGCTATATTAGTTTATATATTTAAAATTATTAACATGCAATTGTTTTAATTAAAATGTTATAATGTCCTAGTTATTTTAAAAAGCTTATAATTACATATATCATAATAAAAACATTTTAAGTTATTAATAAATTAATAAGATTAATTCCAGAGATGTATAAAGTACTAGAGACACATACTTGAGTAAAAGTACAAGTTCCTTATCAAAAAAGTGACTTGAGTAGAAGTTGAAGTGTTCTTTAAGCACCACACTTAAGTAGAAGTACTAAAGTATTCAACATTTTTTGTACTTAAGTATTGCAAGTAGTTTGTTTTAAAATGTACTACTCAAGTACTGAAAGTAAAAGTACAAGTATTGTGTTATGTAGTTATTAAAGAAAGTAGTCAAAAGTTTGAACATCATATTGTTTTTATTATTTCAAATGATTAAGCTAAAGGACAATCACAATGTTGGTAGGTAATTTTTCTACATATTGTCATATAAATAACCTGAAAATACTGTAGTTCATTAAGATTAAATCTTACTATAACCACTCTTACTAAAAAAAAATGGGGTAAGCACACTTATATTCTCATTTCAAGAGGTGTTCTGAGTAAATGATTTGTTTGTAACACTTTACAATATGGTTTGATTTGTTAACATTACATTAGTTAATGTATTAGACTAATAACTAACATGAACTAACCATGATCAATACATTTGTTAATGTATTTATTAATCTTTGTTAATCTTAGTTAATAAAAATACAGCTGTTCATTGTTTGTATATGTTACTTCACAGTGCACATTAACTATGTAAACAAATAGAGAGCAATTTGAGCGCAAGACGCTCGTGTTGTTTTAAAGACAGTCAATGCGCGTTCGCGGGGCTCTTTCGCGCGCGCTCTCTCTCTCATGCGCGGTAATGTGGGTTTGGAATGGAATGATTCGTAACATTTTTATAATTGTAACGAGTAACGATGCAGCACATAAAAAAAATATCGGAGTAAAAGTATTAAACTCATCGAAAATATGTACTGAAGTAAAAGTGGAAGTAGGAGAAAAAAATAATACTCTAGTAAAGTACAGATACTGCCTTTTAGTACTTAAGTACAGTAGTGAAGTAGTTCTACTTCGTTACTATACATCTCTGATTAATTCATAAGGAAAAAGTTCAAGAATTGTTTTGGAATCGGATCGTGACTCCCAGAATCGGAATCGGATCGTGAGGTACCAATTAAAGATTTCCACCATTACTATACAATGATGTATTGTTGAATAATACAGAAGATAAAGAGTTTAAAAAATAATCGCATATTAAATCGCAATCACAATATTGGTTAAAAAAATCGCAATTAGATTTTTCCCCAAAATCGTTCAGCCCTAGTCTCAGCTACTACTATATGATTGAGGCCGGCTCAAAGTAGACGCGGTTTAGCAGTTCAGAATCAATTCTTTCTTTCATGAGACGATAACTTTATTTGTTTTGCACTTTGATCTGTAAAACTTTGCTTTGCTGTATTACACACTGCATGAAGGGTGATGTTTGAAAAAGCATAATAGGAGCACTTTAACTGAATATCTTTAAAGCAGGGAGCTTTCCTTTGCTCTTCAGTTGGGTCTTCAGTCTGTAATGGGCTGCTGAGATAATGCAGATAGCCGAGTCACTGGAGCAGCAAGACCGCCTTTACAACGAGAGTGAGATAAAGCTGCTTCAGAGAGCCCAGACTACCTGTAGCCCTGCCACATGCTCATTCCTGTGGAGATAGTCCATGGAACAGCCCTGGGATTTTTTTTCCCATTCCTCAGGACACGGTATCTTCATCTTGCATGGTTGAGATTGTTCTGCCGAAGTCTTTGTTCAGTCACAGAGCCACATGTTGATTTAATTTCATCCCTGGGTCGGATCTGATGTGAGGGGAAACGATGACGATGGACCTCTTGCTGTCAGTCTTTATGGTTCAGTCTTCAGAAACTGCTGGCCTTGAATCTGGTCTGGAACCAGCGGTGGGGTTTTCAGTGGCCGATGCTGATACCGATAGATCTAGGCGACTGAAGATAATGCTATTGGTTTCACTAGTTTCATGACTTGATGGTTGAACCGTGTTATGCCTTTTTATTGAACAGTTAAACTTATTATATTTCATATATCAGGCTTTTCTGGCTTATATAGTATGATATAGGAGAATATGGAGCTCATACTTGAGTAGGAGAAAATATGGCCAAAAATCAAGAAATGTAATCAATGAGATCTTAAGCATTATAACAGACTACTTGCATAAAATGCATATACATATCATACCAATAATATGTCCACACGGATCCAGCGTTTTGGGAGCATGAATCCAATATTTTTTTAAACTGGGTCCCAGAGTGAATAAATCTGAAAACGACACCCTTTGCGTTTTCGTGTGTACAGCCAATCCGTATATTTTTTGAAACGGTGATGTTATAAGGGCACTAGGCGTGCGCACATCAACATTGCGTCATTTAATTCCTGTATTTGCATTATTGTAGGTTAAGGGGTCGGTGTAGGCGTTAAAGGACATCTCCGGTGAAAAATGAACCTAGGGATACTTAAAGGGTTAGTTCACCCAAAAATGAAAATTGTCATTAATTATTTACCCTCATGTCGTTGGACACCCGTCAGACCTCCGTTCATCTTCAGAACAGAAATGAAGATATTTTAGTGTAAATCTGATGGCTCTGAAAGGCCTCCATTGGCTCAATGCACTTTACACTCTCAAGACCCTTAAAAGGCACTAAAGACGTTGTTACAAAGTCCATCTCACTACAGTGGTTCTACAATAACTTTATGAATCGGCGACAATAGTTTTTGTGCGCAAAAAAACCCTAAATAACGACTTACATAGTGATGACGATTTCAAAACACAGCATCATGAAGCTTCGAAGCGTTATGAATCAGTGAGTCGATTCAGCGGTTTGAATCGCCAAATTTCAGCAGTTTGGCGGTTTGACACGCGATCCGAATCATGCTTCGACTCACTGATTCATAACGCTTCGAAGCTTCATGAGGCCTTGTTTTGAAATCGTCATCACTATGTAAGTCGTTATTTAGGGTTTTTTTTGCGCACAAAAACTATTGTTGCCGTTTCATAAAGTTATTGTAGAACCACTGTAGTGAGATGGACTTTGAAACAACGTCTTTAGTACCTTTTAAGGGTCTTGAGAGTGTAAAGTGCATTGTGCCAATGGAGGCCTTTCAGAGCCATCAGATTACAACTAAAATATCTTCATTTGTGTTCTGAAGATGAACGGAGGTCTGACGGGTGTCGAACGACATGACGGTAAGTAATTAATGACAGAATTTTCATTTTTGGGTGAACTAACCCTTTAACACATGGTTACCGAGTAGATCGTTTTCTGGGATGCGTTTTCATGAAAATCGAATGTAAAGAGTTTTATCTCTAAAAACAGATTAGCTTATAACGCAAGTGTATGGGGCACAGAATAAGTCCGATTAAATCGCTAGTTAATACCACTAACAAGGCTCAAAATAGCCTCACACTAACACGGTAGCATAATATTGAATATTGAATTTGAATTTTATTTCACACACTTCATCATTTTTAAAGACAAAATTAACAATTAACAATAGTTTCAGAAAGGTTATTGTGTGTAAAAAAGGGAAACCCCAAAGAAGCTACTGAAAGCTTTTAGGAGGGGGCCCAATAACACCATACAACATTTAACATACAATAAAGCTCAATCCATAAACATACATAAATATAAATACAACAAGACAAACACTATAACAAACAGACGATCCCAGCACAAATGTAACACATTCAAAGTGATCAAAAAGTATATGTTAAAATCAGTTTATCCTTAAGGTTTTTCTTGAATACGGAGACAGAATGCAACAATTTAAGGTTTTCCTCAAGCTCGTTCCAAATCTGTGGACCTCTACAGACAACACTCAGGCTTGTACATTTCAATCGTCGTATTTTACCAGTAATTAAATGTTTTTCCCTTGTGTGATATGTATGCTGGGGTTGGCTGATTGGGACAAGTTCACACAACCTGTAATTTAACTTATGAACAACCTGAAATATCATACAGGCATTTTGAAAAGTATTATATTCAGTAAGTCTTAATAGACCAAGGCGATGAAACAAGGGACGCGAAGGGGTATTTTGCTCAGACCACGTTAATACCCGTATCATTTTTTTCTGTAAAGACTGTATCTTTTTCAAATAACTAGTAAAAGTGTTATTATAATGTTATTATAATATAATATTATAAGTGTTATTATAATGAGGGTCCCTACATGCAAACCGAAGCATTGAGAACTTTGTAAGTGTACAAACAGTTTAATAAGAAGATACTTTATAAAGACAGAACATTGCGCAAAAAAAGAAAGGAGCCATCTTGGAAAACTTTCTCTGTCTCGACGCTGTGCTAAGTGAGCTGGTCGATAGGAATTATCGCAGCTTAGCACAGCGTTCGTGGCTCGACTTGTAGACCGCAGATTGCAATCTTCACGCCCTGCTCGCATGTTTCAAAATACTTCCACACAAGTGACATGTTCGCGAATGATTGCAATATAGGCGTATGTGCACGCGGGTGCACTTCCGGAAAAATCGGCAGAAATTAAAAATGTGTTTTGAATATAATACAGCTCTCTTTATAGGGTTAATAGCATCATGTCGTCATTAAAACTTCAGTTTCAAAACCGAGTTGAAGTTTAGTTTGATAATTTTTTTAAATGGTCTATTTCATTGAATTATTTTTTAACGCTGATCTAATGATTTAAAGCACCATTCAAAAATGTTGCTTTGTTCAGAAATGAAAATGTTTCAGCAAAATTAAAGCTGTTTGCATTGTTATATTGGTGCATATAACTGTTCTACCTTTTGTCCATTTAATGAAAGCACTCCCTTGATTATTTCTTTTAACTATAATTGTACTATATTACTTAACTTGTACTGCTTTTTGGTTGAAAAGATTCCAGATTTATTTTCCAAAGAATTCACCCTTTTCGCTTTAAGCTTTTTCTGAGAAAGATGCATCAATATTAAAGATAGTCGAAAGGTTTTCTTTGACATGCATCACCCAGCTGTACTTATACAATTACAATTCCTGTTGCCTCATCTCATCCGTGGAAGAGCTTGAGGAATCTGTCTGCGGCAGTTTTGCTTGTAGCTTCAGAGATGGATGGAGTGAGAGAGGTCGTCTGGAAGCAGACGTGCTGCTGTAATTGCTCGCATGTGCTGCACATTTGAGTCTTTTAGGAGGTTCACCTCACTCTCCTGTAACAGGAACAACAGCCAGGATGGAAAAACTCAAATGGAAACGGATCACATTCAGATCAGAGTTTGTGCAATTTGTATTCAGTATGATGGTTAAACATCGGCATTTGCGTTATTGTATTAATGCAAAGTATATTTGTGTGCCCCATTATGCCTTTTCAAACTTTATCTTTCATGTAGTGTCTATTATAGCTGTCTGTGAATGTAAAAGGTCTGCAAAGTTTGCACACAACGTCTACTTTGAGCCACCCTTAAACTCTGTAGTTGTAGCGGAGATTAGAAGAGTTTAGTTTGTATTGTCGACATGTCGAGAAGATGCTGTTTTCAGCGCTGCGAATCCACTTTGCGTTGGAATTGATTCAGTAAAACCTGTATTTGATAAATAAAAAGTTTGGTTTGACACGTGCTGTAAATGGTCGACCAATCACAACAGACTGGGCCATCTGACCAATCAGAGCAGAGTAGACCAATCACAACAGACTGGTCTAGGAATGCAGGATATTGGATTTTTGCCGATATGCCGATATTTTTCAACTCGTTTTGGCCGATGCCGATATCAATACCGATATATGTTTATTTTTCCCTTTGTTTGGAAACAACACCATTTTGAGCAAAACAATTTTTTTCATTCTGGTTTCTGATTTCTGAGGTCTCCTTACTAAAAGGATACTTGCTAAAGATAAATACATGTTAATAAAGTTATTTTTTATAATAAGAGTATATTAAAAGCTCTGAAAATACTAATAATAAAGTCAGTGATTTTTCACCCCAGACAAATGCAGTTACCTAAATATTGTATTTTTGCATTTAATGTTTTTGCACATTAAGTGGGGGTGGCATTGCATCAGTTAATGCTGTATTTTAGCTTCAAATAAAAAAATTACAATTATTTAAGTGCTCCTTGGATTCTTTTTCAACATCCATTTCATAAAATTGTATTACAGATTCATAAACTATATAAAAGTATTTAATTTGCAAGTGTCGTGCTTGTGATTTGACATCATTACTGCTTTATTTATTCAGAAAACTTCTCTTTAAAATTAATTTTTATTACTGTAACAGCAGCGACCCCCTCTACATATATATAACATTCTAGAGGGCGGGCACTAGGACCTGGAGGAGCTTCTGCTGCTGTGGAAGCTGCTGCGCGCGCTAGAGTGGTGAGACGTGATTGTTTTGGGCTAGTTTTGTCGTGAAAATCTGGCAACCCTGCGTTGACGGTCACGTCCTTCTGTACGCGCATTCACAAATTAAAGTTAGCATTTAAAAACTGTCAATATAAATCACCATACATGCAATGTATTTGCTTGTTTTCACTTCAAGAATGACCACACGGCTGACATGATCTTATCGTATAAATGTCATATTATAAATGTCATATTATATTTTAAGCGTTTATCGGCCGATTCGGATGTCGTGCCGATAATATCGTGCATCCCTTGACTGGACCATCTGACCAATCGGAGCAGAGTAGACCAATCACAACAGACTGGACCATCTGACCAATCAGAGCAGAGTAGACCAATCACAACAGACTGGGCCATCTGACCAATCAGAGCAGAGTAGACCAATCACAACAGACTGGGCCATCTGACCAATCAGGGGTTTAGAGAGACTGAATCTTCGACTGAACCATTTTCAGACACTTAAAGAGACAAAATTAGGAATGAAGTAGCACAATAAGCACTTAAATGTTTGAAAATGCAAGAGGGGAGATTGTGTGATTGGAACACAGTTTATTGCATTTATATCTAATTCATTCTGGGGTTTTGTATCACAAGTTTTCTGCAAAAATATTTGAGCGGATATACAGTGTTTTTTTTGATAGCTAAACTCAACATAAAAGACCCCCCCCCCCCTTTAACCAGTTTACCAGCGTGAACCCAGTTTGTTTACCTCAGTGTTTCTTTTTAACTTTGTTTTGCGATGTAAGCGCATCTGTTTCTGTACCGAATCTTCCTTCATCTCTCCTCAACTTCTGACTCCTCACTCTGGATGCGGTCGCAGCAGGCCTGCTCAGATCCAGCGGCCGCCGCGCGTCTCCTGGCGTTATTCATGCCTGATCTCAGCGCTGGGAGTTCAGACCCCTCGCCTCGTCTCGTCTCGTCTCAGTGGAGCTGTCAGGCACACTTTTCATTTCCCTGTTAGCGCTAGTCTTTGTAGCAAGGCTGTTTTCTCTGGGGAGGTGGTGAGAAAATCATTTGTAGTATAAAAATACTAGAGCTGGGTATTGACACAAATTTCACAATTCGCTTTCGATTCGTTTCGATTAGTGTAAAGGCCTGTACACACCGGGACGAATATCGCGCGCGCTTATCGCCAGCGTTTTTCGTGACGTTTTTCGGCGCGTCTTGAGTGTTCACACCCAAGCGATTTCCACTGGCGATGCGCCGAGTGAACACAAGGTGGTGCTGCGCCACACTGCGAGTGCTTCTGACACTCGCTTGTCACACAGAAGAAGAAGAGAGACAGTATTTACGTGCTTGCCAAAACCATAGACATATTATGTCTATGGCAAAACCATTCACAAACTTTTTGCTAACTGGCAAGCGGCATTAGCAGCCCATCTTCTTCTTTGTCTACTTACTACTTCTTCGTCGTATCAGTGTGTGCTCGGCAAGAGCGTTTTGTGCTTGAGCGCCACCCAGTCGTGTTTTACTGTCACTTCAGCAGCTCCAGGCACGTGAATAAAAGCGCTGATCTCATTGGTCGGCCAGTTTTTAACGCGCCACGTCAAAATAAAAAAACGAGTCGTTTTTTAAAAAATGACGCTTTTACGCCTGGCGTTTTACGCGTCGGTGTGAACACTCACATTGGCGCCCATTGTTTAGTCACGAGGCGTTAAACGTCGGCGATAAACGCGCACGAAAATCGTCCCGGTGTGAACAGGCCTTTAGACTGATATATCGGGTCGATATTTGTGATTTTTAAGATACAAGGCTGCTGCGTTCGCCGATATTTTTTCCCCTGCATTATTACAGACAGGCGTCCACAGGGCAGCTCTCACCGTCTTCAAACTGTCTTGCTCTCCCTCTCTCGCGCATATTAATCAAAATCAATTGAGAATTGACACGATGGTAAAAGGTCGAGAGACTGAAGTTTCACGTGGAGCATTGGGAGATTTTTTCCTGAGTTACCGCTGGTGTTGCTCTACAAGAGATTAAGTTAAGTGCACCTACACTCTAAAAAATGCTGGGTTAAAAATAACCCAAGTTGGGTTGAAAATTGACTAACCCATCAATTGGGTTGTTTTAAGCAAACATTTAACCCAACTGCTGGGTCAAAACAACCCAATTGCTGGGTAAGTCCACATTCAACCCAACTTGGGTTATTTTTAACCCAGCATTTTTTAGAGTGTAACCATTAAATGACTAGGTTGTAAATAGTTTTAAAATGAAGTATAGTGCAGTCAGTGTGCACTTTATTATGCTGCTTGCTTGTTGATACTGTGCAATAGTGTCATTATTTTATTTATGCTTAAATATTTATTTTCACCACTGAACTCTTTTTTTCTTGTTCTACCCTCACCTGTTTTTACTATTTGTTAAATATTGTTTTTTTTTAGTTCAATAAATGTTACTTTTTTTTTATTGTTATCATCATGATCATTGTGTCATTTTTATGATGTAAATTGAGGGAGCAAAAGCAATATCGGCTCCAAATATCGGCTCAAGAAAATCGGCAGCCTGTATCGGTCATCGCCTAAAGCTGATGAAAAAAAATCGGTATCGGCACTAAAAAAACGATTCAATTCGATTCAATTTAATATCGATTATTTTGGATATGTATCAGGTATAATACATGGAAAATTTTCTCAAGGAAAACTAATTTCTGAACTAATGTTGTAAACTATGGGAGTCAGTTGATACTACAGTAGCCAACTAATATTGACGGTACAAATTAACAGATTTGTATACAAACACTTAAAACGTATGTTTTTTTATAATAATAAAGTTATAATATTAATTTTACAATTACATAATCATAATTCTACTCCAATTAGTTTTTTGAAATGTAAACATTTAAATGGTGGCTGTCATAAAATCGTGCCAGATTTATTCATACATACACGCATTAAATATTGAAGAACATTGAATATGAATATCTTATATAATGTGGTGCATATAATCAGCAAAATGCTCCCCTAGAGTAAATTTTTCTTGCTGACTAACAAGTTTATGGACACTGGATATGGTTTTTTCTGAGGTAAATGTGACGTTACATGACATTGTTTACAAGCCGTTTTACTGACGTCTTTCTGCGGTTGAAACACTGATTGAGCTATTACATGTGACATGATACGGATCTCGGTAAGTTGTCCTGTATCTTTTAACACACTTTCAGAAGCTCATTCATGTTTATTTCACGCTGTTACTGGTTTTAAGGCGGAAGAGAAGATCTGTTCATGTGCCGGTTCTTTTGAGCTGAGCTGCGGCAGAGCGATCTCGCGCAACAATGCCAAAACGGTATTTATGTTTTTGAATTTCGTAAAAAAAAATAGACGTAATTTGAAATCTTTGTTTCATATCAATAGTGTTTCATTCCATATCATGCAAATTTATTGGATGGGAGGTTCGCTTGAAAATGTTTATTTCATTCATTAACTGAAAACAGGATGACTAATCGATTCTTGGGATTTAGGAATCGATATTGTTTTGTAAAAGTGAGAATTGATTTTTTTTTTTACCCAGCCCTAAAAAATACTAGTATTTTTTTTATTTGCGTTTTATATGAATGCAATAAAAAGCTCACTATTGAGATCAAATAGTGTCTTTAAGCATTGTCTTTCTGTTATAACACTGCCCAGGGATTGAAATCGATGCTAATGATGTGTTGCGCACACCTGATGTATTTGCGTTCAGTCCACTTCCTGTTTAATTTAAACAAACGAACCGCAAGACGCACCCCGAGTGAAGTTTACAGTGCAGAAACTGTATAAATAGACGTGCTGTAATGTGTTTGACCTGCCCTGCTAATTCTGAGAGGTGTCGAAACCACAGCGCTATCACGAAGAGTGGCGCGGGAAGCCCAAGTTCAGCCGCTTAACATCAATTAGATGTGGAATGCTGGGAATCCAACAGCTTGTTTTCCGGGATAACAAGATAGCGGAGCGGAGCCGCTCTGGGCAAATATTGAAGGATTCTTTCCGTGCCGGCCCACCAGCGAACACAATGGACTATGGGAAAAATCTTGCCAAACAGGGAAATAAAATATACAAGGAGCTATTAGATTATGGGCTTTTCTATATTCTTTATTTCTCAAGGATATATGGGTCAAAGACGAAACAGGGGTTTTCAAGCATCAAAAAAATAAATGTGTAATACAGCTTTAAATTTAGTTTTTTCCTGTACATTAGAATGTGTCCTGTTTAATTTTATATTTTCTTAGCAAAAAATAATGACTATCACACATTTTTTACCATGATTTACAGAAGACACCCACTAAAATGTCATTCAGTGTAACAATATTTATGTATCAGAAAATCTTATTAGGCATATTTAAAACAGGAATCATTTGATGGCATATTAAAAGACTCTATTTAAGTATCAAAGTCCAGCCCACAAATACTAATTAATTGTAATTTTTAAATCGTTATACTTTGCCACTATCCTTCAAACCACTAGGTTTACCCATTTGCCAGCAAGAAGATTTTGTAAGGAAGTGAAAATCATTTAAAATATAATAAAATTTTGTATGATCACATTATTTTATGTATTTTAATGATTACAGGTTAGAATAAGTATATTGTTTAATTTTTTACATAAATATATCTGTTACACTGAATGAAAAAAGCATTATCCTAAATGACGAAACTTCTACTTCAGCTTATATTGCAGGCCATAAGCTGGCCATCTATATCAAAAAGTGAGCTTGACCAGTAAAGTTAATCACAATTATTCACATCTACTTATTTTTAAAAAATTCTAACAATATAAATGTTTTTTTGGCATTTCACTGAATGACGTGCGGTTTTGTAACTTAGGAGACCACACCATGAAAATGTGGAATTATCAAATATTTAAGAGCAATGAATTCACTTTTCTGCTGCACCACATGGTCTTCAGGGGGCCTTTTGATGATGTCACAGACTGTCGAATGACTATCTGTTTATTATATGATTTCAGAATGGCTTCTTGATCCTGTTACACTGAATGATCTCTTACAAACTGGATTTTCGGGACAAAAGTCCCCATGTTATTTAAATACTTAAAAAAATAAGTAAGACATAGTCCTTTTAATATAACACAGCCAACACATATTTGAAAATGCCAAGAAAACAAATATATTTTTTTACTTGTTATTTTATACATTTATTTAAAGATGTAATGGCAAAATCAAAGTCCGGACCATTACGCTGAATGACAATTTTACACTTTGGAACATTATTTCCCCTAAATGTAGACATTTTATTTTGACAAAAGCTATTTGAAATGGTAAAGTAGACAGTTTACTTGCATTTAACATGTTTTTAATGTATGTAACATTACTTTTGTAAACATAATTTGATGCGGACACCAAAATTGTGACGTCTCGTCTTTGACCCATATATATATATATATATATATATATTTTTTTTTTTCTAATTATGTGCTCTTTTGGCCCTCTTAAAACACTAGTTTATTTGATTTTGTCTATTAATAATGTGAACATACTGTAAATGCATCACACAATTCTATCAATTTTGTCTTTTTGTTCTAAACCATCAGTTTTCTACACTAACGCTTCTTAATTTGCGCACATTTTTCCAGCATTTTCACACAAATAATACAATTGCTGAGGTTCAAAGGATTATGTTCATTTCAGTGTTTTGTTTAAATTATTGTAGTTTTAAAATTGTAATAATTAATATTTTTTTTATGATAGGTTTTCCTATGTTAAGATTGAAAGTCTTTGTAAAACAGTAGCAAATGTAAACGATGAGGGCATGGTCATTTTTATGATTTTTTTAAATCGTCAATTTTATTTGTAGCACTTTTCACAAAGCGAAAGCAGAAAATCGTGATGTTAATCAGGGCTTGAAAATACCTTTTTTACGTGGTAACTTAAAAAAGTTAGGATCACCCACAAAAATGAAGGAGCACAGTTATATATATATATATATATATATATATATATATATATATATATATATATTAAAATATTTATTTTATTTTAAAACAACAACACATTTTGTAGAGAAATGAAATGGTGATGATCACACCAATCATGATTTTTAATGGCCAATTCCTTTTTTTTTTACAAGCATGTTTAAGCAAATGTATTTGTTATTTATTTGCTCTATATTCAAACTGTCTGTAAAACCTCTGTCGTCATTTGAAATTAGAAGCAACCACTGCATTTTAATCACAATCCAAACAAAGATGCTACTCACATGTAGCATGAGCAGTTGTTTTAATTTAAATTAGATTGCATAATTTCAAGACTTAGAGCAAAGAGACTTTACCTTTGTGAAATTGTTACATAAGACACATGCACAAAACGAAACCAGACGAACTGAATGAAAGTGCAAATCCACTCTCTGACAGTAGGTGGCGCTTATGGAAAAGCAGCTGCGCTTATAAAAACTGCTTTATATGGAGGGAAGAGGAAAAGAAAATGCCATCGAAACTATTCTATGTTTCCTTCAGAGATGCATATAATCCCCCAGCACGATTCAATATTGATATTTTCCTGTAATTCGAGCATCATGAACGGTGATTTCTTTGCATGTGTCTTTAGTGTGTCCCGTCTCTGGCCTGTGTTAACGTCCCATTAACAGATTTCATAATATTTCCACACAATGGACATTTCAGGAAATGATTGCAATGCACTTTGTGTGCAAGTCCGGAACAGAGATCAGCCAAAATCAAACTAAAAACCGTCCGCTTGCGATCGTGTGTTTAATGCACAAACCAGCAGTTTCCGATTTTGGTCGACCGCTGCATATATATATATCTTTATATCTATATATCTTCTCTTTTTTTCAACATGTCTGTTTTATAGTAAATTTGTACACCGTATTTATCAACAGGATTTGAAGAGTTATATCTGTTTTACTGCTTTTTATATTTGTATTGTTCTCTGTAATCTTTTTTTATTGTGTTTTTAGGTAGACAATTTTAAGATCTGTCCAGGGACAACGGATGAAAAATAGCCTTTTGGCTAACTCTGGTGCATTTACAGCAATGTCAATTAATGTACACTGTCCCTGTCAAATAAATAAATAAATAAATAAATATCTAGGAAAAAAAGGTCGCACCACATCAATTATTTGCACTCGCACAATTGCTCACAAATACATTTTGAGGTTCAATTTCAGATTTCGAGCCTTGTTAATGTTCATAATATCTCATGCCTTACACTCACATTCAACAGATTATAGCTGGCCGATAATATATTTACATTTGCAATGTAACCTCCATTAAAGAAAGTGTAAATGTGCATTTTAATCAAAAATCAATGCCCCTGGGACATTTAAAGAGCATGTAGTCAAATAAAACCTGACACGCAGTATGTATTTCTAAGGTCTCTAGGGTGGAGTGTATTTACAACTTCTGAATTTACAAACCTGCTGCTTCATGTGAGAAATCTCTCGTGTTTCCACAGCTTCATCGTGAAGGGATTCCTGGAGTCACGCCATGTTCAGGGCCGTGCTAAAGAAGAGCAGAGACAGTGGGAAAAACAAGAAGGATGCAGGTATGAAAACTGATTATGATATTTTTTAGAGTTCCCTGTGGTCATGGACAAATCAAGGAGTTTTACAGTTGTGTTGTTCAGTTGTGAACATCATGAAAATGTGGCAACTTTTCCACCTCGGAAACCACTCGTTTCCAACCCTTCTCCTCTAAATACTTGTTGCATGTTTTTGTCAATGGCCCTGTTTTGTCAAGTGGACGACGCGAAATACAGGTGTGAACCGGGTCTGAAATGTTTTGAGCTTGTCCACTTCTAGAGGTAGTGGAAAACACTAGTGATGCACCGATCATGATTTTACATGGCCGATTCCGATACCGATTGTTTTTCAAGAAAACTGGCCGATACCAATTTCCGATTTTTACAACAGAAATTTTTTTTACACAATAAAAGAATGAAAGTATACATGAACAATATGTTTATTTGGTATTTAACAGGCTAAATTGGCTTTTGGCTAATGAAAACAAGTCCGCAATCTGAAATTAACAGGAAATTTAATTGGAAATTAAAAGGCTGAAAGGTGAAATTAAAGGCAAGAACTGCATATTCTGCAATCCGAACAAAGATGTTACTTAAATCAGCATTTGTTTTTGAATTCAGTGTAAAGAAAAAAGTCTTTACCAGTGAAATTAAATAAAACCAAAGTATATAATTGTTCCAAAATGTTAAATCAAATAATGTTTAGTGCAACGAAAAAAAACTAAGATGCTACAGCAGGTGCTTTTTAAATCAAATTAAGTCAATGTAATTTTAAGGTAAAATAAAAGGTAACACTTTAGAATAATGGTCATTAGTTAACATTAGTTAATGTATTAACTAACATGAACTAACCATGAGCAGTACTTTTGTTAATCTTTGTTAACGTTAGTTAATATAAATTGTTCATGTTAGTTCACAGTGCATTAACTAATGTTAACAAGATTTTAATAATGCATTAGTAAATGTTTAAATTAACATTAACAAATATTAATAAACGCTTTATAAGTTCAGTTCATTATTAGTTAATGTTAACTAATGTAGTTAACTAATATTAACTAATGACCATTATCCTAAAGTGTTACCATATAAAAATGATCATCCTATAGGCTACAGAACTGATAGTATTTCATTTCTAAAGTGCATGCATGTTCTTCTTTAGGCTACAAAAATAAGTATTTCGGCTTTTTCACAAGTTAGTCTGTTTCGTTCTCATCCGATCCAACACGTGAGAAGCTGAGCTGAACAAACGCCTCACTATCTACGATTGTGCAGGACGGAGAGGTAAACTTGCGCAGGAAAGCGGCTCTTCATTCCCTTCTGCGGATCTCGTCTCTTCCCTCAGTTCTCCAGTTTCCGTTTGTAACACACAAGTGACATGTTCGCGAATGATTGCAATATAGGCGTATGTGCACGCGGGCGCACTTCCGGATAAATCGGCAGAAAAATGCAAAGAAAACCGTTCCGTTTTTTGGCCGGTCAACCGGTGCATCCCTAGAAAACACATTTGACCGGATTGCTTTCGTAGTGTAAACGTTCATGTGGTCAAATGCGTTCGAACAGCCTCTAAAAGACGCCCCACTCTCCACATATTGACCTAACGCATGGAAGAGCATTTAAACTTTGTCGGCTAGAGACCCAAGTTTGGTTTGAAGATGAGCACAATGTTCTCTGACCATTCCTGATTTCTAACACACACTCACAGCGTTCGCCTGGTCTTGCGTCTGTCAGAGCAGAAACGAAAGCTGCTACTTTTAATTTTTCCATCGTCTCCGGGCGTGTTCATTTGTAAATTGCATGCGCTTACTTTGTCCATTATATTGAAAGATCTGAAAAAGACCACACATTTACCTGCCCATAGACCCTCCCCATGAAGAAATCAGGACAGAAGTGGCTGAAAGTGGACAAAACAGACGGTATTAAAACACCAGGGCCCTCATTTATCAACAGTGCGTAGAAAAGGTTCTATATTTTGTCCTACGAAGTTTATTTAGAATGTGCCCAAGTACAATAAAATCCCTATTTATCACTTTATTACTATCCTATTACTTCCCTTTAAAAATCACCTGATTGTGTATTTTCCTCACCACAATAATGACAGAGAGCAAAGAAGAGGAACTTCAAAAAACACAGAAAGAGTCGCGCAATGACGTTTAACAACAACAAATGGACAGAATTATGTTAACAG
This sequence comes from Gobio gobio, assembly GCF_949357685.1. Lineage (NCBI taxonomy): Eukaryota > Metazoa > Chordata > Actinopteri > Cypriniformes > Gobionidae > Gobio > Gobio gobio. The sequence continues at coordinate 53,771,691 of NC_137103.1, read as the reverse complement.
AATAAAACCCATTTCTTTTTAAATCATTAAATACGTTGGTTGATGGTACTTTTATGGCGATGTGGCTCCAATTATGTTTGGGAATCTGGCGACAGCATGAAAGCCACACTTTATTTCTGCTTGTTGAGGATTTCGGTAAGGGAACTGGATGTAGGTTGGGGCCAAGGAAATAATTGCGTCCAACATTTGTCACAGCTGTCTTTTATAGGGTTTGACACCAATTACGCATCGTGTTCAAAACTACAAAAATGATACAGTGAGTGTTTTATAATTAACAGAAACAGGACATATGTGGATTGCTTAATGCAGGGGTTTTCAAACTTTATGATGCCAAGGACCCCCAAATATGATGAACCTTTATGAGGGACCCCCTTCCTAAAATCCATCTATCTTTATGTACGAAAAAAACATTTAGATAAATAGTAAGTGTGACATTATAAATACAAAATATTGTTTCCCAACTTAAATTGGCTATTAATGTTGGATGTATAAACCCGAAGAAGAACATTTTCAATTCAAAATTATTTGTATAAGCACCTTTCGCAATAAATGTCTAACAAGCCCAGTGAGCGAGATAAAAGGGGACTATAGAAAAACTCTCTGGAAAGATACAAAGCAAACATAAGCTATACAATTGACCTATCGGTAAGCCCCGCCCCCCTTAGTTACTGTTGCTAACTCGGACAAACAAACGGAGTTGCTGTATCTTACAATAACAGCTGTCAGTGTGAAAACCTTATCCCAAGATGTTTTTGGACACAGAATGTAGCGTAAACCCCGTCCGAATGATGGCCAAACTTTACTGATGGTTTATCAAGTTTATTATGTCCTTTTTCACTCCAAAAAATCATCGTAAGAGCTGAACAAACAAAGCATAAGAAGTGTGCATTAACGTCTCATTCACAAACTATCTCTCTCCGTTGCATTACCGTTAACATACACAGCAAATTACACAAAAACACTCACAGTAGACAAACATATACACAGACCGTATGCCTTTTCGAGGGTGCAGTTAATAACTAGTAAACTTTTTAACTGCAAAACAACTCCGATAAACTGCGTGCGAGCTCTTCCTTTCACTACCCGGAGACTATAATACCCATCAAAATAAGAGTCCTCCTTAGTAGGACAGATAATGTAGACCTTAAACATATCTAAAATTAAATGAATTTACATATAACCAGTTTAATATGGAGAGGCACTGAAATGTGTTTTTGACCTACAGTGTTACATGACGGGAGAACAGTTAGTTATTTCGGTTTGTATGTTAGCAGGGTCTTTAATCGTAACTTAACGAGAGTGTGACAAACAGAAAATCCTCTCAGGATCCCTGGAGTCAGTGTTACAGTACCTCAGGCACGACATTTTAGCATTTTTGTAGCATAAACACCATCAAACCGACGAGAGCTTCGGATTTTCCAATGTTTCTCTATGGCGCTGAACCCTAAAGATGTCCGAGTTCCGGTCCCAGCGCAACTGATACTCAACTGCTATTGGCTCATCTGCATTCGAGGGGCGGGGCTTACCGATTCTGGAATGTATACGGCAAGAAAGGAGAGAAACATTTAGAAATGAAACCGTTAAAACATTCGGTAGACTTTATCCATTTTTGCTTTGTCTTTTTATTTTCAGAAATTTTCTGGGGACCCCATAGAACCTTTTGGAGGACCCCTGGCTTAATGCATACTGTGACACTCTTAAATGCTATTTATGTATATACTTATAAGTTCTTACGCACTCATTACGCACAAATCTGTGCGTACGCACCGTTGATAAATGAGGGCCCAGGTGTAAACGGGAATGTGTCTCCCTCGTCCACTTGTGATCCGATCAACCAAAACGCATCTTAATACCAGGTATAAACCGGGCCATTGCTGCTAATTTGTTGCTTCATACTAAATAAAGCCCATCAGAAGATGGTAGACTTGTAAATATGTACTAATTGAGGCGGTACATGAACAGGATTGCTTCGGGATGGCTGATGATGTCATGTGTGCGATATGCATCAGAGATCTGTCAGCGAGAACCTGATCAAAGAGTGGGATTTATTTACGGGGATTTATGATGTGGTTTCTGGTTTATGTCGCTGTTGTGGAAACAGGTGTGCAGGAGCTCTGAACGCTCCGGGAGAATTAGGAGGTGTGTGTATGTGTGTACACTTCAACTCCCTGGGATAGTGGGATGCTGCTATGGAAATATTGCAGGCGATTTGGACATTTTTCAAATATTGAGATGGAAGACCAAAACACAGTGGCTCTGATCTGAAACCTAGTTAGCTGCCTATGTAGGCATTATAGGCTTTATTGAAGATCATGTGCTGTCATGTACACATCACTGTCTGCTTTAACTAGTGATATCATTGTCTATTCATCATCTTGGCCCTTGAAAGACAGCATTACGGTTGTTTCCCTGAGATGTTGTTTTCAGTTGTAGGAACATGTTCATCATGCATGAATCATGTTTTACACACCCATTTCTTCTTGATGTCTCTGCATCGGCTGGATTGGATGTTAAAGGATTAGTTCACTTTTAAATAAACTTTTGCTGATAATTTACTCACCCCCATGTCATCCAAGATGTCCATGTCTTTCTTTCTGCAGTCGAAAAGAAAGGAAGATTTTTGATGAAAACAGTCCAGGATATTTCTCCATATAATGGACTTCAATGGGCTCCAAACGGTTCAAGGTCCAAATGACAGTTTCAGTGCAGCTTCAAAGGGGTTTAAACGACACCAGATGATGAATAAGGGTCTTATCTAGCGAAACCATCAGTTTCTGCGAGAAACCCAGCAGTATTTATGCTATTATTTTACCTCTTATCAGACGAACGTGATCATCTCTGAGCTCCGCCATAACTTCTGCTAAGTGAGGTCAAAATACGAGCCTGGCCATAGATGTATACGTAGATGCCTCATTAGCGCTTGCACGGATCAGTAGAATGAGGGATGTAAGATTGATATATCTATGATCAGGCTCGTATTTTGACCTCACTTAGCGGAAGTTATGGCGGAGCTCAGAGATTATCACGTTCGTTTGATAAGAGGTAAAATAATAGCATAAATACTGCTGGGTTTCTCACAGAAACTGATGGTTTCGCTAGATATGACCCTTATTCATCATCTGGTGTTGTTTAAAACCCTTTGAAGCTGCACTGAAACTGTCATTTGGACCTTGAACCGTTTGGAGCCCATTGACGTCCATTATATGGAGAAACATCCTGGAATGTTTTCATCTAAAAACGTAATTTCTTTTCGACTGCAGAAAGAAAGACATGGACATCTTGGATGACATGGGGGTGAGTAAATTATCAGCAAAAGTTTATCTAAAAGTGAACTAATCCTTTAAGTTTTGCTTAGGGAGGAACGAAGCACACCGCTGTGGAGAAAATGATGAACAGAATGCGGCACAAGGAACAAAAACATATTTTCTTTTATCAAATGTAGGTTTGTTCATGTTTCGTTAGGACTAGATTCTACCAAATAACAGATGAATGTGTGCTTTAATGCAGCTGCTGACGTTTGCATTTTATTCTTTTCATTTAGCTTTCAGTGTGAGGATTTAATATGACTAGTCTAGACTTGTTCTTTTATTCTTTTGTTGCTGTACGTATCCTTTTAGATTGAGAGCTCTGATTATTACGACAGACAGCCCACCTCGTCTCCCAGCCGGAAATGCTTCATGAATAAGGAATGACATGTTTTGTCAGCTCTTGATGTGGTGGATGCTGGAATCGCTTTGCTGTCATGACATTTGATGACGTCCCGGTGGGGAATTAGTGGCATATTTTTTTACATCCAGGCCGGCTGGGAAATGTGGACTGCAAACTCGAGATGAATAGCAGCACATGTTGTCGAGGCTGTTTTTTCACTTTACCGAATATCATATTGCCGTTCTGAAAGGCTTTAGAGCTCAGATTCAGTCTTGAGTTACTGATGCCTTCACACTACCTCAGAATGCTGAGTAGGGCTTGACAATGAAGATGGCCCGCGGCCAGTGTAAGAGAGGATCGGACCTGTCGACGGATCCATCACTTGTGCTGTACTTGCGCCGTCAGTAAGCAAACAGAGATGTAAACAAGCGAGAGGACATACACACAGAGTGCTTTCTGGTGATCACACAGATTGTGACCTTTTAACGTGTAATTGTGCAGTTCTATAAACAGGGCCTAAAATCAACACTCGAGTAAAAATTGGCATTGGCAAGTATATGAAACGGTGTCACTCACCAGTTTCCTGGTAACATTTTTATGAATTTTAACAATGCATGAACGCGAACGAACGTGAACGATGCTCTGGACATTTGTCAGGCCAGCGCTGCATCGTCACGAAAGATTAAGCCTTGACAATATTCAAGAATACTCGTACGGGAGCTCATTTCGTTACTCGCACGCGGTGAAAAGTTTTTTTTTGTGTGCAAACATCTGAAGCTGCGTCTCAGACAGACAAACTGAGCTCTCTTTCACATCTTCTTGCACTTGAGCGGACAAATAAACACACAAAATGATGTCAAAAGTATCCTAATAGACATAGTTGGTTATGTCTTAAAGGTGCACTATGTAACTTTTATTCAAAACAAAGGCGTAGTTTGATGACTCCAAGTTTGAGCGCAGAATCTTGGAACATGTGGTCTTCACTAGGGCTGCACGATATGAGGAAAAGCTGCGATGTGCGATAACATTGTTTAATATTGCGATGACGATATGACTTGCGATAAATATTCAAATGTGAATATAGTTATAGCCTACTGTTCCCATGTCTTAGTGCTTTAATAGGTCGTGTTCAGTGTTGGCAGTACATGTATTCAAACAGCATTTCATATTAAAGAAAAAAGAGAATGGAGAACGAAATATAACACGGCAGTGCAACTGTGCAGTGGCGCGGTGGCGGATACACACGCACGCACGCCTAGGCCAATATATTTTTAGCCTATATTATATATATAAATTCGTTATATTTTCGTTAAATATATTATTCGTTTATATTTTTTATTTTCAAAATGTAGGCTATTTAATTGAGATTGAGGTGTATATATATATATATCTCAATTAAATAGCCTACATTTTGAAAATAAAAAATATAAGGCTCAAACATGCGTGTTTATTTTAGTAGGCCTACTTCCGTCAGTGAAACAACATAGCCTACTACAGCCTGTAAAACATTTAAATAAATATCTGTAGATAATCGAAATATAAATAATATAAGTTAAATATTAGTTAAAGAAAAAAATCGTTTATATTTCCCCACAGACGTGCGTCATATGCCTTTGCGCTGAAAGGGATGACACGAGCAGGAAAGAAGCATCGTTTTCTAATATCTTCATGTTTTCTTCTGATGTTCCAAAACTGATCGGCTACTTGTAGTAAAATGTGAAGAACGAAATTATCTTCCACAGGGTCAAGAACGTAGGCTTTGTTTGATTATGCGCTGTGAGAGAAAGCGAAACTAAAAATCTCCGGCGTGTATGAAATGCGCTATACACAAAATCTCACAAAACCAAGTCTAATAGCAGCACAAACTGTGTTAAATAAAGTAAAGTTTGAAGTAAAATGTATTTGTCCTACTCTGTTTTCTACTTTACCACTGTAAATGATGCGAATATAGCCTACTCCTAAATAAATCAAACAAGGAAGAAATGTTTAATCCCCTGTCAGAGACGTAAATGAGGATTTGGGAAAATAAATAAGAGATTCCATGTCCAGTAGAATAAAATGGAGTAAGCCTATTGTTAAATTCGGGGAAAATCGTGTGACCCAGATAGCAAAACGCAAGCAAACTTAAATTTGGCTCACCACATAAAGCCTCGATCGGCATGAATCCATATGTTTCCATGGCTGTGATGTAACATTTAACTGCGAACCTATTATTTATTCTGTAAATAAAACTTTGTGCTTCAATTGTGTCATAATATTCACGTAAAACAGCTTCACATACAAAAAAAAAAAAAAGTATTTTGGCCGACCACCGCAGGTGCTTCTGCTTAGTTGACGTGCAACGGCTCTTGGGCTAGTAAATCAGCGCATAATGTTCTCCTATGCGCTGATTTACTAGAGCCGTTGGCCCTGTTTGACGTTAGCTAAATATTTTATAATATATGTTTAGTAAGCAGGATTTGATGGCCGCATTCCTACACTTATAAAATGCAATTCAATGTGGAAGTAATCCAAGTATTCATAATACGTTACTCAGATTGGCGCATGTAATAAACTGTATTCCCTTATTCATCGTGTCAGGCTGTCGGTTGCGATGTGTTCATCGCGCGAGTTCATATCGCGATGACGATGAAAATTCGATGTATCGTTCAGCCCTAGTCTTCACCTCACAGCCGGTGGGATAGGACTCGGGCAGAAATCATGGATGTGATTATGAATGTTACTGTAGTATGAAGGGGGACTTTTATTATGACACAGTCGCCGGCGCCACTTCCGCTCCTCCGCTCATGAGTGTGAGGTAACGCAGCTCTGATGATCATATAAGACACATCTGAGTGTGTGTGTGATGTGATGACGTTACTCTGTGTGTTCTCTCAGCGGCTGCTATGACACTTGTTCACACTGCAGTGAGAGTAAAGCGTTTCTGCAAAATAAAACCAGAAACCGAGGGGAACGCAGATATGATGTCATCGACAGGCCACGCCCTCACACGTCCCGGTTCCTCGGTTAAAATAGCAATTTCTCACGATTTACAAATAGTTGGAAACATTTGGGATATTGTAAGTACTCAACTGAACAAAATATATAACACTGGCCTAGTGGTTTTTGGATATTTTACTGCAAAAATGTTACATAGTGCAGCTTTAAATGAATGTAAACAGTTGAGAAAGTAAACACATGTGTATCAGTATATTAGATCCGTGCATTCGCTCTTAAAGTGACCACAGCCTAATATTCATGATTTTGTCTATGTCAATCAAACAACAAAGGACAAAAAAAATCACTCACTGCTCTTGACTGAATAACTCTTTTAACTTTGATAAGGATTAATTAATAAGGATGTTTAATTTATATAGTGAAGACTAAGCAGTGTTATATTTCACATTTGCTTACTTTATTACATTTCTGTACTTGCAAATCACTATCAGATCTGAAAAACCTGAAAAGCACAGGTTATTTCATTTGTATCTTTGTTGTATTTATTTGTGCTTTTGGTTATAATTTGGTTAAGATTAGGTTAACATGCTTTAATGTTCAAAAAACACATTGTTTTTCACGTATTGTTCATTATTGCAGCTCCTCTATTCCCGGTCTGTCTGACTGATTTCTATAAAGCCCCTCCTTCTGAAAAGCTCAGAGCGCTCTGATTGGCCATCACAATGATGATCGCTATAAACCAATTTTTCAAATATTTCATGCAAATATTTAATATTTGTGTGATGTGGACGTTTGAGGAAGCAATATCTGGATTTGGATCGATGCGTTTTAGGCATGTCTGGATCAGTTTTCACACTCTGTCAGATGGAATAAATCCCTTTGTGTGAGACTATGAGCTTTGTAACTTTGCAGATCTTATACATGCACAAACAGATTAATTACACACTAAAGGAAATGGAAAACATTAGAAAGCATCATATGACCCCTTTCATTTTTGTCTCTATTCCAGTGAAAACGCAGGCCTGACATATTTACCCTCATTCCCGAGGTTTTATCATTGTTTTACTCAGTGAATCAAGTCTCACTCACAGCGATTTTAATCAAAGCTAATAACCCAGCTGTCCCTGAAGTTTACCTCCGTTCAGATGTACATCAGAAACATACGCCCTATGAAGTATTCATAAAACCTTCTGCTAAATATCATACCTTTCGATACCAGACAGAACTGTTAGAAAGTTTCTAAGATCCAGCCAGTCCATTTTAATGATACTTTTTAGTATTTTTATATATATATTAGGGCTGGGCAAATTAACGCGTTAACGCGGGCGATTCATTTTTTCAGCTTAACGCATTAAAAATATTTAACGCAAATAACGCAGCGTCCGTTTTTATATCCATTTTTGCTTAGCTTTACATGATCATCACTCTCCTATTCATGTAAATGCTTCCAAGCGCGACAAAACACTGGAGAACGCGCTGTATGCCAATGTCCTCTGTGTGTGTGTGTGTGTGTGTGTCAAGGGACACACACACACACACACACACACACACTCGACGCATAGATAGACTCGCGTCAGTTTCCTGCTCACATCCAGTTCTCTTTTGCTCTTGAACAAACAATAAAACAGAGGATTTTTGAGTATTCTCATATTAGGAGTCTTAAATTAGTTAAATAACGTCTTAAATTAACTTAAAGAGTTGTGAGGAAATGAGATGCGCGGGACAGCCCGTGAGATCCGCGGCCGTTCTTAAAGTGACAGCAGCACTGATGATGCCTGTCATTAATGTTTATCAAAGAACAACGGGAACAGAGAAAAGTGTAGCTTTAATGATGATTCATCTATATTTAATTTATTATTTATGCAGGTAAGAAAGCTGTTTGATAACTATTACATTTCTGTATATGTATAACAGGGAAGGCCATGGATAAATATAACATTTATTATTTTGGGTTTATGTAAAGATTGTTTTAAGTTCACTTAAATTAAAAGTTGTTTTTTTAAAGCCTAATAAATGTTGAAATTGGGAGCTTTCAGTTATACTGTAATGTAACGTCATTAATGTTTCATAGAGACATCAGTGATACTGGCCTTCAGGTGCATAAAAAGATGCAATTACAACACATATTTAAAATATGCTGTCTTTAAATTGTTTATACATTAATTTGGAGAGTAACTGAAATTATTACAATATCAAAATATTAAAAACGTAAAATATTAAAAACTTGCGATTAATTACAGAAAAAAATGCGATTAATTAGTTAATTTATAGCGATACATGCAAGACCCGTTCACACCAACGGCGATAACTATAACGAGAAAGAGATCTTAAAACCGTTAGTTTTTCAGCTGATTAATGATTAAAAAACAGGCAATCAGAATCCATGTTGCTTAAAAGAGGATTTAAAGTGGCAGAAACTGCAACATACAGAACGACATTGTGTGCTGGTGTGGATGCTAATACAGTTATTATTATTATTAGAATTTGATCAATATGATGTATCATAGGCCCCATTTACACTGCATGGTTCAAGTGACACATTTTTCCGATTTTTATCCTCTCATGTGGCACAGATCGGATATGACATGAACGTGTAAGCAGGAAAAAAACGCATGAAGTTTTCTTCCTTTTCCGGGTCAGAACGTCTTGGGCCAGTGTATAGTGTAAATGCAGATATCGGATACGGGTCACTTTTAAAAGATGATGCAAGCGGGTCGGATATAGTCACCAAATCGGAATTGTGCATCAAGACCTGCAGTGTAAATGCGGCCTACCTTTTGGAGCAGCTTTTGTGTCTTCATAAGATGCCCTAAATTGCTGTCTAGTTAGGCGGCTCACTCGGTTTTGGAACAGATCTCAAACAGAGCTCTTGATTAATGTGACTCTCAGGTTTAACAGTCAGTGTCTTTGGAATATTGACTCAGTATTGTCTGCCTTGTCCTTAAACGTTACGGGCCCTTGGTGATTTGTAACCGTAATGAGTAAAGGAGAAAGCCCTGATCTTATTTAAACTACACGGTAGAGGAGCAAATGTTGGTGGTTTGGCTTGCTGCGGCTCTCCAGGGAGTTTGAAAGGGATCATGGAAACTCTTCCCTGATGCCAAAGACCACAGCCATTATCCCACACAATCTCCAATCTCAAATTCAGCCCTTCAATCTCTTTTTTTTCCCCTCCCTCTGTGACTGCTCCAAAACCCAGTGAGCTGCCTACGTGGGCCACATTTTTAGGAATCATAGGCACACTCCCAACATGAGGGCCTGTTCCTAAAGTATGCAGCTTTATTTTGCATCGCATCCTTTGGGGAAGTAGACTGTCCCATAATGCACTGGAACGAGCTCTATACATCATAAACTTCACCCTTATATCAATCGAATTCATACAAGGCAAAAACGTACTGATGAATAGTAGCTCAGTCTTATAAAGAATTATAGTCATAATTCTAGTTCTTTATAGTCTTATGAAGAATTTTAGTAATTAAAATAGACTTAATATTTGTGTGTGTGCTATATATGTTTGCTTAAAGTGTCCATAACACACACAGTTTCTGCCAGTCTCATGTAAATCTTGAGTATCTATAGAGTAGTGTTGATCCTTCATATCTCCCAAGAGTCTTTAGTTTTATCATATTTATAAAGACAGATAAACTGTACCGATTCTTTCTGAAAACAGCCGAGCTCGTGGAGGCGCACAGTGGGCGGAGCTAAAGAGTCACACACACACACACACACACACACACACACACACACACACACACACACACACACACACACACACACACACACACACACACACACACACACACACACACACACACACACACACACACACACACACACACACACACACACACACACACACACACACAATCATGGCATTATCCCTAGATAACTTTCGATTCTCTATACGTTGGTGTTGTTGTCATTTTATAATATGTACCGAATGCCAACAAAACACACACATTTGATGCAGTTTGACTCCCCGCCTGCGGTTTCCACTCATGACCGGGAACAAACACACACACTTGCAGAACTCTGGGAAAACAAACTGCATCCACTGTTCGCTTAACGCTGGGTTATCTGGGAAGCTGATCAAGGTGATCTTTCATTGTTAAATTGTCAGATTGTTGATTTCGTGGTCTTAGAAAAAAATGAGAGCGCTGCTGACGGCTCCCATAACCAATCAAAGCTCATTGATTAGTGTGCTCTTGCTCTCGCTGTGTGTGTGTGTGTGTGTGTGTGTGTGTGTGTGTGTGTGTGTGTGTGCTCGCCCGCTCATCCGGGAGAAGTGCTCAATCAAGGAATCCCGCCCTTTATGGCATCATACAGGGCCATAATAAAAAAAAAACGAATCCTATTCAAATTGTTCGAATCCTGAAGGAGCGTATTTGGCACCGAAATACTCCGTCATACGTCCAACTAATCTTTTGAAATGTTGTCCATGTTTATCATGAGAATTAACTCTTGAACAGTGTAAATAAGTCAGAATGCATGAAATAGCTTTAGACTCCTCCTTTAGAGTAATTGCATTGTTAGCACAGTCTTATTTTGGTATTATTTACATTCTATTAGTTTTTTTATATATTTTGAATTAGCTTTTTTTTATATTTTCAGTTTTCATTTTATAGTTTAATTATAGTTGAACTATTGTTGTGTTTTGTCATTTATGATTTTTTTTAAAAATATATTATGTAGGTTAATTTTAATGCTTAAACTTTTCAGTCGAGTTGCAAAGTCACTCGACTTTCAAAATTTCAGTCAAGTTTTCTATGCGCTTCATGCTTATGTAGAACGTTCCAAATCGGTCACTTATAAGCCCAGTAGGTGTGTGTGTGTGTGTGTGTGTGTGTGGACGTGTTATTTTTTCCACTCTAGCTGGTGTGAACATGATCATGCATTTTTCTTTGTGCATGCATGAGGTTGCCTTTATAAAGATCCCTTTCCACACCACATCGAAGGGCTTTCCACACACATCTGACACATGTCTGTGGTTTTGTCTTTTTCATCCTGTTTTGATATATTCCGGTAGTGGCTTTGAGTTTTAAAGGTGTTCAGACGCTTTGATCAGCTCTCTGGCTTGTAAAGGTCACATTTCCAGCCGTCGTCAGTCACTGTTCTTAATGATTTTGAGCTACTGGATGGATTACGATGTTCTTGTTAAATTTGACCCAAGGATTCCTTTGTGGTGTTTTCTGAGGCAAGCGTCCAAGTAATAGCATTGCTAGGGGCCAATGAAATCAGTTTTATTTTTCCCCCAATTATGTAACACCCCCCCCCCCCCCAATTCTGTTTTGCTTGTTTCATATTCTGTGTTTTCATAAATATTTGTAATCAAAAATGGATTTAATCAATTGAATAAATTGATAAAAATGTAATCAAATGAAAATATAACAGGTCGTTTACAACTAGGGTTGCAAAGGTTGAACATTTTTTGAAAATTTCCAGGATTTTTGGAAGATTTTGGAAAGTTTCTGGAAATTTACCAGAAATGTTCAGCCCCTTTTTTACAACACATTGCATTTTTATTATTATTATAATTTTTTTTTGGCTGCACAACAGATTAATTTACTGTATTAGTAAACATGGATGAAAATAATCTTGTGGTATTCCTTAAAAAATAATGTTTTAATGTTGTAAACTATTATTATTACTTTTAGAAGTGCAATTTACTATACAACAGCCATATACATTTCTGTCATAAACTTCAAACAACTTCAAGTCTTACTTTTTAAATTAGTCATCCATAATTTTCCAAATTCTGCGACATTCCATATTATACTGTACATTTTTATGACTGAATTCCAAATTTTTCACTTTGCAGATATAATAAGGCCCTATATTGCTCATATTTAGAGTTATTTAGAGTGTGTGTGTCGTCCTCCAGACTTGAATGATCCCTCAAATCATGTGGATTGATGGATTGAAAAAATCAAGCATGGTCAAGCATCACAATATTTATTTGATATTTGAATGTCCACTCTTAATCTTGATCTGGGACTTGAGCCCTGTCAGCTTCACAGATGTGCCTCAGTTACTGCAGTGCACCATGGGAAGGGACAGTTTTATGAGCCCATGAAGGAAACCCTCTGAGGTCTTGACTGTTCACCTGCGATGCCTCATAATCTCCAGGTTCACGTCTGAACATAACATTGACATTTAAGTTCATTACTTTGCAGTTCAGTTTCACCTGAGGCATTTTGTGGGACCACAACCAAACCTCTGCCCTTTGACCTTGTAAACGTTTGGAAGGACTTTTAGTGTGCTTTAACAAGGGCATGGTGACTTATATTCCTGATTTGACTGCATTCATGTGAGTTTGTAATGGAAATTTAGCCACAGCCAGACCAAATGGGAAAAATATTGAGATGTACTGTATATCGAATATTGCCAACAATTGGGAAAATATTAGGATAAACATTTTTAGCTATATCGCTCAGCCTTAGTTTGTCTGCAGGTTTTTTTTTGGCTTGATACATCTCTGTTGTAGAAGCTCTAATGCCCAAATCCAGCTTGTTTTAGAGTTTGCATTGAGTTGAAGTGGTTATGAACTGAATTATTTTATTGTTTCATAATGTTTCGTGGTGTGCACTTATAATGTTAGTATGATTTTTTTACATAAAACATTTCATAATTTAGAAATAAAAGGTATTTTTCCTACCCTGATTTTACCCCTCTGAATTTTAGTCATTGCTACTCGATGAATGATTAATCATTACATATCATAAATCACTGGTCTCAGATCAGGCATTAGAATTAACACGGTTACTTACATGTTGTGGCATTACTGTCGAGTCCATATGGTAAAAGTCTGTTTGCAAAGCCTGCGCCAAAATTGCGACTGATTTCCCAAAGAATCCACAGTGAAATGCACCAAATACAAATAAATAAAGCTCAACTGAGACGTTCACATTGTTCAAAATAAATGAGCACATTCCTAGCATTAGCATCCTTTGGAAGGTGATGTTATTTCAAGAGGTCAAGGAAATGTCAAAAGACGTTCGTCAATTTGATTTCTCAGTTCATGACCCCTTTAAATCCCATTCCATCACTGCACTTAAACGGCTCTGATCTAAACAGCGTCATTTATCATTCCATTTGTAACACATCATGTCTTTGTGTGAAGTTGTTTTGGCTGCACAATGCTAATTATTTTTTCAGATTTAATTTACATTTTTGTCCCCAAACTATAGCTAAAGTCTCTACAGAGTGTGTGAACTGGCTTCTTCACTCCAAACATGTTGGAAAAATATGGAAGCTTGTTTCTGCCACTGAATAAAAAAATATTCAGACTTTTTTCTTACAATTCACCCTTCGCCGCGAGTTTGATTGACAGGCGATCTGACCAATCACATCGCCGAATCTGCCATTTTGTCCGACAAAGCAGTCAGGAGAGTTAGTAGATTAACGTCTGTGGTATTGATCTTGGAAAAACGGTGTGTACTGACGTCTTTCCATGGTTGAAACAACATTTCTTTTAGTGTTCATTCATGTTTATTTCGTGCTTATCAATGAACTAGAAGGAAGAGATGATCGGTTCACGAGCAGCTTTAACTGATCACGACACATTAAAGAGCCACAGAACGCTATTTATTGTTAAAATTTCTTTAAAAAAATGACCATTTCAAAGTTTAGACTTTGTTTCATATCAAAAGTAACTTGCTCTGTCGTGTCTATCGGCGTGTTGTCAGTGTCCTCTTTGCTCCGCCATGTATTTTCTCTACGTGAGAACGTGTGTGTGTGTGTGTGTGTGGTGTGAGAGCGCCATGGCTTATCGGACATAGCAACAGTAACTAAAGGGGGCGGGTCTTTGCGAACGGTCAATGTTATGAATCAGTGAGTCGATTCAGCGGTTTGGATCGCCAAAGTCACATGATTTCAGCAGTTTGACACGCGATTCGAATCATGATTCGACTCACTGATTCATAACGCTTCGAAGCTTCATGATGCCGTGTTTTGAAATCGGTCATCACTATATAAGACGTTATTTAGGTTTTTTTTGCACACAAAAACTATTCTCGTCGATTCATTTTTGGGTGAACTAACCCTTTAAGTCTAGTCCCTGACTAAAATGCATAAAATGCTGTTTTAACTGAAAGAAACTTGCACTGACATGTATTAAATTAAGTCAATTCCATTGTTTTGTCTCAGGATCATAGACTGTAAAAAAATATGGATGTAGTGTCCGTGACGTCACCCATAGGATTCTGAAGAGCAGTTTTGAAGAGTAAAGTATGATCAAGCTGGCCGTCGCCATCTTGGCAGCATCACTCCCGGATAACAGAAAATGGGCAAAAAGGCGGGATGTGGGCGGAGCTAAGGTGACGTGATGACTAACAGACAGCAGATAAACGGCAATCAACCTGTCACTCAAAGTGGCCACGTCCTTAATTATGCATAACTTTAAGGCTTTATATAATGTAAACGAATGAGTTATAAAAAAAATTCACCCCCTCACAGTCGTCATGAAGGGCAAAATTAGCCGTATAGACCAAAACCCCAATTTGTCCCACACTGTAAACATGTGTTCTTCTGCTGTAAAGTTGGACATTTTAACATGAGCTCAATGAGATTCTGCTCCTTCTGGAGTCTGTCTCTAGTGGCCAGTCCATGAACTGCAGTTTAAATCACTTCCGTATCGGCTTCAAGAGAAACTGCGGAAACTAAGAAACTTTGTTTTTTTTCTAAGGCATATTTATAAAAGCTACTTAAATGTCATAATTGAACTAAGGCCTAATCCTGGCTTAATCTAAGCCCTGTCTGTGAAACCAGGCAGAATTGTGAGATATAAAGTCAGAATTGCAAAACAAAAAGTCCCAAGGTTTTTTTCTCAATTGCAAGTTTAAAGTTCGCAATTCAGATTTGAATAGTCAGCAATTGTTTTTTTTTATCCAGTCGTGGAAACAAGCTTCCATAGAAATCCAGCCATTAATGATCAGATTAGAAAACCAGGATGAAACTCACATAATCAGAATTGTCTGTGAGACCTCGGCCTTTGCACTTTCCGTGGATGTGTGCGTTTGCTTTTATTGCACTGACGGATAGTGCAATGACCTTACACAAACGATCACACGGACACGTGAACTATTGATCAGTGTGTAGGATCTCTGGGAAGTTTCCCGGTTACAGCGGTGTGGAGCTGAGGAATGCAGGACTGGTGATGTCTTGAGTGGACGTGGAGGTTATTAGCAGCAGAAGATTTGGCCCAAGTGTCCTAGTGAAGTGCTTCTGTGTTTTAATCACTGTCTGTACAAAACCCAAAAACCTTTGTGTGTTTTCCACAGCAGGAGGACGTTCATAAATCAGAGGACAGTGTTTAGCCGTTTCTGACCTCTGGTGACCTGAATGCAGTCAGTGTGTGCTTCACCAGCACTGTTGTTTCAGCTGTGTGTGTGTGTTTGAGCGTGTGTGTGTGTGTGTAGTTGGTAGCGCATGTCTCAGTGCTTTTGTGTGAGTGGACACAGTTGGCTGCGGTCAGATTGGTTGGATTGTGGCCAGACTACTGAGGGCCTGGAAGGAGACGCTTTCTTTGATGTTCTCAGGTTGCTCTGGTTTTGCCAAGGAGAGTGAGGGTGCAGTATGTTAATGTGCTAATTTAAGCTCTGCAAAATGGACCAGATATGTAGTATTTAATAGTGGAAAGATGGTAATATTTGATATTCTTGATGCTGCTCTACTGCACTCCATTATACGCCGCTCTGATTGTTGTTAGCATCACAAAATGTTTACATTTTTTTTGGTTTGCCGTACCGGTCTAACAGCGCTCGTCAATGTCAAAATGACTGAGACGGCCAATCAAATCAAAGAAGGCGGGGCTTACTGTTCACAGAAGATGAGCATCGACACAACACTTTTAGAGTGTTTAGTAGAGCCCGACAGTTATGGGTTTTTGGGGACAGATACCGATATTAGGGAGTAAAAAATGCAGGTACCGATAGATCGGCCGATATTCTTTATGTGTGTATTAGTTTCACAAATGGTACTGTATATACATAATATACATACATTGTACATAAATACAACAGAACATACAACATACAAATTAAAAATGTCAGGTTTTTCATAGGTCTAAACTAGATTTTCAGGTACAGAAATAGTAATCAAATGTAAGATATCAGTCTTCACTGTATAAATATAGATTAATCATTATTAAAGTTATTCAGTCTTTTATGAGAAACCGCTTCCCTGTGTTTTTCTGTGTTTCCACTGTTATACGATAGGGGGCGCTATTACAAATCTCCCGAAGGAGTGCAGAATCTCGTGATCAAAACACAGGCGAAGAAGACGCAAAAACGAGCAATCTCATATAAGAAGATGCATTTGTAAAATACGCAATCATCAACATTAAACAACATCAAAATCAAAACGGCTATGATATTGAATGAAATGTTGACCCAGGACGGTTGAAGCTTTGAGGTGTTGATGGACTCAATCTGTTACTCCATCTGCGGTTTATCACCAATATGAACCCCATCTGTATGTAAGTTAGTCTTTGTTAAAAACGCGATTTTCTCAGCTTTTTTCTCAAGATTTAGCTTTTTTTCATGAAACGTACCCACATTCAAGTGTTAGCTAGAATAAAACAGAGCTTCTATTCTTTCTTTTGATATATTGCATTTGCAGATATTCATACAACAAGATATTCTGTAGGCCATGAAACTTAAACGTTGGCGGTGACTGGCAAATTTCATGTTTACGTTCACTTAAAGGGTTAGTTCACCCAAAAATGAAAATTCTGTCATTAATTACTTACCCTCATGTCGTTCGACACCCGTAAGACCTCCGTTCATCTTCAGAACACAAATGAAGATATTTTAGTGTAAATCTGATGGCTCTGAAAGGCCTCCATTGGCACAATGCACTTTACACTCTCAAGACCCTTAAAAGGCTCTAAAGACGTCGTTACAAAGTCCATCTCACTACAGTGGCTCTACAATAACTTTATGAATCGGCGACAATAGTTTTTGTGCGCAAAAAACCCCTAAATAACGACTTATATAGTGATGACGATTTCAAAACACGGCATCATGAAGCTTTGAAGCGTCATGAATCAGTGAGTCGAATCAGCGGTTTGAATCGCCAAATTTTAGCAGTTTGACACGCGATCCGAATCATGATTCGACTCATTGATTCATAACGCTTCGAAGCTTCATGAGGCCGTGTTTTGAAATCGTCATCACTATATAAGTCGTTATTTAGGTTTTTTTTGCGCACAAAAACTATTATCGCCGATTTATAAAGTTATTTTAGAACCACTGTAGTGAGATGGACTTTGTAACGACGTCTTTAGTATCTTTTAAGGGTCTTGAGAGTGTAAAGTGCATTGTGCCAATGGAGGCCTTTCAGAGCCATCAGATTTCAACTAAAATATCTTAATTTGTGTTCCGAAGATGAACGGAGGTCTTACGGGTGTCCAACGACATGAGGGTAAGAAATTAATGACAGAATTTTCATTTTTGGGTGAACTAACCCTTTAAGACACGATGATACTCGACAAGAGTGTGAATATTATTAGCGCGCTGTGAGACGCGTGGACATGCTTGGGCGCACGCTCACATCGGTGGCATATCTGCGTCATATATACGCCAATGCCAATATATCTGTGCCGCTCATATCGGCCGATAAAATATCTAGGGCTCTAGTGTTTAGTAAGATGTACGTAGCTAAACATGTAACATTTGACAACTGTTTTACGGTAGAAATGTTCAGTGACCGACAGTTACATACAGTGAGGCAAACAACTCAACCTTTTGATAAAATGTCATAGTTTTGAACAGAAAATATGCTATTATTTACATGAATTATGTAATTCATAACTGAATGTGACATGAATGTGTGTTTTTACATATTAGACATACGAATAAGAGTGAATGTGTGCATATTTTAAAATAAAGTATAGGTTTAATTGATTACTTCATAACTATTATAGACTTGGAACATTTACCATTCTTATTTTTTTATGATCTGCATTGTAGTGAGAACTATTGGAGTTCATATGTGAGTTCATATTGAAATCTCTTTTTATTTTTGTTTTATTGCAAGTTTTTGTCTTAGCTTAGTGATGCACTGAATGTAATTGTTTAATTCAATTCAATTCAAATTGATTTGTATAGCGCTTTTCACAATACACATTGTTTCAAAGCAGCTTTACAGAAAGTGCAATTCATAAATGTACATTGAAAAATGTTAGAAAGAGAATGTTCCCCAGAATGAAAAAGTTACTAAAACACTGAAATCTGAAATAAATGTATTTTATTTAATAATCAATTATTTATTTTCATTTAATTATTTAATTATCAATTAATTAATCAGCACTCAAATAAAAAGTTTAAATTGCACATACGGCAGTTTTTATATAATCAATTTTATTTTTGAAATATTAACATTTAGGGTGTGTTTTCACACTTGGCATGTTGGGTTTTATTTCATTGAATATCCCTGTGCGATTGCTCTGTTAGTGCGGTTCATTTGAATAAGTGTGAACGCTGCCATCCGAACTAAACAAGCGGACCGAGATGCTGAAAAGATGGATCTCGCTCCGCTTCCAAACGAACTCTGGTGTGGTACAAATGAAACACGAACGCAACATGGACCAAAGACATCTAAACAAACCAAAAACAGGACATGATGTCACAAGATGCGAATGCTCAAGCACACCTGTTTTGTCCTGATGTTGCCCATCACAGTTCGGTACAGGCGTCAGAATCGCGTCTCCTCGCAGCAGATCTTGGTTTGTGTGTGTGACGGAGGGATTCCTGCCACTGTTTTGACTCCTTTACACATTTTATAAGCTCTTCACGAGTTTTCAGCTGGTCAAAATACCATCATATGTAGCTACACACACACAATGAGAGCATTTAGCCCCGCACACAGCATTCATTTGGATGTTCGGTAAGTTGTGTTGCGAAATGTATGTAATAAAAGGCGACCAATTAGGTTGTGAATGTATCCCTATGCATTTAGGTTCGGTGATAATGCCAATGCGAAGCGGACCATGACTGTTTTTTTGTTTTGTTTTTTACTCCAGACCAAACAAACCAAGCGAGCTGAACATACCCTTAAAAACCTCTTAACTGTCACCGTCCCACAGGTGGGACGCCTGGTGCTCTTTTTTTGATCGCCTTTTTTTCATATAATATATTTAAGTAATTATCACAAATTAGGTATCATTTGAAAGCTTACAAACTCAAAATTCATCCTGTGAAAACCGTTTTGAAATCGGACATTGTGTTGCCATGGAAACGTTACTCTAAATTATTCTAGTGGGCTCCTCCCCTAGTGGGCGCGGTCATGTTTCATATTACAACAATTATTTTAACTACTTTATATTCAAAATCTTTTCCAATCTTGACAAAACGCATATTGTCGGAAAGGTCTGAGTCTCAAGGGTCCATATTTGGTGACTGTTTTGTGATGGAAGTAATATTTGGACAGAAATTTACAGGAAAATGCATCAAAACAACAATAAATGGACACCCAGTGGCTATTTTTGGTACAGCACCCTAAACAAAATCTCATGGGGACTTCAATTTTTGTGATATCAACTTCAAATTTGGAACACAAATTGGTTAGACATATGGCTTTGATTTTATAGTAATTTTAGAGTAAATTCTTTTTTGTAAAATATATATTTTATATGAAATAAAAAATATTTAGTACAGTATTTTTCATTTACAGTAAATTTAAACTTCCATAACTATTTCATACTTTCATATTTTGAATTGCTTTCACTTCAGCAATAATCTGCAGAATGTCGTCTTTAAAACGAGACCAAACTTTGGTCTATATTCCAAAGCATTCTTGAATTACAGCCCTTAAGTTTGGATAGTGCATTCTCAAAAAGGGGGGTGACAGTTAAAGGGTTAAAGAGTGGCTCTAATAAAAATATTGTTTGATGGATGGAGAATAGCGGTGACATGCTGACATGGTGGTTTGTGTGAAATCCACTGCTTCTCTTGTCATCTAGCATCGTCTAATTCTCGTCTAAACTCAAGAAATCTTCTCAGAATAGTTGAGATTCCAGGTCAGCCTGTGGACAGGATATTAATTTCCCTTCACGCATTCTTCAAGCACATTTACTCAGGAGTCTCATATCTTTGTTTTTCATGCGAGAGCTGAAACCTGAAGCCTGAATCTCTCTGGTCCGTTCGGACTGAGCTCTAATCATCTCTGGGCCTCTTTATGGGGGATCAGATCGGCCGTTTTGTGAAATATTAAGCAGGCTGGGAGAACCAAACTATTTGAAACGCCCGGTTTTCTTGCTTCCTTTCCCAGCAGTGTTTTGTCAAAAGCATCAGGGGTGGTCAGTAGGAATGTGCGATATGAATACGATAATATCGCAGTTGTTGTTTTAATGATGTGGAAGTTGACATTATAAAGTTTGTCACTCGTTCTGCTAAAAAACAAACAAAACTGCCTTGAGAGAGAGCATACTTTCACTACATGATTTAGCCTAGTAAATGCAGTTAAAATGACCCCAAAATGCATTATATGAGGGAAAATATGCCCCTTTTTGTCTTTATATTTCTATCCACCAGTTTCACAGACAAGGCTCAAGTCTAGTCCCAGACTAAAATGCACTGGCATATTTTAAAATATGTCAGTGCCATTGTTTTGTCTCAATATGCACACTAGTTTTAATCTTAGGCACATTAATAAAAGCTACTTCAGGGTTTCCGCGGGGTCTTAAAAAGTCTAAAAAAGTCTAGAATTTCAAAATCAAAATTTTAGGCCTTAAAAAGTCTTAAATTCGCTTAAGTATTCTGTTTTAGGTCTTAAATAATTTTAAACAGGTCTTAAATTTCCTATGTCCATGTAACGCTACCTCTAATGCTCATTGAAATCCTGCAGCACTTTAGAAGTTTTATTTTTATTTTTTATTCCGTGGTAGTTCTTTCTTTCGCTAGTCCAAATATAATTTGCTGTATTACGACTACAAATGAGACCAACATGCAGCTCATATTGCAGCCAATCAGCTTTCGTGTTATTGGAGACTCTCTTTCATATTTTACCACAGACACATAAAACAAATTTTATTCTTCAGCTAATAGTCCTCCAGTTGTTCGTGTTTCTGCGATTATTAAATATAATGAAAAATCAACATGCATTTTTTGAGATCCTGCATTATTTGTAAACCAAAATAAACAAGATTTATGTATTCATTTTATTATATTGTCATGTGTGGCTATTGTGCATCTAACATAATACATAATATGGTAAATGTGGTGTCCTAATTATGAAAAAAATGCAAATGCTAATTTCTGGAAATTACCACCACAAAATCATTTCACAGTCATTTTGATCTCAAAAATCACAAAAAAAAGTGGCGAAATCCTGGTGGGATTAAGCTATGAGGAAGAGCAAGTTTATCGATTTGTTCAATTTGAATAAATTGATTTACTTTTCAAGTAAATTTGTGACTGCATTGCCTTTATAGGTCTTAAATTTAATTCATAATGGTCTTAAAAAGGTCTCAAAAAGTCTTAAATTTGACTTGGTGAAACCTAAAGAAACCCTGTACTTAAATGTCCTAATTAAACTAAATCCTGGCTTAATCTAAGCCCTGTCTGTGAAACCAGGCCTATATGATATACTTAAGCAATATCACACAAGCAGGTATGCGGTTTTTCCTGAATATCTGCACGGTTGCAAATGTGATATTGATTTTATTCATCAATAAACAAAAAGTTAATATTGTGAGCTACATTTTAGACAAAATATTGTAATATTTGGCCAACCAAAATAGCTCCAAACCAAGCAACCAACAAACAGTATGGATCAAATCTGATGCATATGGTATAGTACTAGCGTAATTTAGTTACATTTAGCAAACCATTTTAAGATAATTATGTGGATTCTGCTGGTTGACATGAAAGTGTGTTTGACCGCAGCCTTGATCTTACCCAAGATATTTCAGGACCTGAATGGTTTTTCTTTACACCTGACCATTCCTTGTTATTCTGACCACTGATCCAAGGATAATAAAGAGAAAGCCTCTTGGAAAATTCCACCCATGATTCCCAAAATTCCACCCAGCTGTGGCCTTTCACGTCCTGCTGTACCTGTATCTCGTCTGCGTCAGAGTGGTTTTCAGGGACGCCGTCTCGGAGACCGTTTGTTGATAGACGCGGACACAGACAGGGAGACACAGGTGTGTGTGAGAAAACACACTATTAGTTCAGATGACCTGAGAGACCAATGAGGACCACAGGTGAGAGACCGCTGGACCAGCCTTTCCATAATGCCCTACTTACATTGACCATCCAGTGCCTAGACTAGAGATTGATCTGTGTTGGTGAGAAAAATTGTCTTCATATGTCTTTAACCCTAACCCTTAATCCAAGACTGTATGATAACTAATTTTTCTTTTACATTTTTGACATTATTATCATGACAACTCAGTACAATTTCCTCCCAAATACTCATTACCATAATGCATCCAAATATTTTAGTTTTTTGCATTCAAACAAAGACAATTTGGGAGGAAAATGTGCTTAATTATTATACAAAATGTCCTAAAATAGGCTTTATTTTGTGCTTGCTTCATACTTTTGGCAGACTAAGCTTGTGTTTTATGGATATACATGCAAAAACACTGCTAGTAGTTTTGTACAATATGCCTGTGCACAATATGCAACTTTTGGCTGACTTTTCTGAAGTGAATCGGAGACTCAATGCGCTTCCATTTCTAGTAAACCGGAAGTAATTCGGCATTTAGATTTATACATACATTTGAAAAAGACCAAATAACCTAGGGATGCAACAATACAGTTAGTCCACGGTTTAATACATACCTCGGTTTTTAACCACGTTTTTCGGTTCGGTTCTGATGGCTTGTCACATCAGTTTTTTGTTATTTTATTCTTAGGCGACAGAAACAGCAAGAGGTTAAGGAGAAAATTACATTTTTTTTATTGCAATACTCTTTCTTTATTTTACTTAAAAGAATTGAAAACCCTTACTTAAACTTAAAACTTTACTTAAAAAAAAAAAACCTTGTACACATTCCTAGTGTATTGTAAAAAATTAAATAAATAAATATAAAGATTTACACTGGCAGCTCAGAGCTGTACAGCAGCATTTAAGTATGAAATTGAATGAATAAATGTAAAAATAAAACACTACATAGACTTCACTATAAAATATACATTGATTCTTATTAAAGCTAATGTATTAGTTTTTCAGTCAAGAGCAGTGAGTGATTTTCTCTTTGTCTTTTGTTGTTGTATTAACATTAAAGGGATTGTTCACTCAAAAATTAAAATTCTGTCATTGAGAAATGAATACAGGTTTGGAACAATATTAGAGTGAGTAAATAATGACAATTTTAGAGGTGAACTGTCCCTTTAAGGACAGCGTGTTCACAATAGGCTGCGCTGCTGTCAATTAAAGACCTGTGTGACTCTAATATACAGACATATGCGATTTAACTTTCACTTTAGACATAACCGACTGTGTTTATGTTAACCTTGTGTGTATTTGACAGTATTAGCGCAGTAAGACGACTACTTAGTTCAGTATTCACGTGTTTGACAGGCGGGTTAAAACCGTGCACGCGAATGAGCCGGCAAGGCTTTAAAACGCATGCAAATAATGAACTTTCTTGATTGTGAATTAGGGCTGCAACGACGTGCGTGAAATGCGTCGACGCGTCGGCGGCACAATATTTACGTTCTAGAATGGAACAGAAGATCTAGAATAATGGCAGCTTCTGCTCCCGGGCATAGTGAAAATTATCATTTATCATATAAAGCCAGACCGCGACATTCAAAAGTGTGGGAGTACTTTAAACAGAAGCTGAATAAAACTGTGCTTTGTTCGCTCTGTAACGCCGGTTTCACACTGCGCGCGGTGGCAGAGCAGGAGCTGTGTGTGTGTGTGGAGAGCGGGAGCTTTCACACTGCCAATCAGTGTTGCCAAGTCCGCTTTTTTCCGCGGAATTGGGCTACTTCTACACTGTTGCCGCGGGCTGTGTCTCATGTCCGCGGGTTGAAGCAAAAAAACACACATATTCAACCCCCCGAACGCGATGTTTACCAGAGAACCTCCCCGAAACGCGATTGGGCTTGTTCTGGGCTTGTTTTGAGTAACGAATGGGTGGGTTTTGTTGTGTAAACCTGGCAACCCTTCCAGTGTTCTCTCGCGCAGCTGAACCGTGGCGCGTGTATTGCAACAGACGGTCACATTTTCCGGGGTTCTTCTCCGACCCCAGTACGTCTCGTGCTTTTATTTATTATGGGCTGCATATATCTCCTGTTAATGCGACCTGGTTCCCCTCTGTCCCAAACACATGTGCATAAAACATGCTGTATATAGGTAGTTTACATGATTAAAGTAACATTAAAGTTAAGATATGCGCCTCTAGCTTTAATCATTTAAATGTGTCTTTGAAGTTTGGGCAAAAACTTCTGGCAGCTTTAGTCGTTGTTTATGCACAAGTATCTTCAAAATAGACGACTAGTTATACTATATTAAAACTATGCTGAAAGCTCCTGTATGTGAACCTTTTGCAGATAAATACAAGTGCATTTTCGTTTACTATTGACACAAATCAATAAGTATATCATACTCAACTACTAGCCTATAGTAAACAACTTTTCCTAATTAGGCCTACTCTGTATACATTTTATGATGAATAGTATCATTATATATAATGTTTAAAAAGCTTCTTGTGTTCATATATTTCATTATAAAATGGCATACTATGTACACTACCCTTCCTGAAATACAATTAATATTGTCATCATTCATTGATTTCATGTTAAAATAATATACAAATTCACTACCCTCTTTGAAATACAATAATCAGTAAAAAAGAATCATAAGATTAATCTGGAAAATAATCGTTAGATTAGTCGACTAATCGAAAAAATAATCGTTAGATTAGTCGACAGAAAAAATAATCGTTAGTTGCAGCTCTATTGTGAATATCTATAGTGTCCCGTGAGTATAACTCTAACACTAACGTGTGATGTTAATGTATGTCGTGTTGTTCAGTATTGGGATGGAGGCAAATTATAGAATTTGTAGAAAAATAATTGATTCAATGCAAAACCGATTCAAAAAAGCGCAATTCACAAGCGCGTATTGAACCGTGAATGCCGTACCGAACGGTTCAGTATTATATTGAGAATTGTGGCATCCCTAAAATAACCCATGCAATGTGGCGCTTATTTTGCTTGTGATTTGATGCCACTAACCTGTCAAACTTTGGCAAATCTAGTGATGCATGCAGCCTAGTCCCATTGGACCATGCGCAATAATATGCACCGACGGCCAATGAATGACTAGGAGAGAGAGAGTGAAAGAATAAAAAGGAAAGGTGAGAGGTTGAAAGCGAGTTTGCCAAGGTCTTGTAAACAGCCGTTGTCAGTACGGCCCTGACTCATGTCCATTCCCATGGAGCTGTTATTCTGCATGTCTGGTAATGTGAGAGCTGGGCTGGGACACGTGAGGACACACCTGAACTCCCAAACCTCAAAGACACTGTGTGTGTGTGTGTGTGTGTGTGTGTGTGTGTGTGTGCGGTTACAGCAACGCCCAGCTAATAGCTGCCTCTTGGGTGTTCAGAGGCTTCTGGTTCTCGAGCAGGTACTCCTGAAATGATTTCTTTGTGTATTTTTAAACTTTATTTACTTGGAGCTCAGTCTGGCCGGAGTGAACCATGCAATGGTAGAGATTCTTCTATGCCATTTATACTGCGGTATCCAAAAAGTAAAAAAATCTGACACTAAGCAGAAACTACCCTTGTCTACTCTACAAACTGTGTGTCAGTGTAGACGGCTTCATTGAATGAAACTGATGTCGTTGTGATGATGCATTGGTGTAAATTAGGGCTGTCACTTTACGTTCGAAAATCGATTGCACAATCGTTCGGACCAACCAACACAAGTTTCGAAAACAAAAATAGGGAATCAATTTTAACCAAATATGTACACTACTCAATTTAAACGAATTAAAACAAATAAAAGATGGATGTAACAACTCACAAACAAGCAGAAAAATAAAATAAAGAATTTCAAAAGTGCAGTAGGCGTTGCGAAAGCTAAAAAGAAGATTCACACCAATTTTACGCTCCTATATTTTCAATCGGTTTCAATCGGCTGCTGCTGGTGTTCTGCCAAAAAAATGGAGGACAACGGCGATCAACCTGGGCGACATGAGAGACGAGTGACAACCCCTAATAACTTGAGGAGTTCGATATGGAAGCACTTCGGGTTTTGGACTGTAGATCAAAAATGAAGAAGGACAAAGTGGTATGCAAACTGTGAGATCGCGAGTTTCCATTTCACAGCAGCACTTCAACTATGAGGGGGCAGCTTCATCATCCAGATCAGTGTTATGTAGCGTTCACACCGGACGCGAATGATGCGAATAATTCGCGTGAAGTTGGACGCTTGAACATTTTGGGCCCTATTTTAACGATCTGAAACGCAAGTGTCAAAGCGCGAACCGCAAGTAACTTTGTGGGCGGGTCTCGGCGCTCTTGCTATTTTCCCGGCGGGATAAATGGCTCTTGCGCCCGGCGCAAATCTAAAATGGGTTGGTCTGAAGTAGCTTCATTATTCATAGGTGTGGTTTGGGCGTAACGTGAATAAACCAATCCGAGCGTCATCAAACATTCCCTTTAAAAGTAGGTGCGCAAGTTCCATTATGGATTGCTATTATTATGGCGTATTTACCAGGCGCACGCCAGGAGCGGTTCACAGCCGAGGAGACTGATGTTCTTGTAAGAGCAGTGAAAGACAGAGAAGTGAAGTTGTAATGTTGTACATTATGGTAAAGGTGATTTCACAGTCTTTTTTTTTTTTCAGTCTTTCAGTTTTTTCAGTTTTTCAGTCGATTTTTTTTCCTGGTTCTTGACGGACAAACCAATTTGTCAGATGTCCTTATATACATATATGTCTTGCCACTATTGGGCAAACAGGTCTTATCCTTAATTATTACAATTAGCCTGAATCATTTGTAAGCTAGATTTATGCCTATTTTTTCACATCTTCGTGGCACACCACAATGATTTCCGTCATCTCATGTGTTAATATTTTTTTAGTGTAACAATTTATGATTTGCAAAAATAACTGTTGCATCTGTGTAGATTACATGAGCAAAGTGTATGCGCGTTGTGCACGCTATACATTATGGTCAAGCATGCGCCCTTAAAATAGCATAATGAACAACGCGCAACGCGCCACTGACTTTAGACTAGGTTTTTTCTGGTCAGTGGCGCAATTGTTTAATGGAACAGCAAAATAGCACCAGGGATTGTTTGCGCCGGAACACGCCTCCTTTTTTGCGCTGAATCGCCCAGGGAGCGCAAGTTCATTCACTAGTTTAGCGACGTGCTTCTGTGGAGGGAAAAGCGCGCTTTGCGCGGGTGCAAAATAGGAATGACACATGCGTCGGTGTACAAAGTCAATTGCGCTGGGTGCAAGATAGGGCCCTTTGAGTTTACTCGCTTCATTTGCGTGTAAAATTCACTTCACATCAGACGTGAATTCGCCTCATGGGCGGGGCTTCTGCCAGCCGGCTCGTCTCGTTGAGAAATGGCTGACATGGGCTGTGTTTACACTTATATTTTGTTAAAATTCTACTGTTAATGTGTGACAACTTAGTTTTAAGACTTTTTCAGGCAATAAAGTAGTTGTTTAAAGCTCAAATCTATGGTTTATTTATAAAAAGAGTGCCTATTTGAACATTTTATCTGGCGTTTTCGGAGCTGTGAGCTCTAGCGGCGCTTAGCGCTCGTTAACCCTGGCGAGAGCAGCCTTTCCTCGGCCAGTCCTTCAGACAGTTTGGCTGTTTTTCCAGCTTTTATGTAGGTGTAGTTTGGCATTTCTAATGGTAAACACAGCCATGTTGAAGCCTGCAGTGATGTTGTTCATTGATGTTATGGCAGTCCACTCTGCTTATTGTTTTTCGAGAATGTTGCACTCCTGTTCGTCATTGTGCATGAAACCTCACGCCAATAAATCATCAGATGTATTACTGACTTATGCGTCTCAAGCGTCCTCTTTACATTCATCCTAATGCCTGTTATTTGTCCGTGGATTGGCCTATATTTGGCGTTGAAAATGGAAACGTCTTTAGACATGGAAAATCGATTTCAATCAATGAACACTTAGGTCTCAAATCACAAAAGTGACAGCTGAAGTGTAAATGCAGGTTGCAGAGTCACAGCACAGCTGACCTGGGCATATGAATATCTAATGATTTTACATCTACACCTTTATTTCCATAGCGCTTTACACAATACAGATTGTTTCAAAGCAGCTTTACAGTGATAACAGGAAACATGCACGAGTTCATTTCTGCTGTACAGTGTCATTGTTAGAAAAACGTTAGTTCAGTGTTGATTCAGGTCCGTTGTAAAGATCATCAATTATTACATTAGTTCATCTATAAAGCAGTTCTGCGGAAAACAGTGATGTCGCCGCCCAGCTCAGTTCATTTCTCATCCAATAGTGTCAGTGCAGTCAATAATATTGTTGAACATTAAGTGTCCCCGACTAAGCAAGCCAGAGGTGATGTGGCTTATTCAATCAGAATGTAGTGTTTGAACTAGTTATAGTTATTTCACTTGTTTCATAACATGAATGCATTGATGACTATCATTCGTTAGATATTAAATAATGTGATCTTTTCCTTTGAGTCCATCTAGTGCCAAACATTATGAAGCTCCTTATTTGTGAAGTATTTAAATATTACCATCCATGTTTATTGTTATTTTTTTAGCCCACCTTTATTATTATGGAGGACAAAACCTGATAATAAATAATAAACAATAAATAATTAAATGTGCAAATTAATGCATACATAAATGCATAAATCCACATTTTCCTGCATAAATAAATAAATAAATATATATATATATATATATATATATATATATATATATATATATATATATATATATATATATATATATATATATATATATATATATATATATATATATATATATATATATATATATATATATATATATATATATATATATATATATAATTAAATGTGTGTTCAATTTAGCATTTCCTTTAAACCCCCCAAACATTCGTTTTATTTATTTATCTCCACCTACATTTAATTATTTATATATTTATTTATGCAGGAATATGTGGATTTATTTATTTATTTGTTTATTTATTTAATGTTTTTGCAGGCTTCGTCCTCCATATATTATGACAATTTCCTTTCTATTTCTGATAATTAGAATTAAATGGGCTGTTATTTATTATTATTATTTTTTTATTATTTAATCAGTTTTTATTTATTTGCCCACTTATTTGGTTTTCTTACAACCATTTTCTATTCTTTTTTAGAAAAGGCATTTTTACTACTGTATCTGTATGACTTCTGTGTAAACGGCCTCATATTGTGACAGATTCGTGACGTATTGATGTAAACGTTATATGTTCAGATGTTATTGCCAGCCTCACATCAGAAGGTTTTTGGAAGTTTGGGAACGTGACGTCTGAGCAGGAAATTCCTCATGTCATGAGCCTTTTTTAATCTGATTACATTCTGTAAAATGAGTTATTGCTGGGAAGAAATCTGGCAGGTATACCGTCACACCCCAAGACTAAATCAACAGCAGCAGTGCAGAGATAATGACAGGATTCACTACAACACATTAACATGCCACAGCATTCAATTTCCCTTACATAATGATCACAGATCTCATTTCAAAACTCTTCTGTTTATGCTGGACTGAGTGATGTCAGAGTCAAACAACAGGTCAGGTCTATTCAGGGGTTTTGCCTCATCCAGTCAAGCTTTTTTGGGGATTAAATGAGCTAAACATTTTTATTCACTGAAATCTCTTCCTGTCTAATATAACCGGTCAAAAGTTTGGAAACATTACTATTTGATCAAAAATGTGGAAAAAACTGTAATATTGTGAAATATTATTGCAATTTAAAATAATGGTTTTCTATTTCAATATACTTTAAAATATAATTTATTTCTTTGAAGCAAAGCTGAATTTTCAGCATCAGTCTTCAGTGTCACATGATCCTTCAGAAATCATTCTAATATGATGATATTTATTTATACATTTTGGATAAACTGTAATAATTTTTCATGATTAATTGATGAATAAAAAGTTAAAAAGCATTTATTCAAAATGCTATTTTTTTCTAACAATATAAATCTTTACTATCACTTTATTTTTTTTTTAATCAATTTAACACATCCTTTACGAATAAAAGTATGAATTTCTTTCAAAATAAGAAGGAAAAATAAATTACTGACCCTAATATTTTGAACGGTAGTGTATATATTGTTACAAAAGATTTCTATTTTAAATAAATGCTGTTATTTTAAACTATTACAGTTGATAAAAAAATTATATTAAATCATATCAGAATGATTTCTGAAGGATCATGTGACACTAAAGACTGGATATAAATTTAGCTTTGCATCACAGAAATAAATGACATTTTTAGATGTATTAAAAAAGAAAATCGTTATTTTAAATTGTAAAAATATTTCACAATATTTCAATTTTTTTCATTTTTTTTAATCAAATAAATGCAATGAGCAGAAGAGACTTCTTTCAAAGACATACAAAATAGTACTGTTTCCAAACTGTGTAATATTTAAAATATAAAATATGTGATAATTCGTCTTCCTGATTGCTTTTACTTTCATTCCCAGCTGGTCCTTTGCCATCCAGAGCTCTGGCTAGTAAAACACGTCTCTTTTCCCCTATTTCTCCTCCCAAGATCCCGAGTGTAGCGTGCCGGTGTCCATGACCTTGGGATACGTCTGTGAAACACGAGAATAAAAGAAAAGGAGTACAAAAGAAAGCTAAACAAATAAGGCCACCTCATATTTGGCAGAGAGCGGGAGTGATGTCATTCCCTGATCAGGATTACACGGATATCTCGGCTCTGCCGTAGGAGGTTGAACTGTAAAACATTTCGCGGTTGTTTAGGGAAACGGGAATGTCACTTTATCAGTGTGTTGGAGTGACTCCTGCACGTTTATGCAGAATCAGCAGACTTTTTCTGTGCTGATTTTCAGGGAGAATCCGGTTTGCGAAACCCTGGATGTGTATACAAAAGAATGGTTAAAGGATTCATTGAGAAAAGAATCGCTCAATTCCCAAGCTTGGACCCCATGAAGTGCCCGTCGTGAGTGTGTGTATGTTTCAGCTCTGAGTGGGTTCTTCTGTCTCACACAGTTTTGTGTGTCGATGAATAGACAGAGGCCAGGCTGAACTACTGACCCCTCGTCATTGTCCTCATAGAGTTGTGGGGGGTTAATAGTTCCTCTGATTCTCATTCACCGCCTGCGAACGCTCATCCTGATGTGGCGGGACGTGGGAGACTGTAATATTATAGATCAGACACATTGCAAAACTGAATGCGTACAATACACAGTACCGTTGAAAAGTTTAGGCTCAGTTCATTTTTATAAAAGAAATTCATATTTTTTATTCAGCAAGGACGTCGTATGTATGTTACATGTATGTTTTTCAGAATCGCACGCACGCACGCACGCACGCACGCACGCACGCACGCACGCACGCACGCACGCACGCACACACACACACACACACACACACACACACTACCCCTAAACCTACCCATCATAGGAAACATTAAGGAATTTGCCTTGGTAAAGCTGCCAAGACAAATAATAAGAAGGCTTATTTTTTATTATATTTATTTAAAAAAAAAAAAAAATACAAAAATTTGTAAAATTATACATTAAATACAATTATTTCAAATAAATGCAGTTCTTTTGAAGAACTAAATAACGGTTACATCACCTGCCCACCACGGCACCGCCCCCACCGTCGTTTAGATTTTTATAGTAAAAAAATAATTTAGTCCAGTTAGAGAATTAAAAACTGAACGTGTCTGACTAAAACGGCGTGAGCCGAACGAGAGTCACAGCACAAACACAGCAGGAGTCAGATTTCATTCATCACAAGAGCGAAGAGCTGACAGACCAGATGATCACGGAAGATGTGGTTTCAAAGCTAAATGTAAAATCGCCTATTTAAGGGAGTTTGTCATTGTACTGTTTTGTTGTTGTGTTTTTCTTTAAGAATAATAGGCTAATGAACCCACAGTTTAAGCAACCCGTCCCCGAATTGGCGCTGATTCTAAACCGAAAGTAAAATGACCACGGCCTCAGTCATTCAAGGTGCGTGTCCAGTCTGGCGCGTTTTCAGCTCATGTCTATGGAAGCAATTTAATAGGAATTGATTGGAAACACTCGCTTTGCTCCGCACCGCTCCGTTATGAATGCCTGAGCGGCCGTGAACATTTTACTTTCGGTTTAAAATTAGCGATTTGAAAAGCCCCTGTCGGTGATACCGGTTTTATCTGTGTTGTTACACGTCGATTAACCAGTGGAAAAAAATGTCCTCACCATCACATCCCTAGTTGGCGCGTACTTACCATCCTTCAACCACTACTTCTTTGTTTTAAAAAGCGGACTTTATATTTATCCGTTTACGGCAGTGTTAATTTCGTTGACAAATAATTTTCGTCAGAATTTTCGTCAACAACCCTTTTTCACTGACGAAAACGAGATGATAACTAAATAAAAACTAGTGTTGGATGACAAAAACTAAACTTAAAAACTAAAAACTTACTGTCATTTTCGTCAACAAATAAAAACGAGACGAAAATGTTATGGAGGGACGATTAGGGAAGAGATCCAGTCAGAACTGATGTCGTGTGTAACAGATGCGCACATTTGATGTGAACTGATCTAACGGCTGGAAAACACGCCTCACACATCCCCAATCCAGCTCCAGAGCGGCTCAATCAATCAATAACACACATTTATGCCAGACAATTGTTTATGAACTAATGCTGATGAATAATGACAATGTTTACTTTACGATGTTTATACAGTAATATGTTTTAGACGGTTGTAACTGCATATTTTATCTCCCTCATCTGAAATTGAAGCATTCTGCAACTGCAATAGTAAGGCGCAGACATTTCAAAATAAGAGTCAATGTGTATTTCGAGCTTGTTTATAATTAAAAGTCTTACATTATATATATATTCGTTTTTGGTTACACAATAAACTGTATTTAATTGAATTCCCATTTAATTCATAGTCAGGAGGAAATACCAGTATTTGACACATATTCAATAAAGTATCAGGGTTATAATAGTTCACTAAAACCATTTAAAAAAAAAATTTAAATACTTGAAATTAAATAAATGTTAACTGAAATTAAAAAATAAATAAACAAACTTATTTGACGCTTTAGCTTAACCTAATATGGCTTACTAACTAAAACAGAAATACAAGTTATAAAAACTATATAGATGTTTTTAAAAAACAAACAAAAAAGTGAATTGAGCTCTTTCGTGTATTTTTAATGTCAAAAACGAAATGATGACAAAATGTACGTTCAAGTGACAGTCGATTATGTAATGCTTAAATGCTTAATGCATTACAATTGAACTAAACTCATTAGATTTTAAGAGACTAAAACTAAAATCAATTCAGGTGACTAAAATATGACTAAAACTAAATGGCATTTTAGTCAAAAGACTGACTAAAACTAAATCAAAATATGCTGTCAAAATCAACACTGGTTTGGAGACGAGCACATGAAGTCCAAAACAATGAGACGTGGGACAATGTTGTCTTGCACTACTTTACATACGATGAGTGGAAGGAGAATATTAGATTGACATTTATAACATTATAGTCAACAGCAACAGCTCGTTCTGTGCGTAATTACGCAGTTTCTGTCATTTCTGTATCGTGATTTGATTTAAGTGTACTGACCTGCTTTTGATTTATTCATCAAAAACGTGACAGATTTCATATGGATTCCGTCAAGGTTTTTCACATCGCAGAAATCATAGGGCCCTACTGATGGGAGTATTATGGTCTGAGGTAAAGCTGCACTTTGCTTTCCTATAGCTCCACTGAAAGCGGCTGATGTGTGTCTTCCTGATGTCCAGTCATGCAGTTGTGTTGTTGTTCCCGCGACCTTCGCTGAGCTGCACTTGACGCTCTGCTTAATGGTGTGTGTTAATGCCACTCATCCCTGATTCTTCCACACCAAACATCACTGAACGGCCTCAGAGATCATGGCAGGTCTGTCCGGAAGGGATTAGCACTAATTTAATTTCCCCACGCAGAAAACAAATAAGCTTTTTCTTCTCGAACCCGACTGTTGTGTTCTTTGGGGCTCAAAACTGCGGTAATCTCAGTTCTTACTGTCACTCCTCACGGATTATGTGGCTTATTGTGAGCGAATCCTTCAAATATGTTCTTAAAAGCAGGGATTAAGATGTTGTTAACCTAGCTTTTCATCTATTAAGGGGATGGTTCACTTAAAAAGGACTATTCTGTCATCGTCTACCCGCATTTCATTCTAAACCTGTGGAACACAAACACAAACTGAAAATCCTCGGAAGTAGAGATGTCCAATTTGTGAATGAATTGTTGTTTTTGAGTTGACTCACAGGACTAGAACATTAATCAGAATATTTCCTTTCGTATTTTCCCCCGAAGTCATACGGGTTTGAGGGCGAGTAAATCAAGATTTTTCATTTACGATTCCTTTAAGCTGCGTATATCTGTAAAACAGTTCTGTCACACATCTCTTTAAGACGCTCAGGAGATTTACATGAGATTTACAGGAGACGTGCGGAGATGTTTTCATCATGTTTGGATTTTTATTGAAGCCCTGAGACTTGTCAGTGTGACAGAGCGCATTCACCCTCGATGATAGCTTGAGGTTTTACCTCCTTCAGCTCGACGCGTCTGCCAAATCCTCAAAGAGCAGAGAATTTACAGACTTACTCTGCGCTTTCTGTGCAGATTCTAGGTTCAAATGAAATGTGTGCAACGTAATGGATTATTTATGTGTGTGTGTATATACTCTGATCAGGCATAACATTATGACAGGTGAATAACACTGATTATCTCTTCATCACTACACCTGTTATAGGGCCCTATAAAATCCGTTTGATTTTTTCCCAAATTCCGTTTTTTCCGTTTTAATTTTTTGCTAATTTCTTTTTTTCCCATTTAAATTTTTGGGATTCAGTTTTTTTTTTTTCCCTTAACTGTTATTTTAGTTGTAAAAAGAGTGCGCTTTTAATGTTAATATAATAGAACATAAAACATCAAATAGGAATGACCTTACATTTATTGAGGTAACAAACATCACATTTACTTTTCAGGACAAATACTGCAACATAACACTGCACTCTAAGCACTTCAAGTCACAACAAAATATTATTGCTGTGAATTGATTAAAAAAAACGAATTAATCGCATTATTTCTGTAATTAATCATGATCATTGCATTTAAAAAACATTGGAGTTTTTAATATTTTGATATTGTAATAATTTCAGTTACTCTCCAAATTAACGATATTAAATGTGTTGTATTGGCATCTTTTTATGAATGAAGGCCAGTATCACTGATACGAATGTCTCTATGAAACATTAATGACGTTACATTACAGTATAAATGAAAGATACCAATTTCAACATTTATTAGGCTTTAAAAATTAACACATTTTAATTTAATTGAACTTCTTTACATAAACCCATTATAATAAATGTTATATTTACCTGTGGCCTTCCCTGTTAGACATAGCCGACACAGAAATTGAATAAAGTTATCAACACTTTTCTTAACTGCATAAATAATAAGTGAAATATAGATGAATCCTCATTAAAGCTACAATTTTCTCTGTTCCCGTTGTTCTTTGATGAACATTTATGACCGACATTATCAGTGCTACTGTCACTTCAAGATCTACCGCTTCTGAACACAACGCGGATCTGACGCGTCTCATTTTCTCTCAAGTTCATTTAAGACATTATTTTCCATACAGTATATTAAAGTGCATTAAAAACGAGGCAAAATACAGCAAGTACTCCCCGCGAGGGACCTGCTCGGCTCGATACTGAGGGCTTGGCATTGAGTTTCTTAACTTTTCTCCGCTTTGCCATACTTTCATTGTTTTGAAGGGGGAGCTGAAATTACGCGAGGGGTTTTGTCGCCCAGATTTGCTTCCCCAGGTCTGGATTTTCCCCAGACATACGTTCTCCCACACAAAACAGCATTTCATTCCAAATATGTAAAATTCCGGGAAATTTCGCATTAATATGCCGATTCCGCGTTAATATGCAGATTCTGTCCGCAATTCCGTGATCGTGGAAATTATAGGGCCCTACTGTTAGTGGATGGGGATATATAAGGCAGCAAGTGAACCTTTTGGCTGACTCGTTGCCTCACTGCCTTATCAGACAATGGCTTGTGAGGCAGTTTGTGCATGAAGGCACCTCACGAAACTAACTTCTTAAGGCCTGTTCACACCGGGACGATTTTCGCACGCGTTTATCGCCGACGTTTAACGCCTCGGGACTAAACAATGGGCGCCAATGTGAGTGTTCACACCGACGCGCAAAACGCCAGGCGTAAAAGCGTCATTTTTAAAAAAACGCCTCGGGTTCGTTTTTTTTTATTTTGACGCGGCGCGTAAAAAACTGTCCGACCAATGAGATCGGCGCTTTTATTCACGTGCCTGGAGCTGCTGAAGTGACAGTAAAAGACGACTTGGTGGCGCTCGAGCACAAAACGGTCTTGCCGAGCACACATTGATATGACGAAGAAGTAGTAAGTAGACAAAGAAGAAGATGAACTGCTAATGCTGCTTGCCAGTTAGCAAAAAGTGTGTGAATGGTTTTGTCCATATACATAATATATCTATGGTTTTGGCAAGCACGTAAATACTGTCTCTCTTCTCCTTCTGTGTGACAAGCGAGTGTCAGAGGCTTAAAGTGCCGCAGCACCATCTTGTGTACCGGGAGCGCATCGACTGAATGTGCACGTTCACTCGGCGCAGCGCCAGTGAAAATCGCTTGGGTGTGAACACTCAAGACGCGCCGAAAAACGGCACGAAAAACGCTGGCGATAAGCGCGCGCGATATTCGTCCCGGTGTGTACAGGCCTTTAGGCAGTGTAACCGTTTAATGATGTACAGCAAAATAGAGAGAGCTTTGGTGAGAACTAAACAAATATATAATTACTAAGGGTGCTCCGATCAGGATTTTTGGAGACGCTCACCGATCGCCGATCACAGGAAGCAGTATCTGCCGATACGATAACCGATACCGATCTATTTGAAGCCTTCTTATTATCATGTAGAATTATTTATTGGGAATTTCAGGGCCTGAATTTTTTTTCTGACAATGGGGGAATCCCCCCTTAGGTGACTCTTGTCATATAAATATATATAATTATCTCACCTAAATATTTGATCATTCAGTGCATTTTTGTTTTTAAAGACAAATTTTCAGGTAGGTCTAACACTAGTATTGAGGTAAGAAATACTTAAGACATTTAATAAGGAATCAAATGTAAATTAACATTGGTCTTCCCTGAATAAATTAAATTAGATTAATCCTTAGACTTAAGGTTGCAAAAGTTAGTCATTCAAGAGCAGTGAGTGTCATAAAGGTTCATCAAACAACACAAGACAGAGAAACTCAGAGACAGCAGCAGTTTATTCGACAGCTGTCACTTTAAGAGCGAACACGGATACGGTTACAGTTGCATATACTCGTCAATACGGTCATTTAGTACATACATTTGTGTGTATCTGACTATTTCAGCGCAATTTGTACTCGCGAGCTTTTTGTGAGATGGCCTGTGTGTGGCCTTCAGCATTATAATTATTTTACCCGCGCTGGAAAGAGAATGAGACGGTGTCGCTGCATATTATGCCCTCGCTCTCACGGCAGGCACGGGTTTTATGTGTGTCAGCTGCGATCGGTTCATGAGATCAGCCTTTTTGGAGACCGTCGATCAATCATCCCAAAGCGATTATCGACCGATAGAGATCGGATGCCGATCAATCGGAGCACCCCTATTAATTACTACATTAGTAATTTCTTGCTAGAAATGACATCAGAAGTGGAAAATGTTGGCAAAAAATTTACATTTACACTCAAACTGACCAGCAAACGCAACTTTCGGACGCCATCTTTTTTCCCCAGCTCAACTGTCACAGAATTGAAAGCACAGGATTGTGGGATATCAAAGGCAGCGAAGGATACAAATATGCTGCCTTCAAAACTCGATCAGATGAAGGGATCTCAGGAGACAGGAAGTGAAGCTAACATTAGATTCGGACGTGCCTTCCTGTCTTGAAATGTGTCCTCCAAAGGCAGCATTTTCCAGGTTTCGGATGCAGCCTTTGTCCTCAAAGTTGGTGTGTTAGAAGCAGGAAAAATGGGCAAGCGTAAGTATTTGAGTGAGTTTGACAAGGGCCAGATTGTGACGGCGAGACGACTGGGTCAGAGCATCTCCAAAACTGCAGCTCTTGTGGGGTGTTCCCGGTCTGCAGTGGTCAGTCTCTATCAAAAGTGCTCAGAGGAAGGACCAGTGGAGAACCGACCACAGGGTCATGGAGGACCAGTGGAGAACCGACCACAGGGTCATGAAGGAACAGTGGAGAACCGGAGACAGGGTCATGAAGGACCAGTGGAGAACCGGCCACAGGGTCATGAAGGAACAGTGGAGAACCGGCCACAGGATCATGAAGGAACAGTGGAGAACCGGAGACAGGGTCATGAAGGACCAGTGGAGAACCGGAGACAGGGTCAAGAAGGACCAGTGGAGAACGGGCCACAGGGTCATGAAGGACCAGTGGAGAACTGGCCACAGGGTCATGGAGGACCAGTGGAGAACCGGCCACAGGGTCATGGAGGACCAGTGGAGAACCGGCCACAGGGTCAAGAAGGACCAGTGGAGAACCGGCCACAGGGTCATGAAGGACCAGTGGAGAACCGGCCACAGGGTCATGAAGGACCAGTGGAGAACCGGCCACAGGGTCATGAAGGACCAGTGGAGAACCGGCCACAGGGTCAAGAAGGACCAGTGGAGAACCGGCCACAGGGTCATGAAGGACCAGTGGAGAACTGGCCACAGGGTCATGAAGGACCAGTGGAGAACTGGCCACAGGGTCATGAAGGACCAGTGGAGAACCGGCCACAGGGTCATGAAGGACCAGTGGAGAACCGGCCACAGGGTCATGAAGGACCAGTGGAGAACCGGCCACAGGGTCATGGAGGACCAGTGGAGAACCGGCCACAGGGTCATGAAGGACCAGTGGAGAACCGGCCACA
This sequence comes from Gobio gobio, assembly GCF_949357685.1. Classification (NCBI taxonomy): domain Eukaryota; kingdom Metazoa; phylum Chordata; class Actinopteri; order Cypriniformes; family Gobionidae; genus Gobio; species Gobio gobio. The sequence continues at coordinate 53,731,975 of NC_137103.1, read as the reverse complement.
GGGTCATGAAGGACCAGTGGAGACCCGGCCACAGGGTCATTAAGGACCAGTGGAGAACCGGCCACAGGGTCATGAAGGACCAGTGGAGAACCGGCCACAGGGTCATGAAGGACCAGTGGAGAACCGGCCACAGGGTCATGAAGGACCAGTGGAGAACCGGCCACAGGGTCATGAAGGACCAGTGGAGAACCGGCCACAGGGTCATGAAGGACCAGTGGTGAACCGGCCACAGGGTCATTAAGGACCAGTGGAGAACCGGCCACAGGGTCATGAAGGACCAGTGGAGAACCGGCCACAGGGTCATGAAGGACCAGTGGAGAACCGGCCACAGGGTCATGAAGGACCAGTGGAGAACCGGCCACAGGGTCATGAAGGACCAGTGGAGAACCGGCCACAGGGTCATGAAGGACCAGTGGAGAACCGGCCACAGGGTCATGGAGGACCAGTGGAGAACCGGCCACAGGGTCATGAAGGACCAGTGGAGAACCGGCCACAGGGTCATGGAGGACCAGTGGAGAACCGGAGACAGGGTCATGAAGGACCAGTGGAGAACCGGAGACAGGGTCATGAAGGACCAGTGGAGAACCGGCCACAGGGTCATGAAGGACCAGTGGAGAACCGGCCACAGGGTCATGAAGGACCAGTGGAGAACCGGAGACAGGGTCATGGAGGACCAGTGGAGAACCGGAGACAGGGTCATGAAGGACCAGTGGAGAACCGGCCACAGGGTCATGGAGGACCAGTGGAGAACCGGCCACAGGGTCATGAAGGACCAGTGGAGAACCGGCCACAGGGTCATGAAGGACCAGTGGAGAACCGGCCACAGGGTCATGGAGGACCAGTGGAGAACCGGCCACAGGGTCATGAAGGACCAGTGGAGAACCGGCCACAGGGTCATGAAGGACCAGTGGAGAACCGGCCACAGGGTCATGAAGGACCAGTGGAGAACCGGCCACAGGGTCATGGAGGACCAGTGGAGAACCGGCCACAGGGTCATGAAGGACCAGTGGAGAACCAGAGACAGGGTCATGGAGGACCAGTGGAGAACCAGAGACAGGGTCATGGAGGACCAGTGGAGAACCGGAGACAGGGTCATGAAGGACCAGTGGAGAACCGGCCACAGGGTCATGAAGGACCAGTGGAGAACCGGCCACAGGGTCATGAAGGACCAGTGGAGAACCGGAGACAGGGTCATGGAGGACCAGTGGAGAACCGGCCACAGGGTCATGAAGGACCAGTGGAGAACCGGAGACAGGGTCATGGAGGACCAGTGGAGAACCGGCCACAGGGTCATGAAGGACCAGTGGAGAACCGGCCACAGGGTCATGAAGGACCACTGGAGAACCGGAGACAGGGTCATGGAGGACCAGTGGAGAACCGGCCACAGGGTCATGAAGGACCAGTGGAGAACCGGAGACAGGGTCATGGGCGGCCGAGGCTCATTGATACACGTGTGGTCCGATCTAACACACAAAAATGATTTCTGAAGGATCATGTGACTCTGAAGACTGGAGTAATGATGCTGAAAATTCAAAGACTTCTTAAAAATAGTATTTGTCACTTTAGATTAGGGTCCAATTCTCTCTTATCAACTACGTCTTTTGTCTCAATAAGCTCAAAAGGTAGTTGTTAAGTTTAGGTATTTTTTATTATTAAAATGAACAGAACAGTTAAAAATGATTTATCATCAGCTGACTCCCAGCGTGCATTCTTTCTCATATTACGACACGAGGGTAAGGCTTCTTTTCCCATAGCAGTTCTGAAGAGAAGTGGAACATGTGGCGGCCCCTCAGTCCCGGAGCCCCTGGGGCCGCTGGGAAAGAGACTCCAGACTGATCTGCCAGTGTTGAGCTGCTCGGACTCCGCTGTGGGTTTGACTTCAGATGTCTTCACATTAACTGCCTCATGTTCCCATAGAGGAGGTTTCAGTGACGTGCTCTTGGCTTTAATAGTATTATAACTATTAGCTGCCTACCTAGGGATTATATGTGCCTTCTTCTAAGATTATCACTAGAACCGCCACAGGGAAAAATTTACCCATGGCTGTTTTTCAAATGTACATAACAGATTTCCAATAAAATAACCAGGTCTCCCAGTCACTGACTTTTACTAAAACTGTATTCTTTACAATCCCCTGTTGTTAAAAATTGTTTAGATAAAACCAGATTTAAAAACGGGGCATTTATACCTGTAAGCGCCAGCGGGTCAAGTTTACCCCTATAGAACTCCTCTATTTTTGCGCTGTGTTTGAGCAACGCGCCGGATTACTCAGTCCTTCCAGAAAAATGCGGCTTTTTTTGTGATTGTTGCGGGCAAAAATCCTTGATTATGCGGCACGTTTTCTTAAAAAATGCGATGAAAAATGCGGGATATTTATGCAATTTTATGCGATAAAATTGCGGGAACTTGCAAAAACTGCGGTTTGATGAGAAAGAGAAAAAAAGCACTACATCACAGAAAGTGCTGGAATATTTAAGTTCTCATCTTGTTTTATTGAAGACCTTAATAATGGCTCAAATTTACAAAACATTGAGTCAATAAAGTTCTGTAGCTTTACAAAAGGAATATGCTACAACTTCTGAAAAAATTAATAAATAACTTCCTGTTTTACAGATGTCGCTATACAAAACAGACATTTGAGTGCTTCCAATGCACAAAGTGCAATCTCTTAAAGGGTTAGTTCACCTAAAAATGAAAATTCTGTCATTAATGACTTCCCTTTATGTTGTTGGACACAAATTAAGATATTTTAGTTGAATTCCGATGGCTCAGAAAGGCCTCCATTGGCACAATGTACACTCTCAAGACCCATAAAAGGTAGCCAACTAAAGACGTCGTTACAAAGTCCATCTCACTACAGTGGTTCTACAATAACTTTATGAAGCGACGATAATAGTTATTTTGTGCAAAAAAAAACTAAATAACGACTTATATAGTGATGACTGATTTCAAAACACAGCATCATGATGCTATGAATCATCGAGTCGATTCATGATTCGGATCGCGTGTCAAACTGCTGAAATACGTGACTTTGGCGATCCAACCCGCTGAATCGACTCATTGATTCATAACGCTTCAAACCGCTGAATCAACTCATTGATTCATAACGCTTCAAATCGCTGAATCAACTCATTGATTCAAAACGCTTCAAACCGCTGAATCAACTCATTGATTCATAACGCTTCAACCCGCTGAATTGACTCATTGATTCATAACGCTTCAACCCGCTGAATCGACTCATTGATTCATAACGCTTCAACCCGCTGAATTGACTCATTGATTCATAACGCTTCAACCCGCTGAATTGACTCATTGATTCATAACGCTTCAACCCGCTGAATCGACTCATTGATTCATAACGCTTCAAACCGCTGAATCGACTCATTGATTCATAACGCTTCAAAGCTTCATGATGCTGTGTTTTGAAATCAGTCAGCACACAGGGAAACTGCTTTGCTCTTTTGCTGTTATTTTTGTTGGCCAATGGGAGTTTGTGCTTCATCATGGTTTCACCGGTATCTATGGTTTCTCCACGGGGTTTGAAGCTTTTCGATGACGTTCGCGTCGGGTAATCACGTCACTTCAAAACGTTCCCATGGCAATAGGCGGAAATGGCGGCTCTTGTGTGAAGTAAACGAAAAATTTTCAACTTTCTGCTAATATATATGACTTTTTTTGCAACGAAAATGCGGGGATTATGAAATCATGATAGCCCCGCATATTTTGCACGCGGAAATAGGCAATTTATGTGGCGAAAGTGCGGCGTATTTGAAAAAATGCGGCCCCCGCATGAATATGCGGACTTTGGCTGATTATGCGTTAAATCACGCGATCGCATAATCGCGTTTTTCTGGAGGGACTGATTACTGTAAACAGTCACACAACGCAGAACGCACGTCAAATAAAGATGTTTTAGCCTATTTATAAATGTTCAAACTTTGGATTAATTATGCATTTTTGTTTTGCAATTTTGTATTGAGTATTGTTTGCTACGGTGTTGCTATTTATTCAAGTCTGCCCGTTTCCTGAAAAAAAAAAAATCCGATATGATGGAATGATTAAAACATTTTTCATGATTATCCCAAGTTTATTGGTGTTGTTCTCTTATTCAAATTATAAATGATATAACTATACAAATGAATAATGAATTAGGTCAAACTGTGCACTTGAATTCGTATGTTATCCTTATCCTTATCTTATGCAGTGCTGTGAATTATTATTGCTCTTCATTGTCTATTTAGGGTATTTTAGTAATTTAATATGTGATTAATGACATTTATTATAATATTACACCACACGGTATTTATTTCCATCTAATTCTCGTCGTCATTTCCGGCTGGTTTAGCCTATAGTCACCAAAAAGTGATTAGTGTAGCCTGCTTAAAATAGCATAAAACAACAAGACAAAAACATATTTGATGACTAAAAATAATCATTTCATGACTCTTTACATTACTTTGTGAAGACAGGGGCATAATACAGTGACATATTAGGTTTTTTAGCCATATCAAAACAGTAATAATCTGCATGGGTACATTTTACCTGCTGGCGGTTCTAGTGTTAAAGGCCTTTTCATGTCAAGGATGATGCCATAATGATAAAGATATAGTTTCAACAATCGTTCTGAATATGAAAAGTCCACACCACAGCTCTGATGATATCGGCACAGAGGAACAATGTCATTGGAATCACTTTTTGAACAAATAAAAGCATTGACAGCCAATCAGAATCCATCCTGCTGTAAAGAGCTCGAGCACTGAAGCGGCAGACGTAAAAAACACTCGAGCTGCTCTTTAAGGCTGGGTCAAAAATATGATTCATAATAATCCATATTCAATTGTGAAATTTGTGTCAATACCCAGCCCTTGCACTGTTGAAAGCACCAGCAAACTTCAGCTCGAGTGTGTTCGTGAATGCATGTGACGCAGCTGATAGAAGCACAGACTCGTGTGTGTGTGTGTGTGTGTGTGTGTGTGTGTGTGTGTGTGTGTGTGTGTGTGTGTGTGTGTGTGAGTCGGATGCAGTGCTGTGTCATCTGGGTCTGTGGTTGACGGAGCGTCTGAATGGATCTCTGTAGAGAGCTGTGAGTGTGTGTGAATGAGAGGAAACTGTGTGTGTGTGTGTGTGTGTGTGTGTGTGTGTGTGTGTGTGTGTGTGTGTGTGTGTGTGTGTGTGTGTGTGTGTGTGAGTGCCTGTGGTTCTATTGTGAGTTGAAAAAGTCTGCAAATAACATGCTGTGTGATCCAGACACACATCACATCAATGCTGCACTCTTTCTTTCTTCCTTCCTTTCTTTCCTCCTTCCTTCCTTCCTTCCTTCCTTTCCTCTTTTCCTCCTTCCTTCCTTCCTTCCTTCCTTCCTTCCTTCCTTCCTTCCTTCCTTCCTTCCTTCCTTCCTTCCTTCCTTCCTTCCTTCCCTCTTTTCCTCCTTCCTTCCTTCCTTCCCTCTTTTCCTCCTTCCTTCCTTCCTTCCTTCTTTTCCTCCTTCCTTCCTTCCTTCCTTCCTTCCTTCCTTCCCTCTTTTCCTCCTTCCTTCCCTCCCTCTTTTCCTCCTTCCTTCCTTCCTTCCTTCCCTCTTTTCCTCCTTCCTTCCTTCCTTCCTTTCTTCCTTCCTTCCTTCCTTCCTTCCTTCCTTCCTTTCCTTCCTCTTTTCCTCCTTCCTTCCTTCCTTCCCTCTTTTCCTCCTTCCTTCATTCCTTCCTTCCCTCTTTTCCTCCTTCCTTCCTTCCTTCCTTCCTTCCTTCCTTTCCTCTTTTCCTCCTTCCTTCCTTCCTTCCCTCTTTTCCTCCTTCCTTCATTCCTTCATTCCTTTCCTCTTTTCCTCCTTCCTTCCTTCCTTTCCTCTTTTCCTCCTTCCTTATTTCCTTTCCTCTTTTCCTCCTTCCTTCCTTCCTTCCTTTCCTCTTTTCCTCCTTCCTTCCTTCCTTCCTTCCCTCTTTTCCTCCTTCCTTCCTTCCCTCTTTTCCTTCCTTCCTTCCTTCCTTCCTTCCTTCCTTCCTTCCTTCCTTCCTTCCTTCCTTCCTTCCTTCCTTCCTTCCTTCCTTCCTTCCTTCCTTCCTTCCTTCCTTTCCTCTTTTCCTCCTTCCTTCCTTCCTTCCCTCTTTTCCTCCTTCCTTCCTTCCTTCCTTCCTTCCTTTCCTCTTTTCCTCCTTCCTTCCTTCCTTCCCTCTTTTCCTCCTTCCTTCATTCCTTCATTCCTTTCCTCTTTTCCTCCTTCCTTCCTTCCTTTCCTCTTTTCCTCCTTCCTTATTTCCTTTCCTCTTTTCCTCCTTCCTTTCCTCTTTTCCTCCTTCCTTCCTTCCTTCCTTCCTTCCTTCCCTCCTTCCTTTCCTCTTTTCCTCCTTCCTTCCTTCCTTCCTTCCTTTCCTCTTTTCCTCCTTCCTCCCTTCCTTTCCTCCTTTCCTCCCTTCCTTCCTTTCCTCTTTTCCTCCTTCCTTTCCTCCTTCCTTCCTTCCTTCCTTCCTTTCCTCCTTTCCTCCCTTCCTTCCTTTCCTCTTTTCCTCCTTCCTTTCCTCTTTTCCTCCTTCCTTCCTTCCTTCCTTCCTTCCTTCCTTCCTTCCTTCCCTCCTTCCTTTCCTCTTTTCCTCCTTCCTTCCTTCCTTCCTTCCTTTCCTCTTTTCCTCCTTCCTTCCTTCCTTTCCTCCTTTCCTCCCTTCCTTCCTTTCCTCTTTTCCTCCTTCCTTTCCTCCTTCCTTCCTTCATTCCTTCCTTCATTCATTCATTCATTCATTCATTCATTCATTCATTCCTTTCCTCCTTCCTTCCTTCCTTCATTCATTCATTCATTCATTCATTCCTTTCCTCTTTCCTTCCTTACTTCCTTACTTCATTCCTTCCTTTCCTCCTTCCTTCATTCATTCATTCATTCATTCATTCCTTTCCTCTCTCTTTCTTTCCTACCTTCCTTCCTTCCTTCCTTCCTCTTGCTCTCTCTTCCTTTGCAACCTTCATAATTCTTTCTCTTTATCTTCCTCTTTTTTCATTCTCTTCCACTTTTTCTCCTCTAGCTATTTTTCCCTTTTCTTTTTTGTTCTCTTCCTCCCTTTTCCCGTGTGTCTCTCACGTTCCTCCTCCTCTTTCTTTGTTTTCTCTTCATTTTGCCCTTCCTCTTTAGTTTTTCTTCTTTCTCTTCCCTTTCTTTTCCTTATCTTTTTTTTCTTGGTCTCTTCCTTTTTCCCATGTCTATTCTGTTCCTCTCTTTCTGTACCTTCCTAATTCCTCTTCTCTGTTTTTCTTTTTTTTTGCCATTTTCTTTCTTTTCATTTTCTTCTTTCATCATTTTTCATCTTTTTTTACTCTGTCATTAATTCTCTTCCTTGTTCTTTTAATTTTCTCTCACTCTTTCCTCTGGCCATCCTATTCTCTTCTTTTGCATCTCTCTCTTGTCTCTCTCTCTCTCTCTCTCTCTCTCTCTCTCTCTCTCTCTCTCTCTCTCTCTCTCTCTCTCTCTCTCTCTCTCTCTCTCTCTCTCTCTCTCTCTGTTTTTCTTTATCTCCGGGGTTTCAGCCGCTCATTCAATCTCTCAGTCAGTCACCTTTGTTGATTTAACAAAGAGAATCTGCATGAATTATTCTCAGATTATGCGGCTGATGATGCACACAACATCATTTTTGCACATGTGCTGTAGACGTTGAGTAGCGCCGCTGGTCATAAGCGTGAATCTTTGCTCTCCTCAGGTCAGTAATTAAACTCAAACAGATCCAGCAGAACGAGTGTGTGACCCCGGATCGTTTCCACAGGCGCTTTACTGTATGTGTGACGAGCTGAGCCACGGCGTCTGAATACTAAAGGCTCTTTCTGTCTGAATAGGGCTCGTCCCTCTCAAGGTTACGTCCCTTTGTTCTGTGTGTGTGTGTGTGTGTGTGTGTGTGTGTGTGAGAGGAGGTGAAACAGGGGCTGGTGGGCTTTTATTCTTCAGTGTTTAGAGGCTTTAACAATGACGACTCGCATTCCTGAGGCCAGATTTATTTCTCTCGCAGACTCACAGAAGCCAGAGATACACCCTCATAATACATCAGGAAAACACACTACAGATAGAAGATCAATAATACAGAAGAATACATCAGATATAGTCAAACAATGAATATAAAGAATTATAGAATTATAGAATAAAGTAAATGCAATAGAATAGAAAGAAAGAAAAGTTGATATTTTTGCTTTTTGTCCATCCATCCGCACATATCTATCTATCCATCCATCCATCCATCCATCATTAATTATTTATTCCATCCGTCCATCCATCATTAATTATTTATTCTATCCATCTATCCATCCATCCATCATGAAGGATTTATTCCATCCATCATGAAGGATTTATTCCATCCATCCATCCATACATCATGAACGATTTATTCCATCCATCCATCCATCCATCCATCCATCCATTCATCATGAATGATTTATTCCATCCATCCATCCATCCATCCATCATGAATGATTTATTCCATCCATCCATCCATCCATCATGAATGATTTATTCCATCCATCCATCCATCCATATATTCGTATATCCATATATCCATCCGTATATCTATCCGTATATCCATATATCCATCCGTATATCCATATATCCATCCATATATCCATATATCCATCCGTATATCTATCCGTATATCCATATATCCATCCGTATATCCATATATCCATCCGTATATCCATATATCCATCCGTATATCCATATATCCATCCGTATATCCATCCGTATATCCATATATCCATCCATATATCTATATATCCATCCATATATCCATCCGTATATCCATATATCCATCCGTATATCCATATATCCATCCATATATCCATCCGTATATCCATATATCCATCCGTATATCCATATATCCATCCATATATCCATCCGTATATCCATATATCCATCCGTATATCCATATATCCATCCATATATCCATCCGTATATCCATATATCCATCCGTATATCCATATATCCATCCATATATCCATCCGTATATCCATATATCCATCCGTATATCCATATATCCATCCATATATCCATCCGTATATCCATATATCCATCCGTATATCCATATATCCATCAGTATATCCATCCGTATATCCATATATCCATCCGTATATCCATCCGTATATCCATATATCCATCAGTATATCCATCCGTATATCCATATATCCATCCGTATATCCATATATCCATCCGTATATCCATCAGTATATCCATATATCCATCAGTATATCCATCCGTATATCCATATATCCATCCGTATATCCATATATCCATCCATATATCCATCCGTATATCCATATATCCATCCGTATATCTATCCGTATATCCATATATCCATCCGTATATCCATATATCCATCCGTATATCCATATATCCATCAGTATATCCATCCATATATCCATCCGTATATCCATATATCCATCCATATATCCATCCGTATATCCATATATCCATCCGTATATCCATCCGTATATCCATATATCCATCCATATATCCATCCGTATATCCATATATCCATCCGTATATCCATATATCCATCCGTATATCCATATATCCATCCATATATCCATCCGTATATCCATATATCCATCCGTATATCCATCCGTATATCCATATATCCATCCATATATCCATCCGTATATCCATATATCCATCCGTATATCCATATATCCATCAGTATATCCATCCGTATATCCATATATCCATCCGTATATCTATCCGTATATCCATATATCCATCAGTATATCCATCCGTATATCCATATATCCATCAGTATATCCATCCGTATATCCATATATCCATCCGTATATCCATATATCCATCCATATATCCATCAGTATATCCATCCGTATATCCATATATCCATCAGTATATCCATCCGTATATCCATATATCCATCCGTATATCCATATATCCATCCATATATCCATCCGTATATCCATATATCCATCCGTATATCCATCCGTATATCCATATATCCATCAGTATATCCATCCGTATATCCATATATCCATCCGTATATCCATCCGTATATCCATATATCCATCAGTATATCCATCCGTATATCCATATATCCATCCGTATATCTATCCGTATATCCATATATCCATCAGTATATCCATCCGTATATCCATATATCCATCAGTATATCCATCCGTATATCCATATATCCATCCGTATATCCATATATCCATCCATATATCCATCAGTATATCCATCCGTATATCCATATATCCATCAGTATATCCATCCGTATATCCATATATCCATCCGTATATCCATATATCCATCCATATATCCATCCGTATATCCATATATCCATCAGTATATCTATCCGTATATCCATATATCCATCCGTATATCCATCCGTATATCCATATATCCATCAGTATATCCATCCGTATATCCATATATCCATCAGTATATCCATCCGTATATCCATATATCCATCCGTATATCCATATATCCATCCATATATCCATCCGTATATCCATATATCCATCCGTATATCTATCCGTATATCCATATATCCATCCGTATATCCATATATCCATCCATATATCCATCCGTATATCCATATATCCATCCGTATATCCATATATCCATCCGTATATCCATATATCCATCCATATATCCATCCGTATATCCATATATCCATCCGTATATCCATCCGTATATCCATATATCCATCCATATATCCATCCGTATATCCATATATCCATCCGTATATCCATATATCCATCAGTATATCCATCCGTATATCCATATATCCATCCGTATATCTATCCGTATATCCATATATCCATCAGTATATCCATCCGTATATCCATATATCCATCAGTATATCCATCCGTATATCCATATATCCATCCGTATATCCATATATCCATCCATATATCCATCCGTATATCCATATATCCATCCGTATATCCATCCGTATATCCATATATCCATCCGTATATCCATATATCCATCCATATATCCATCCGTATATCCATATATCCATCCGTATATCTATCCGTATATCCATATATCCATCAGTATATCCATCCGTATATCCATATATCCATCAGTATATCCATCCGTATATCCATATATCCATCCGTATATCCATATATCCATCCGTATATCCATCCGTATATCCATATATCCATCAGTATATCCATCCGTATATCCATATATCCATCAGTATATCCATCCGTATATCCATATATCCATCAGTATATCCATCCGTATATCCATATATCCATCCATATATCCATCCGTATATCCATATATCCATCCGTATATCTATCCGTATATCCATATATACGTCCATATATGGATATTTGATACCTCAGATATTTTATTCTGGGTTTCACGATAAATAAAACCGCAACCTCTCCCTTACACATTATATCTATTAAACATCAAACCTGTCCAATCAGAGCCTTTTTTAAATATCATCAGACTATTATAATTAGAAGCCTCAGTCTGTGCTGGCTAGGAAGGTCTGGAGAGGTTGTAATCAGCTGTCTGTTGACCAGTATAATCAGTTAGGCTTGGTTTCATGGGTTTCAATGCAGTGTGGTTTGCTTTTGGACCCAAAGAGCTAATTTAGGGTGGGGGAAAGTTTACATTACTGTCACTCAAACGGCCTTTCTCTCTACTTTTCTGTCTTTTCGCTTCAGTCTGTCTGCCCTTTAGTTTCTCGATGGCCATCTGTGGTTGGCCTGTCATGATTCAGCTCGTCTCAGGCGCTTTACCAAACTTTGTGAGCCGCCTACGTATGCAGCATTTTAAGGCGTCCCAAACAGAAGACAATGTAGTTATGTTACATTTTAAGTCGGGCTGGGCATTGACACAAATCTTTTACAAATGACATGAGACGTGATAGGGGTTTCGGTAAGTTTTGCTGTATCATTCAACAAGCCTCCTGATGTTCGTTCATGTTATTTGGTGCTGTAATTAATAGTAAAGTGGAAGAGATGATCAGTTCATGTGCCGCTTGACCTGAGGCGCTACATCGATCCGTCACGCCACATTAAAGTGCGTCAGTATTCGAGAGAGAGAGAGAGAGAGAGAGAGAGAGAGAGAGAGAGAGAGATGCAAAAGAAGAAAATAGGATGGCCAGAGGAAAAAAATCTAATAAAATTGAAAGAACAAGATGGAAGACAGAATTAATGACAGAGTAAAAACATTCAAATAAAATTGACAGAATTTCTTGGGTTCTTGGATCTATCTGGAATGATCCATCCATCCATCCATCCATCCATCATAAATGATTTATTCCATTCATCCATCCATCCATCCATCATGAATGATTTATTTTGTCCATCCATCCATCATGAATGATTTATTTTATCCATCCATCTTAAATGATTATCCATCCATCCATCTATCTATCTAGAATGATCCATCCATCCATCTATCTATCATGAATGATTTATGCCATCCATCCATCCATTTTGAATGATTATCTATCTATCTATCTATCTATCTATCTATCTATCTATCTATCTATCGATCGATCGATTGATCGATCGATCGATCGATCGTTCATGAATCATCCATCCATCCATCCATCCATCCATCCATCCATCCATCCATCCATCCATCCATCCATCCATCCATCCATCCATCCATCCATCCATCCATCCATCCATCCATCCATCCATCCATCCATCCATCCATCCATCCATCCATCCATCCATCCATCCATCCATCCATCCATCCATCCGATTGTTACAGTGTTGTTATTGTTAATTAAAATAAACACATTGGGTAACACTTTATTTTACAGTGTCCTTATGTTACATGTACAGAAATATTAAAAAAGTTAAATCTAATAAAAAAATGACACAAGCATGTAAAATTACTAACACATGAACTAAAATGAAAATGAAAACTGAAAATACTGTATTATAAAAATATAATAATAAAAGCTTATTTAAAATTTGCACAATCACTGAAGTGTTATGTAAAAGTTATGTTAGTAATTGGTGCAATACTGTGTTTTCAGGACAACAATAATTAGCGTTCACTCAAGTTTCCTATATACTCAGAAAAACAACATTACAAAGTCAGAATGTGATGCATAGCAACAAAAAAAAAATACATTTTCTTATTCAACCAATGATGTGAGGGGATATACATGCATATATTAGCTGATTGTCCAATGGCCGAGGTGGACGTGAAATGCACATTTCTGCACTTAAAAGCTTCTCTCTCTCAGTAGGTGTGCAAAGTATGGGACGTGACTGTGCTGTGGTTTAATTCTAGTGTTATTAAAAATAAAGACATTAAACTTAATTAGCTTGATTATAGTATTGTGGCATTATTGCAGAGAGTCTCTACTGTGTGTTTTGCATGAGGAGCGATATTTTGACTGCATTTATGAGGGATCACTTCAGTTTCGATGTTTTCTTAGAAGGTAAAGCACAAGTAGAGCGTTCACTGTGGTTTGTAACAGAGCTTCTCAGTTGTTGGCTCTTTTTCTTGTGGCGTCCCTTGTTTTCCAGTCTGTGGTTGTAGGAAATGACAGAGCAGTCCAGATATCCGTCCAACATGAAGAGCACATCCTTCTGTCTGAAATATGCAATCTCAGTGTTGTGGTCTGTTGCTCGAGAGAATTACTCCGAGTTTCACAAGAGATCTCTGTCCTCGACTTGACTTCAGCATGGCTTTGTCTCTCACTAGGTGTGTTTACATGGAGCACTGTAATCGGTTTAAAACTCCAATCCGAATAAAAATACTCCATATAAACACCTCAATCGGAATAAAAATGGCCAAACCGAATGAAATTGTAATGGGTTTGAGAGGGGTGGGATAAACCTTTTCATGAACCGATCAAACGAAAAATTCCACCATCCGATTACTTTGAGCGCACGTCTTTCTGTGACGTGATATACAGCGCGCGCCTCCTCAACTGAAGAGCGCGCGCCGCGCTCACACCAGGCTAATGTTGACAAGAGAGGAAAGTTCATTTTTCTGAGGTATTAAACTTTTTATTTCGTAACGTGTTATGAACATGATGTTTGAATAATGACACAGACATAGCCTGGCTACAGTATCTCATCTTGACAGCGTTTGTCCTGGGCTTCAACTGCACCTGACAGAATAATTTATTTTTCTGAGGTGATTTTTACACTTTACGACAAATAATAAATAGCTTTTCTAAAACTCTACAAGTCCTGGTGGCCGTTGAGTTGAGAGCTGCCATTTCAACGGGGAACATTCAAGCTGCTCGCTGTTTCTCGTTAGTTAAGTTAGCTATAAAAAAAAAAAATCAACTACTGCTTCAAATTGGTTAAGTAACATTACCCACAGTCTACTTTAATTACTTTTGTTAATATTTATACCTTTGTGATTATGGTATCTTTCCTTAATCATCTGAAATATATATGTTTAGTACTACTAGTAATGATGCTGAGCACGTCTTGAATGCTTCATTCATGTTTCACCGTATATCCTATGTTTTTATTAATAATTTGAGTGCATTTTATTGTTAATTTTGTGTTTTTTAAAATAAAGGAATTGAATTATTTTTTGATTCCGCATTCATCATTCACAGCTGTTGAAATAGCCATTGTATAGGACATAAATTAGGTTAAACTACTGCATGTCCGCCCACAGAAAAATAAATAAATATAAAAATTACCAACACAGAACTATTGATCCACGATACGTAACGAATCTGAGGCGGCAGACAAACTGTGTGCGCATGTCACAAAAGGATTCCTACTGAAAGTCAGCACATGTAAACACCAGATCGGTTTAGATAACGTCTCATGTAAACAGTCCACAGAATCTTTCAATCGGAATGATTTTAATCGGAATGACAAAAAAGTGCGCATGTGCGCACGTGGCTAATGAAAAATGTTTTTCCAGCTGTCACTTAAAGCACTTTCAAGCTTTCCCAGCAAGTGTTGTCTGATCAATACAGCAGTGCAATCATGCTAATATACAAGTGTTCACCTGTTTCTCATATCTGACTGAAACTAGCAAGATTTTATGCATCATAATTACTTCCACTGTAAAGGGACGTCTCATCGTTGTTGTCTCAGGGAAGGAAAGAGTTGTAAAATGTATAGTTAGTTTTGCAAATGATTCGTGACACAAGTCTCTCTGTGCCAAGCCTCCGAACGTGAACGATTTACGTCTGTTTGGGTGAGATGGCGTGAGTTATAAAACAGTAGGAGTGGGCCAATAACATGAGCACAGTCCTGATTTCACCCTGAACTTCACTAGTTTCATTCTCTTTTTTTTTGCTATTACAGTTAACGTTTAACTAATCTTGAAATCATGTTGATTATAGTATTTATATCTATAACATATTTAGATCAATGGCATTATATTCAGATCTATGGCATTATATTCAGATCTATGGCATTATATTCAGATCTATGGCACTATATTTAGATCTATGGCATTATATTTAGATCTATGGCATTATATTCAGATCTATGGCATTATATTCAGATCTATAGCATTATATTCAGATCTATAGCATTATATTCAGATCTATAGCATTATATTCAGATCTATAGCATTATATTCAGATCTATGGCATTATATTCAGATATATGGCATTATATTCAGATCTATAGCATTATATTCAGATATATGGCATTATATTCAGATATATGGCATTATATTTAGATCTATGGCACTATATTTAGATCTATGGCATTATATTTAGATCTATGGCATTATATTCAGATCTATGGCATTATATTCAGATCTATGGCATTATATTCAGATCTATGGCATTATATTCAGATCTATGGCATTATATTCAGATCTATGGCATTATATTCAGATCTATGGGATTATATTCAGATCTATGGCATTATATTTAGATCTATGGGATTATATTCAGATCTATGGCATTATATTTAGATCTATGGCATTATATTCAGATCTATGGCATTATATTCAGATCTATGGGATTATATTTAGATCTATGGCATTATATTTAGATCTATGGCATTATATTCAGATCTATGGGATTATATTCAGATCTATGGCATTATATTTAGATCTATGGCATTATATTTAGATCTATGGCATTATATTCAGATCTATGGCATTATATTCAGATCTATGGCATTATATTCAGATCTATGGCATTATATTTATATATATGGGATTATATTCAGATCTATGGCATTATATTTAGATCTATGGCATTATATTTAGATCTATGGCATTATATTCAGATCTATGGCATTATATTCAGATCTATGGCATTATATTCAGATCTATGGCATTATATTCAGATCTATGGCATTATATTTAGATCTATGGCATTATATTTAGATCTATGGCATTATATTTAGATCTATGGCATTATATTTAGATCTATGGCATTATATTTAGATCTATGGCATTATATTTAGATCTATGGCATTATATTTAGATCTATGGCATTATATTTAGATCTATGGCATTATATTTAGATCTATGGCATTATATTCAGATCTATGGCATTATATTCAGATCTATGGCATTATATTCAGATCTATGGCATTATATTCAGATCTATGGCATTATATTTAGATATATGGGATTATATTCAGATCTATGGCATTATATTCAGATCTATGGCATTATATTCAGATCTATGGCATTATATTTAGATCTATGGCATTATATTTAGATCTATGGCATTATATTTAGATATATGGGATTATATTCAGATCTATGGCATTATATTCAGATCTATGGCATTATATTCAGATCTATGGCATTATATTCAGATCTATGGCATTATATTCAGATCTATGGCATTATATTTAGATCTATGGCATTATATTCAGATCTATGGCATTATATTCAGATCTATGGCATTATATTTAGATCTATGGCATTATATTCAGATCTATGGCATTATATTTAGATCTATGGCATTATATTCAGATCTATGGCATTATATTCAGATCTATGGCATTATATTCAGATCTATGGCATTATATTTAGATATATGGGATTATATTCAGATCTATGGCATTATATTCAGATCTATGGCATTATATTTAGATATATGGGATTATATTCAGATCTATGGCATTATATTCAGATCTATGGCATTATATTTAGATCTATGGCATTATATTTAGATATATGGGATTATATTCAGATCTATGGCATTATATTCAGATCTATGGCAGATCTATGGCATTATATTCAGATCTATGGCATTATATTCAGATCTATGGCATTATATTCAGATCTATGGCATTATATTTAGATATATGGGATTATATTCAGATCTATGGCATTATATTCAGATCTATGGCATTATATTCAGATCTATGGCATTATATTCAGATCTATGGCATTATATTCATATCTATGGCATTATATTTAGATATATGGGATTATATTCAGATCTATGGCATTATATTCAGATCTATGGCATTATATTTAGATCTATGGCATTATATTCAGATCTATGGCATTATATTCAGATCTATGGCATTATATTTAGATATATGGGATTATATTCAGATCTATGGCATTATATTCAGATCTATGGCATTATATTTATGGCATGAAAGGTTGCAGTGATGAGCATTGTAGCCGATCCCAGACATGTTGAGCTCATGAATGCTGTGATCTTGTTATTGTAACTTGATTTCTGCACACAAATGAATGCTTTCATCATAACTAACAGTGCAAACACAATGTAAAGAAGAGATTTGATGATTATAACAGGAGTTTTAGCGTGTTCGCGTGTTTGATTGACAGCTCCAGTGATTGTACAGGGAGCGTTCTTTGATCGCTTTCTATATATAAATTAATCACAGATTAAATAACAGATTATTTTCATCATACTAAGAGACACAATGTGAATTTGAGCGTTTAGTCACTGGTTTGATTTACTGACACACAGACACAGAACATCTGACTGTACATAATGTCTCAGATCAGGCTTACGGTTACTTACATGTTGTGGCATTACTGTCGAGTCCATATGGTAAAAGTCTGTTTGCAAAGCCTGCGGCGAAATTGCGACTGATTTCCCAAAGAATCCACAGTGAAATGCACCGTATACAAATAAATAAAGCTCAACTGAGACGTTCACATTGTTGAAAATAAATGAGCACATTCCTAGCATTAGCATCCTTTGGAACGTGATGTTTTTAGTCTGTTTGTCTCTCCTCGTCATCTCACTAACACTCAAGTGGGCGGGGCCAAAGTTGCAATGATGAAGTGGGCGTTGATCTATGGCAGGCACATTCCACAACGAGTCGTTCTCTGGGCTTGGTTACAATAAAAGCTGTTTTTGGACTAACAAGGAAGTTTTGAGTTCTGAAACATACAGGACATTCTTATAGTATGATGACCTCTTATGTCAAAAGCTCAAGGAAAATTTCATTTCTCCGTTCATGACACCTTTAAAAAAATATAACAGTGTTGTTTAATGCTGCTGGTAAATTATGCGAAAGCAGAACTGTATATTTGACACTTTTTTTTCATCATATTTTCCATCCAGCCCATTTTGGGGACCAGCCCTCCTGTTCCATTTGTTTTTCTTTCATTGTATCAGCCAGTTCAGATAAACTGGAATAGTGAATGCAATCCTACTACATCCTGTCTCTGACCAGACGCTCGTGACCCCAGTGGGTGTTGAAAGAGAGCGGAGGTGTGATTAGGGCACGCTGACTTCCTGTTTTCATCCGTTCCTCACCATTTATTCGCTTTTTTAACACTAGACATCTTTGTTTTGCTCTTCATCAGTGGGAGAGAGTGGGTGGGAGTAGAGATGAATCGAGACTATGGTCAGATTAATGTACTGTCATTGTGTTTCTTCAATATGTGTGCTTGCATTGAATGCATTGCAGTGTCCGACTGACCTTGTACATGTCAAAATGCGCAGTATGCAAAAGAACATATGCATATGCAATTCAACTTGATCATCTACAGTGTGAAGAAATGACAGATGTGATTTTTAAAATCACCATTTTATTCGATGCTATATTTTCACACAAAATTGCATTGAAGTTTTTTACTGCATATGGTAATTTAACAACTGTCAATTTTTAAATAGTATTTCTTAAAGGGTTAGTTCACCCAAAAATGAAAATTCTGTCATTAATTACTCACCCTCATGTTGTTCGACACCCGTAAGACCTCCGTTCATCTTCAGAACACAAATGAAGATATTTTAGTGTAAATCTGATGGCTCTGAAAGGCCTCCATTGGCACAATGCACTTTACACTCTCCAGACCCTTAAAAGGTACTAAAGACGTCGTTACAAAGTCCATCTCACTACAGTGGTTCTACAATAACTTTATGAATCGGCGAAAATAGTTTTTGTGCGCAAAAAAAACCTAAATAACGACTTATATAGTGATGACGATTTCAAAACAAAGCATCATGAAGCTTTGAAGCGTTATGAATCAGTGAGTCGAATCAGTGGTTTGAATCGCCAAATTTCAGCAGTTTGACACGTGATCCGAATCATGAATCGACTCACTGATTCATAACGCTTCGAAGCTTTATGAGGCCGTGTTTTGAAATCGTCATCACTATGTAAGTCGTTATTTAGGGTTTTTTTACGCACAAAAACTATTCTCGCCGATTCATAAAGTTATTGTAGAACCACTGTAGTGAGATGGACTTTGTAACGACGTCTTTAGTGCCTTTTAAGGGTCTTGAGAGTGTAAAGTGCATTGTGCCAATGGAGGCCTTTCAGAGCCATCAGATTTACACTAAAATATCTTCATTTGTGTTCTGAAGATGAACGGAGGTCTGACGGGTGTCGAACGACATGAGGGTAAGTAATTAATGACAGAATTTTCATGTTTGGGTGAACTAACCCTTTCATGTATTTTTTAAAGTAGGCAGTTGTAGATTACAGATGTGCAAATACATCTATTGATGCTACTGGACACATCTTCAGTAATGTTCCTGGAATCATTGGGTGTTTCGGGTCTTTCAACATCATACACCCTCATCCAGGCGACCCAGCTGAGGCTGATCAGACCCCAGCTTGTGTCCTGTTGGCGAAACTTATCTACTTTGCCCTCATGGATCTGCTCTCTTGAGCCATGGCCATCTTGAGGCTTTCTCTGCTGCTTCGGTGGTGTTGTAGGATGGCTCTTCTCCTCCTCCTTCCATCGATGCCTAACAGACTGAAGGCTCTGAACAGGGATGGGGACGCGAAGCCTCTGCTTCCGACCTCATTTGGGAGACACCTTGCTCTCCATCCTGCTTGTCGACACTCGCTGACCGGTCCCTCGTACTTGGCGAGCTTCCTTTCAAAGGCCTATTCCAGGCGATCTATCCAAGGGACTGTTAGCTCCAACAGAACCAGTGTTCATTTCGTTGACGAATAATTTTCGTCATAATTTTCGTCAACTACCTTTTTTCACTGACGAAAACGAGACTATAACTAAATAAAAACTAGAGTTGGATGACAAAAACTATGACGAATACTTTTTTTTTTTGTCAACAAATAAAAACGAGACGAAAATGTTATGGAGGGACGATTAGGGAAGAGATCCAGTCAGAACTGATGTCGTGTGTAACAGATGCGCACATTTGATGTGAACTGATCTAACGGCTGGAAAACACGGCTCACACATCCCCAATCCAGCGCTCCAGAGCGGCTCAATCAATCAATGAACATTAGCACACATTTATGCCAGACAATTGTTTATGAACTAATGCTGATGAATAAGGACAATGTTTACTTTACGATGTTTATACAGTAATATGTTTTAGACGGTTGTAACAATGCATATTTTATCTCCCTCATCTGAACTTGAAGCATTCTGCAACTGCCATAGTAAGGCGTAGACATTTCAAAATAAGAGTCAATGTGTGTTTCGAGCTTGTTTATAATTAAAAGTCACGCATTATATATTAGTTTTTGCTTACAAAATAAACTATATTTAATTGAATTCCCATTTAATTCATAGTCAGGAGGAAAGACCAGTATTTGACACATATTCAATAAAGTATCAGGGTTATAATAGTTCACTAAAACCATAAAATCTTCATTACTTGAAATTAAATAAATGTTAACTGAAATAAAATAAAGAAATATCCAAACTTATTTGACGCTTTAGCTGAACCTGATATGGCCTACTAACTAAAACAGAAATACAAAGTTATAAAAACTATATAGATGTTTTTAAAAAACAAACAAAAAAGTGAATTGAGCTCTTTCGTGTATTTTTAATGTCAAAAACTAAATGATGTCAAAATGTCAGTTCAAGTGACAGTCGGTTATGTAATGCTTAAATGCTTAATGCATTACAATTGAACTAAACTCATTAGATTTTAGGACTAAAACTAGACTAAAATTAAAAACAATGACTAAAATATGACTAAAACTAAATGGCATTTTAGTCAAAAGACTATGACTAAAACTAAATCAAAATATGCTGTCAAAATGAACACTGAACAGAACCACGGGTTTGGTGGACTCAGACACGTTTGATCCCAAAAGCATTTGGTTTAAGTGGCACGAAACAATCACAGCTCATCAGGTTTAACAGCAGCAATTTCCCAAACATTAAAAGCAAGAAAATAATAATAAAAACCTTTACGATGGAGAATAGAAGCAGGGTTTAATCTGTGCTGTGAATAGCGGGTCATGAAAATACTTTTGAGACGCGTTGTTCTGTATTGTTATTGCGCTCTGCTTATTAGTTTTTGTTCCCTTGATGGTGTTCAGGGATTACAGTAAAAAAAACATTATAGGATTCTGCCACATTTCAGTGTCAGTGTTTTTATTAAGACGACCGAATCAAAGTCCTCCGGGGTCATTGTTGGAAGAGTGTCAGTCAACTCATGTTAATGTTAAACATGCCCGTCAGTTTCACTGAGGCTGGGAAGTGGATTATTCATGTTAGCAACATTTTAAATCATGTTTAAAAATTTTTTTTTTCTATTCTAGTTTAGGCTACTCTGAGTAATGTCCAAAATGTAGTATTTCAGGCACTTTTTGCGTCTCTTCGCCTCTTCATGACGGATTGCTTCCTGTACTCCTCAGTTGTAAGTCGCTTTGGATAAAAGCGTCTGCTAAATGCATAAATGTAAATGTTATCAACATGCTAATCATGCTTTTTGCTTTCTCTGAGTAAAACCTTCAAACGTCAAGCTTTTTGAAAGTTATTTTAAGCTTTCAGACCTGGCTTTGTCAATGCAACATTAAAGGCCTTTGCACACTGAGTCCGATGCGTATTAATGAATGTGTTACGGAAAAAAACGCAAAAAAATACAAAATGCCGTCTTCAAGTAGTGAGGATGATTTTTTTTTTGTCCACTCTCGTCTTAAAAAAGAGAAAAAGAAAGAGGAAATAATGGGTCCATCATCCACTACTGCGATCGCGGAGAGAGGAAGGAGAGTTCCACCTCCTTATAGGATCTGCGGGATTATCCAGACCGATCCAAAGTTTACTTTAGACCGTCAGTGGCTCAGTTTAAGGCTTTGCTAGCCATACTGGAGCCACATATTAAAAAGAAGACCACCAATCTCCGTGAATCAATTGATCCTGAACAAAGACTGGCAGTATGTCTCCACACACACACACACACACACACACACACACACACACACACACACACACACACACACACACACACACACACACACACACACACACACACACACACACACACACACACACACACACACACACACACGCGGTTTACAGGGACTTGGTGAGCTATAATTATAGCTGTGATATAATAATATTAGTAGTATTTTTGATACAATAATATATAAGGGTATCTGAGCACTGGCGATTCATTCACCAGCATTGCCAGCAGTTTTAGGTTGGGCATCAGCACTGTAGATGGGAAAAACGGATGCGAAAAACGCAGAAAATCGAACCTGTTCCGAATTTTTTTTTGACGGACGAAAGTTTCGGAGGCAGTGTGCAAGCGTGATTGACATAACGTGAGGTCGAATTTATTTTTTGACGTGCGAAAATTTCGCATGCGAATTTCGGACTCAATGTGCAAAGGCCTTAAAGCTTGGCATCAAACTTTACTCGTCTTTAGAATATATTTGCAATGATTTTTGCTGTCAATTTATGCCATTTTTGTTTCTTTGTGCCTGATCAGGAGAGCCGTATCCTCTCAGTGCCCAGCGGAGGTGTCCTGGTGGAGGGATGCAGGATCCCCATCCGTACTTGTCCACAGACGAAGGCCTCAAACTCAGCCTGGCTAAAGGAGTCTCCATGTCTCTCCCCTCGTCCCCTCTCCTGCCCCGACAGACCTACGTGATGGCAGCTCGCCCAAGCAAGAAGTCTCCAGGTGGGATGTTTATTAAAACTATCAGTTTAGAAGCATCGAAATGTTTGAGTTGCTCTGTTTGGTTTTGCAGGCAGTGCAGAAATTACACACTTGAATGGTGTGTAATTACATTTTTCATAAAGAAAATGAAGCAAATTTTGGGACTCAAATACATGTATAATGCATTATAAAGGTTTTCATAATGTACATTGTAATGTATTACGCACCGATCAGGCATAACATAATGACAGGTGAAGTGAATATCACTGATTATCTCTTCATCACCTGTTAGTGGGTGGGATATATTAGGCAGCAAGTGAACATTTTGTCCTGAAAGATGCTTATAATATTTGCAGATTCCTTGTTACATCTGAAATTGGTTGTTGTCATGTGTTTTAATGCATTAATATTTTCAGAGTAACAATAAATAGATAAGTATTATAATGTATTGTATTATAACTGGGGTTACAATTATTCATGAGGTCATACAATGCATTATAAGATGCATTAAAAAGCATAATTAATACATTAAAATATGTTTATAATGCATTATATAAAGGCTTTACCATTTTATTTTCCTGCACTATGGAATTATTTCCTCCCAAATTGCAAATTTGGATGTTTTTACTATTTAGCTTTTTTTCCCATTACTGCAATACAGGACAATCATTTTGGGATTGTTTTATTTATTTAAATCTGCATTATTAAAAGCAGTACCATAAATAGATGTATTCAAACATATTTATTATATTTTTATGTTTTAATATATTTATTATATAAAAAAAAAATAGTTGTCACAGTATTTATTTATTTTTTAATAATAATAATAATAATGAGAATTGGTGGGGAAATGTATGTAATTTAGGGATGCACGATATATCGGCAACATATCGTTATCGGCCGATAAATGATTATTTTTGATGTTATCGTTATCGGTCCAATAAGAAAATTTGACCGATATAGTCAAGCCGATAGATAATGTATTATTTCCTTCAGCTGAGACGGACGCGCTGTCCACCATGATGGGTTTGAATTGCTCTAAATATGTTTGGAATCACTTCGAAAAGGAAAATACAGTTATGTGCAACATGTGCAGCGCAAGTCTTCTATAATCTACATAAAATGATAATGAGAATAGAATAGGCTGTAAAAGAGCGTTGTGTTTCAGCGCGTTTGTTGAGGGAAGAGCGCGCCCACGGAGTTACACCTTCATGACGAGCACAGTCAAGTTCGCTTGTGCATTCACAGCCTTTTGTGCCATTGTAAGTTGTAATATTATATTTATTATTATTCTGTGTATGTAATATCATATAGGATGCGTTTGGTTGAGTAAATAAACGATGCAGTAAAGCACTTCATTGTACCGGTCTTTAGCTTCAGCGCGCGCCCACGGAGTTACACCTTCATGACGAGCACAGTCAAGTTTGCTTGTGCATTCACAGCCTTTTGTGCCATTGTAAGTTGTAATATTATATTTATTATTATTCTGTGTATGTAATATCATATAGGATGCGTTTGGTTGAGTTAATAAACGATGCAGTAAAGCACTTCATTGTACCGGTCTTTAGCTTCAGCGCGCGCCCACGGAGTTACACCTTCATGACGAGCACAGTCAAGTTTGCTTGTGCATTCACAGCCTTTTGTGCCATTGTAAGTTGTAATATTATATTTATTATTTTGTGTATATAATCCCATATAGGATGCGTTTGGTTGAGTTAATTAACGATGCAGTAAAGCACTTCATTGTACCGGCGCGCGCATTTCAAACAGAAATGCACAGCATTAATAACTACTGGGACTGTCCTATACATAACACTGCAATGAGAATATTTCTGTTATAAAACGTAGTGAATTCTCTGGGTTTAGTTGTTTTTCAGCGCGCTGTTGTGGGAAGCGTCAACAACGCATTCTGACCAGCACAGTCAAGTTCGCTTGTGCATTCGCGTCATTTTAAGCATATGTAAGTCGTAATATTACGTTTTTGTAGTATAAACATCTGATTAAAGTCATATAGGATGTGTTTCGTTAAGTCAATAACCCGCAGTGCTTCACTGTACCGATGATCATCTTAAGTTTCAGCACGCTCTCAAACTGGGGAAGAGCATCCACAGGAGTTATAACCCTTCACCTATGCGTGATTTTGTGCTAATATAAGTTGTAATATTATATTTATTTTGTATAAATATCTGATTGTTCTCATATATGATGCGTTTAGTTGTTAATTAAACTTCTAAGCGCTTCAGTTTATGTTTGTTCGTTCATTCTCTCCAGCTTCAGCGCGCTCTCAAACAGCAACATTATTCCTAATAGACTAGACTAATATTACAGATGTTTACTATTACTGTAATATTAAACATATTTTTTTTTTCAAAAACACAGAAGCATTATTTTTTATAATTAGCACTTTTATTGTTCTCGTATCATTTCCATCAACAATATGGTTTGATTAAAACCATTTCTTTATCGTCTGTGCGGAGGTTATTTCATGCACTTGCATTCTGATTCTTTATTATGCAGCCTAAGTAATGCTGTTCAATTACTTGTTTGCATTATTTAGGTATATTATTTTTATTTTTTAGACAATATAATTTTTGGTAACATTTTACAAATAAGGTCTCATTTTATTAATGCATTAACTATCATGAACAAACAGAGAGCAATAACCTTTGTTTCTTTTAGTAATAAAATGTTTGTGTTTTGTAACAGTCCATTCACAGTTCATACCTAATGTTAAAAGACACAACTTTGGGTCTGAATATGTTGAGATTAACATGAACCAAAATGAATAAATCCTGTTGAAGTATTGTTCATTCATTGTTGGTTAACTAATACTAACAAAAATTAAACCTTATTGTAAAGTGTTAAAAAAAAAATTTGGCCATAGGAGTGTAAAATTAATTTGAAAAGGTAAGGAATCTCACACTGGTTCAAATAGGCTACTGTAGTGTATAGGTTTGATTTATGTTGAAGTGTTTGGGACATGGCTTTTAATGGTGAGCCTTTTGTTTTTGTAATCAGGCTCTCAGAGTTTATTAAAATTTGTATTTAGATTTATCGGCCAATATATCGGTTATCGGCTTTCAAATATTAAGAATTATCGGTTATCGGTATCGGCCAAAATGTTCATATCGGTGCATCCCTAATGTAATTGTCTTAAAAATAATGGTATTTTAAGTAAATAGTGAGATATTTGACTTTTTGGAGACTTTTGGCAAAATTGATCTCATTTGTGATTTCATCTTTTCTGCATTTTAGATTCTTCATCCTGTTTTTAACTCTATTAATTTGTGTTTTGGTGTATTTATTTATCTCTGATTGTCTTTATTTGTATGTATGTGAGGTAGAAGGTGTAAGAAAGCATCTGTTAGTTAATTTGCATCTTGATTGGGTTAGTATGTTAGTACATTCAAACACAAGAGTGTGTGTATGTGTGTATGCAAACATAGTGTGAGGTGTTTCCCACACCAGCTCTGTGTTAAGGACAAGGTCATGAGCAGCTGAGATCTTCAAAGGGCTTTGCTGGTTGTCTCTGGACTTGTTTCAACCTGAGCTTTGTTTTTGGAGGATTTAGCACAGAGGATTGAAATCCTTTCAGTGGTCACTTTGGCATCCCGCTCACATCTGGTCCTCATGTGTGTTTGGATCAGCACCTCTCTTTGAAAAGGGGATTGATCCTTTGAAGGCACCGGAAGCAGGCGACATGCTCGAATGATTTTGCCCTTTGCACATTTCATTAGTCTGACCATTAAAGAAAGATAAACGTCCAAATGAGATTCCCCTGGAGGACCAGATCCTCGGGAGGGAGGGATTCATTACAGACTTCGGACACACACGTGAGACTGAGCTTTTGTTTTTACCTCCACAGATGAAAAGGGAACAGTTGCATGCAGATTTAAACGAAATATAGGAAGAATCATATTTCATAATTTTCATCTACATTATATAAAGTTTCTGGTCAGTTAATTAATATTTTTATTTCAAAATGAGTAAAGACATTTTATAATGTTAAAAAAGATTTCTATTTCAAATAAATGCTCTTCATTGAACTTTATACAAATGGTCCTTCGATTTCTGAAGGATCATGTGACACTGAAGACTGGAGTAATGATGCTGAAAATTCAGGAATAAAATATAGCTGCGAGCAGCAATTGGCTGGGAGTGTTAGACCAACTGCAACAATTTAAGGCATTTTAAGATGATTTTAGGCAAAATGGCTGAAAAAATCATATATACAGTCACTAATAATATGATTTAATGATTTATCACTTTTGACCAATAGGTGGCGCAGTTACAAAATTGATGTGGTGTGGTCAGAGTGAGGTGACAATGACACATGCTAAGTTTTGTGTCATTATGTCAAAGCATTGCAGCCAACTAACCCAGCCTCAAGAGTCATGCCTTAACTTCGTCGCTGCGGTATACGAAAACGGTTTTGTCTGTTGACAATTAATAACTTTTTGCTGTCATGATATGAAGATGTTACGATTCGATTTGGTGAAAATCAGACAAATGGTCTTGGAGGAGTTCGAAAAAGTAGGTTTGTAAAGGAAACAAACAGAAAGTTTGATCAAATATGTTAAAATTTGGATCTATGTTCTTGGCATGACCCAAGGAATCTATTAAAGCCAGTTTTATGACAATAGTCAAATTTAATTAAAATTAATTATAACTTTTGTCCACAAGGTGACACTAAAACTTTTTGAGTACTTTCAGGGCTTGGTGCCGAAGACACACACCGAGTTTCGTAATGATACGCCAATGGCTTTTGTAAAATATAGCACTTTTTGCAAAATTCAAAATGGCTGACGCCCAAAATGGTTGATATGGGAAAATTGGGTATGGTATAGCTCAACGTGATGCCCCGAATCTATAGAGACCAGTTTTGTGATTTTTAGCTAAAGCATTCTGAAGTTATAAACAAAAATATCCCGTTTTTGTGTCTCTGGACCGCTGCAGGCAGCCTCAGGTCATGGCTGGCATAACACACACCAAGATTGGTCAGAATACGCTAAAGCGTTGCAGAGATAAAGCCTGACTTTCATTTTTGTTGGCACTTTGTCGATTTCATTCGTGTGTTATTCGAGAACAGTTTGACTAATCATCTGGAATCTAATATTGTTTTGTCAGCATAGTCTGAAGATGATCTGGTTCAATTTCAGTGGAAATTGGAGCAACGGCCTAGGAGGAGTTCGAAAAAGTATTTTTTCCGGAAAATTCAAAATGGCGGGGACATTTTAATGACATAAAATGACATAAAATCTGCAGCCTCTCTGTCAAGGACGTTCATTCAGATAATCTTCAGAAAAGGACCTCTAGCTTAGTGAATACTTGTCTCACAAACATGAGACATATGTCTAAAGAAACGCTGAAATGTCAGGCTTTAAACAATGTAAACCAAATCAATATATGTCGATATATGTAAAAATGGCATGGAGAATTAAAAAAAAATCTAAATGGATGCAAAGACACAAAGAATCAATTCATTAAAAAAACAAATGCAATACATTTGTGTCATTTTGTGTTTAACCAGATAATATTCCTTCAAATCACGTTAGTCATGCATGACTTGTATGTCATATTATAACATCAGTGTTTATATCATGCAAAGAGTTTCTGGGAAAACTCACAGCGATGATTTTAACCAAAATTAGGTTCATATGGACTTTAAACTCTGATGCTCTTGTTTAGATTATGAAAGTAATAACATGGATAATGTGAGAGTTATCATCTTAAACCCTGGATGATAATGACCGAATGAACCTTATTCGGCTGTGCCGAAGGGAATCTTTGGCATTAGTTGATGTTATTAGAAGCATCAAAGGCTGGCTGATGAGTTTCATGTGGACAGAGGACCAGGTTTGTGTGTGGGAATCACTGAACATAGGATGAAAAGACATGCTTTTATGTCATACGGAACAGGGATTGCATTATTTAGATTATTGCATGTAATGGAATAGGTTAACATGCTTTAATGATCAAAAACACATTGCAGCTCCTCTATTCCTGGTCTGTCTGAAACACGCTTGGTCCTACAAAGCCCCTCCTTCTGAGAAGCTCAGAGTGCTCTGATTGGCCAGCTGATACAGTGCATTGTGATTGGCTTGCAGGTTGGAAATGTAGCGCCCTTTACCATAATCACGAAATTCAGCATCCAAGGCTTATAAAGCATTTGAAGAGTTTCGTTGCAAAATGAGATATATCCATTTTGAGAAATGTTGGTTATTGACATTATTATTTAAGACATCAACAGTCAAGTTCATTCACAATTTTTTGTACATTAAACTATTACTTGAGCTCAGTGAAGGCCAGGGATACAATATTCTTCAAATCCAGGATATTTTTTATTTAATTTTATGTCCATAAATAGTTCATAAATAAGTCAAAAACCATGCCAAAATGCAACATATTTATCTTAACATTGTCAAACATCTTAAATTGGTTAAAAAAACAATACATCATAAATATATTGAATAGTATATACAAAGATTGATTAATAATAATAAGATTCAGAGTTAGTTTTGGCCAGAACATACACAACATAATTTTTTTTTTTTTTTGCAAAACGCTATATCCACCGTAGGCTATATTCCACTACTGTAATACCATTAAGAAAAGCTAGTGAATCAATGTTATCCTGGTCCACTTTTGTAGCGTTTTTATACATTTTTGTGAAGTTGAAGGCTACATCTTCATCTGACAGTTTGTCGGCATGACACAGACCAACATTACTCGCAGTCGCACGATGACCACAATTCATCTTTGAATGTTTTCCCTCCCCTGAATGCCTTGCCCGTTTGTCTTCTCCCTTTAATGATTTTCTTTAGATGCCTTCCTCTTTCTCCCAACAGCAGCTGGAATGACCGGCTCCAATCCGTCATCGAAATCCATAACGTTAGTTTGACTCTGAAGCTTTGATTCTCTGACTGACAGACAGCTGTTGATCATTGACGTAGCCTACGTGACTGACAGCTCGCCTACAGTATAAACAATTAAATGATAAACGTTTAGTTAGCCTATTGAATCCTCTTTTTAAAAATGTTTTTTTGTTTTGATATTATCGTTAAATCACTGGGGAAACTCGGAGCACTTCACCGGCGGTGACTCTCTCCTCGCGTGACATCCTGAGCTCGCGCAGCAGAACGTTCTATATCGCACTTTGTAAAGAAACTGGGCTGGCGGATATCGCGTTTTGTGAAAAAATACATTTTGTAGTAGGCTTAAAATGTACATTTTTAAATCTTATTAATGGCAGCAATTCACACATAGATTAAGGTACATCTAAACAGTGATTTCCAATAATAAAACCCAAATGTCAAAAAATGGCGTTTATCGCGTTTTGCAACCAAACTCTTCATTTGTAAACACACAGGTTATTATAATACTATATCAGTTCAAGCCCGAGTTAGTTTCTGAAAATGCGGACGATCAAGACGATCGATCAGAAGCATCTGATTAAAGGGTTAGTTCACCCAAAAATGAAAATTCTGTCATTAATTACTCACCCTCATGTCGTTGGACACCCGTCAGACCTCCGTTCATCTTCAGAACACAAATGAAGATATTTTAGTTGAAAGCTCACTCCAACACACACCTGATGACAACACTACAATTCTCTGAAACCGTGCCTTCTTTCTTTGCGCATGCCTTTTGAGGGAGCCTTATGCTAATATTTCACATTGTGGCGTGGACGTTTGAGGAATTGAGGCGTTTTAGGCAGGTCTGGGTAAGTGTTCCTTATCCCGTTGTAATTTTGCAGATCGTATACATGCACATATGCATTACACATGCACTAAAGCATCATATGACCCCTTTTACTATTGGGTAAACGATTCATTTCTAAGCTGCCACATATGGTGTGTAAAGCTGGAGGGAGTGTGTGTGTAAGTGTGTTTATGAGAGAGGATGTTGAGACCTTCACGAGGAGGTGTTGAACAGCAGGACGGGGGGCTGAAATCTCACCTCAGCTCTCTCAAACACTCGAGCTGCTGGAGGAGCCGATCTCTGCCGGTCAGGAGCCACAGGGCAGATGGAGATCCTGGAGTCTGTTCCTCTGATACGGCCCTCAGGGCACTTCCTCCAATCTCTCACTTTTGATTTGGCAGTACAGACCCTGAGACTCGTGCTGAGTTGCACTGCAGGCTTTGAGTACACTAGCAGTAAAAGTAAATGACACACAACTACCACTTTTGATTTATTATCCGCCTCAAAACATCACTTAGAATCAGTGTTAATTTCGCTGACGAATAGTTTTCGTCATAATTTTTCACTGACGAAAACGAGACGATAACTAAATAAAAACTACTGTTGGATGACAAAAACTATAACGAAAATCAACTGTCATTTTCGTCAACCAATAAAAACGAGACGAAAATGTTACGGAGGGACGATTAGGGAAGAGATCCAGTCAGAACTGATGTCGTGTGTAACAGATGCGCACATTTGATGTGAACTGATCTAACGGCTGGAAAACACGGCTCACACATCCCCAATCCAGCTCCAGAGCGGCTCATAATCAATGAATTGCGCACATTTATGCCAGACAATTGTTTATGAACTAATGCTGATGAATAATGACAATGTTTACTTTACGATGTTTATATAGTAATGTGTTTTAGGCGGTTGTAACAATGCATATTTTATCTCCTTATCTGAACTTGAATGTGCTCCTGCAACTAAGGCGAGATTTCAAAATAAGAGTCCCGGTGTATTTCCAGCTGGTTTGTAATTAAAAGCCACGCATTATATATTCGTTTTTGGTTACACAATAAACTGTATTTAATTTAATTCCCATTTAATTCATAGTCAGGAGTAGGGTTGGGTATCGTTTGGGTTTTTTTCGATTCCGGTGCCAAACCGATACTTTTAAAACGGTTCCGGTGCCTAAACGGTGCCAAACCGATACTTTTAAAACGGTTCCGGTGCCTAAACGGTGCCTGAACCGATACTTTTTTTTTTTTAAAAGGCCACCAAACGAGGTGGATGACATTAAATGGCTTTTTATTTATTTATTTATTATTTAAATTGAACCATTTATTAAAAGTTTAATGTATACTTAAATGTTTGAATATAAATAAATACAAAACACAATTTACTTATATACAAATTATAATTGACTTATTTACAAATTCACAGTAAAACCTAAGCCACCTAACCCAACTACAACAAGCCTAATATAACTCTAAATAACAGTTACAGTAATAACAGCAGTCGTCTGTATTCTTGCTCTGCTACAAACCAGCTTCGAGCTTCAGCTTTATTTTGAAATATGATCATATTCTCTGGTTAAATATTTTTGAACGCATCGTCTTAATGTTTCCATGGTGACGCGTCATGTTTCTCACATGACACAGCAGCCGCAATAGCGCTGACAGCTCAGCTGTATCGGGTTTATTTTGTTTTTTCTTTTTATTCAAAATATTCACAAACTTCTTAACTGTGTCACGAACTATCTGATGTTCAAATGTGTGAGTCAATGTGTGTTAGTTGATCTATAAAGCGCAATGGGCGGCGCCATGTTAGTTTGCGCCTCAGAATCGGATCTGTCGGATTTACAACACTTGAGTTCATTCTCGTCTCACGAAATACATGAAAGTAAGTGACCAGTGAACTGGAAGAAGAATAGAGTAAACTATATAGTTACTATATAATGTGCATGTATCTGATGTGAATAAAACATGTAACGTTAGTCAAATTATAACCGTCTGAAAGGATTGTCATTGCCGCTTTCATAGACATCAGTGTGTGTTTTTGCTAGTAGCTAGTAGTACTTATGAACATTTAAATGTCTGAAACCTGAAATAAACATGATGTCGTTGAAAACACTGAATAGTTGTCATGAGTTGTCGTTGAAAACACTGAATAGTTGTCATGAGTTGTCGTTGAAAACACTGAATAGTTGTCATGAGTTGTGATGTGACCAGCGCTGAGCGTCTGTCTCTGGCTCAGCCAAAGCGCGAAAGCACGTTTGAATTTTGGCACCGAAATGAGGAACCGAAATCTGCGTTCTGATTCAGTCTGGTACATACCGGTTATATAAGTACCGGTGCCATATTGGAACCGGATTTCGGTACCCAACCCTAGTCAGGAGGAAAGACCAGTATTTGACACGTATTCAATAAAGTATCAGGGTTATAATAGTTCACTAAAACCATTAAAAAAAATCTTTGTTACTTGAAATTAAATAAATGTTAACTGAAATAAAAATAAATAAATAAACAAACTTATCTGAAGCTTTAGCTTAGCATTATATACTAACTAAAACAGAAATATAAAGTTATAAAAACTATATAGATGTTTTTAAAAACAAACATAAAAATGAATTGAGCTCTTTCGTGTATTTTTAATGTCAAAAACAAAATGTCAGTTCAAGTGACAGTCGGTTATGTAATGCTTAAATACTTAATGTATTACAATTGAACTAAACTCATTAGATTTTAGGAGACTAAATCTACTGTCGATTTAGTCGACTAAAATCGTATGATATTTAGTAGACTAAAACTAGACTAAAATTAAAAACAATGACTAAAATATGACTAAAACTAAATGGCATTTTAGTCAAAAGACTATGACTAAAACTAAATCAAAATATGCTGTCAAAATTAACACTGGTTAAAATCAAGCATAGTTTAAATTGGTGGATTAACATGTCAAATGTATGATCTTGTCATATCTGAATAGATGGGTCTTGGCCATGATAACATTGATAGGGCCGCTTCAGATGATCAATGCAATCAGTCACAGTTCTGATCACAAGAAAGCGTGTCAAAATGACTATTCCCAAACTGTAAATGCTTAGTTCTGCATTTACTCACTCTCATGTTGTTTTTGTGCGTCACGTCACATTTGATCACCCATGTTTACTACAGTTTCAAATCTATTTATCATATAAAGCCATTGCTTCAGAAGAATTGGATTAGACACTCAATTGATTATTTTAATTTTTTTTGGATCTTTTAAGTTTGAGAGGAATGGACTTTAACCCTCTCGATCGGCTCTTTTTTTCTTATCAGTGCCAAAGAGACTCAAATAACTCTGTCATTTTTTATTATTCAGGCAAGTGTTATACATCATTATAATCTGTTAAGTTTCAATTTTTTTTGTGTATAGTCATAATAAAATCAAAATGTTTTGCTTTTTGCAAAATAAAGAAAACAAACATTATGCGCGATCTGCAGCCTCTCTCGCAAAGACATTCATTCAGATAGTCACCAGATAATGTTCCTACTCCTCTTGAGTTAAACAGTTGAGTGTGACCATTTTCGAATCCATTCAGCCGATCTCCGGGTCTGGCGGTAGCACTTGTAGCATAGCTTAGCATAGATCATTGAATCTGATTAGACCGTTAGCATCTCGCTCAAAAATGACCAAAGACTTTCAATATTTTTCCTATTTAAAACTTGACTCTTCTGTAGTTGCATCGTTTACTAAGACCGACGGAAAATGAAAAGTTGTGATTTTCTAGGCCGATATGGCTAGGAACTATTCTCTCATTCCTGCGTAATAATCAAGGAACTTTGTGCCGTACCATGAGTGCAGCGGCGCAATGATATTACACAGCGCCTGAAAATAGGCGAACTTCCTTCAACATAACCAATTTGGATTCAAAACAGTGGCGGAGCTAGACTTTAAAAACAGGGGTGGCAAGGTGTTATTTTGGGGGGTCAATATACAAAGTGTTCAATTACACTAAAAATAAATTATTTTCCACAAAATGTATATAGATTAAATTAAAGTTGTTTATTTTCCAAAATGTACACAATTATATATGTATTAAGTATACAGCAAAAATAGAACAACAAGTATTCAAAGTGCTCCTTGGACTAATCAAGTCCAAGAGAAAAAAACTGAGGCAAACTTGGACCTATCAAAACAAGGCAGGACTAGGCAGTTGTACACATTCAAACATGTACCACAAGAATAATAGTAGATATATATTATATATATTATATTTATTTTATATATATATATATATATATATATATATATATATATATATATATATATATATATACCGACCGACTTAATTCGGTCGGTGCCCTTAAAAGTACAGAGTTCGGTACCCAACCCTAATCCTCACATAGCAACACTGAAATCTGCGTTCGCTCTGATCTGGGGAGAGCAGCTGCCATGTAAATGTACAGTGAGTGTATGATGCAGCTTTTCAACCACACATCGTTATTTATGTATTACAAACATGTAAATAACTGGGATACAAGTTTATAACTTGGGTATAAACACTCTGATGTCAATGGTTGTGATTAATAAGAGTAAGTCATCTTTTTAAAGTCTTTTGGCACTAGGGATGAAACGGTACGGAAATTTCACATCACGATTATAGTGACCCAAATTATCACGGTTATCAATATTATCACGGTTTTCTTCAAATGAGATGAAAGTGTTCAAAAAGAACAGATGCACACACTTAAAACATTTCAACAAGTTTTATATTTGAAAATCAACAAACAACAAATAACTAAAGCAGCTCTATGCACTTTTTTAAGCAAGATTCTATTCTGTGGGATTTCCTTCCTTATAATGGCCGTCGTCAATAGCAATGCATCACGCATAAATAATAATACTTTGGTGTAAATATAATCTCTAATATTATCTCTGTGAATATATTCTCAACCAATCTTGTATGTAACTTTAGAGACAGTCCCTAATTTTGCGGATCTCGAACGTCAAGCCGACTTTATGCCAGTCATATCAGATGCGCTGTGGTTCTGCTGTGTTTGTTTGAAACTATTTTCGCTGCTGAAATAGAACAAAAACAGTCGACCACTGTATGATGAGTGAATCTCCTGCGTTCAGCACACGTTTTGAGCGCAGATTTCAGCGAGTGAGAGCGCACTCTGAACAAAACTCTGGCTAATCTGAACGCCTCTGATTATCGTGTGGTTGGTTATAATGCGCAACGCGATTATGACAGATGGCTTTTGACTATAGACTATAAGAAGTTCAACCAAAGCCAAAGAGGGTAGTGTGAGTGGGAGTAATACATAGTTTTGGTATTGAGGTCAAAGTCCACTTTCCTTGCGTTCGCAGATTTGACGCGTTTCCCCCTATTACAGCAACTGGGTGACCATCTTCGATTAAGTTTCACTCAGGACTTTTGTAAAAGCCAAAATATGACCACACCTCAGATTTGGTCCTTTTATTAGAAGGCTGAACAATCAAGTCAAGTCAAGTCAACTTTATTTATATAGCGCTTTTAACAATGTAGATTGTTTCAAAGCAGTAGATTGTTACAATCCCCAGAGTGCTGTCACTGCCTTCTGCCATTTATTCTCATTAAAAAAAACAGCGTTGCGCTGCACCTGACTGACGTGACTGGACAGGATTTACCGCGAGTTTTCAAAATCGTGATAATCACGAGCGTTTTAATGATAATTAATTTTTAAACGATATTACTAACCGTCAGTACATTTTATCGTGGTTTATCGTAAAACCGGTAATCGTTCTATCCCTATTTGGCACTATGTATTGTATTGCTTATCGCTACGCCAGGAGGTGTCATTGAAACATTCATTTTAAAGCTACACTGTGTAACTTTTTTAGTTTATTCTTAGCTAAAAACACTTAGTTCTTTCAAAAATATATGTGCTCATTAATGTATATTTACTTCTTTCAAGTAATAAAGTATTCTCGTAAGTTTATAATATGCCATTGAAAATACATACGGGTGAGGGTTTGAATGCGGGTCGCCATGTTGCCCCTCCATCTTGAAAGTACATTAGCCAAAGAGGGACATACCCGTGAATTCAAGCTTCGCCTTTCGCGTTTTAACACTCGATGGCACCGTGTCGAATGTGGACGAGGTCGTCATGTTAATTTTGGACTAAATTGGCCACCGTAGGAGTTAAAACGAAATCGGAATTGAGAGGAACAGAAACTAATATTCACTGGATGGTCTTATACCTTTTCACCACTAGATGGGGGAAAATATCACACAGTGTAGCTTTAAAGATTTATTCACAAACGCTGATTCATCCAGTAATGAAACACGCCTTTATGAATGAGACACTGAATTCATTCAAATTACTCGTTTTTAAATAGGCTGAAGCAATGAACATTTTGTCTAGTTTGCATGTTATTTTGTTAGAAGAATTGCGATCTCAACAAAACAAAACTAACTCGTGATTCTCAGTTTATCCAGAATCGTGCCGCTCTACCGTCCACATTTTCCGCTTCATGGAAATCATAGGTTGATAGTTAAAAGAATAATTTCTGGTACTGTGAAAAGCACAGTTTCACAACTCATCACTCTCCATTTGCTTGTACGCACTGGAAGGTGCAGTGATGTGACTTCAGCCAAACTCCGACCGTATTTAACGCCTTCAGTCAGATCCTGAATTCAGCATCATTACCTCAGTGCTGGAGCTCATTTCCTCACAGCTGAAGTAATAACGTTGAACTGTGGCGGCCCCCCTTTTAAGCTAAACCGCTACTTCCACAAACCGCCGACTTATTGATCCTATTAAAGCCATATCACATGAGGCTGGCACACATAATGTGCTGCTTTCATCGGGAGTGAGGGCTGACACATGTTTCACCTCGTCCTCTTTGCCTCTTCTCTGTCCTCTACTGGACAGTTTGGGTTATTACGTCCTCCAGGACACTCTGAACCTCTAAGGTCAAGAATACCTTTTCTTCCTGGTCCAGTCCATGTTGAATTGGTTTGAGTGAAAGCATGTCTTTCCAGTGATATAGTGTGCTGGAGATGGATCGTTTTGGCAGATGTGGAGGAATTGGAGATGGAGTATCTTTTAGGAAGTCTGGTTGCGTGAGGATCTGTAAAAGACGTTAAGTGCCTCAAGATACACTTTCCGGTTACAGCTTATATTATTACAGCATGTTCGACTGTTGCCGCAGATCTGATTCAGTGTTCAAGATGTGCGTTTGTGTCTGTTTGTGTGTCTGTGACTGTTTATATATACCGTAACAAATACTATCAATACATCTACAGTGATGGCACTGCAATATTGTGATTTTAATGGGCTTTTTATTTGACCATTTAGGCCCAATCCCAATTCTATTTTATACCCCTTCGCCTTCCCCTACCCCTACACCTATCTGTTTCCCTTGCCCCTTGAAACAGAGTGCCAAGGTGTAGGGGTGAAAATATTCCCCTAAGAAATGGGACACCACTACTATACCATTACACGTCATACCCCGTTTAATTTATTATAATGTCCTGTGACATTTAACCAGTATGAACAGCAATGAAGTGCGTAGGCTATATCTCACAGAAATCAGGCGCGAGCACGTTTAACAAATTCACTCCCAACAGAGTTTTGCGCCGTATTTGGACTTAATAAAATGCTGCTCGTTTTCAGTTCAAAAACATATGAGCCAGAGTTTCCTAAGATGATACAGCATGATACAGAACATACAAGACTATTGAAGCCGCATTTCCATTGGACCAAACTGTTCTCTTTGTTTATTAACCGTTCCATTCCGTGCTGATCTGAGCCGACCGGTACG
Organism: Gobio gobio; assembly: GCF_949357685.1. Classification (NCBI taxonomy): domain Eukaryota; kingdom Metazoa; phylum Chordata; class Actinopteri; order Cypriniformes; family Gobionidae; genus Gobio; species Gobio gobio. The sequence goes on along the minus strand of NC_137103.1, from coordinate 53,693,279 downwards.
GATATGGTTTCGTTTTCTACTGTGGTGCTGCGATAATGTTCATACGTTATACTTCAAGTCAGTCGTTGCCTTGGTAACGCGAGAGTTTACAGACGATATGTGATGTAAATATCGACTGCGTTATGAAGGATGACCAGATATATATTTTTAAACTATTATTAATATGTGTTCAAATCACCCAAATAGTGCGTTTAGCAAGCTACGGAGAAACGGGCAGCCAGGCGACACGCAGTGATCGATCCTGAGTGGCAACACACACACATTCTAGCAGCACGGTAGCCGGTGGAGGGAAACTCCTCATACCCCTTCGTTCGAAGTGTGGTCCTGAAAAATCTTCGTTTGAAGGTCTATCTGGCCCTTCCCCTTACCCCTACCACTCCAGCCAAAAGAGAATCGAGACACCCCTACCCCTTCACGTGAACGCGCAAAACGAAGGGGTAGGGGAAAGAGAAGGGCTAAGGGGTAGAAATGGGATTGGGCCTTAGTTTCCTAAAGATTGTCATTAGACTGGATTCTTGCTCATCTCATGACTTCAGACAGAGATGCTATCTATCTGTCTGTCTGTCTGTCCGTCCGTCCGTCCGTCCGTCCGTCCGTCCATGTCTGTCTGTCTGTCTGTCTGTCTGTCCGTCCGTCCGTCCGTCCGTCCGTCCGTCCGTCCATGTCTGTCTGTCTGTCTGTCTGTCTGTCTGTCTGTCTGTCTGTCCGTCCGTCCGTCCGTCCGTCCGTCCGTCCTTCTATCTATGCATGCATTCAACGTCCGTTCATCTATCTATCTATCTATCTATCTATGC